>NC_138770.1:688190783-688568912 GCF_965119305.1 Pelophylax lessonae | reverse complement strand
TTGCAGCTGTTCTATGAGGCTGAAACTAGCCAACAACCAGAGTCCTCCTCTCCAACACCATCATTGGAGGAATATGAATGTCTAGAGAGAGAGTTGCAGCTGTTCTATGAGGCTGAAACTAGCCAACAATCAGTGTCCTCCTCTCCAACACCATCATTGGAGGAATATGAACGTCTAGAGAGAGAGTTGCAGCTGTTCTATGAGGCTGAAACTAGCCAACAACCAGAGTCCTACTCTCCAGCACCATCATTGGAGGACCACGAACGTCTAGAGAGAGAGTGGCAGCTGTTCTATGAGGCTGAGACTGGGCAACAACCAGTCTCCTCCTCTCCAACACCATCATTGGAGGACCACAAACGTCTAGAGAGAGAGTGGCAGCTGTTCTATGAGGCTGAAACTAGCCAACAACTAGAGTCCTCCTCTCCAACACCATCATTGGAGGACCACGAAACTCTAGAGAAAGAGTGGCAGCTGTTCTATGAGGCTGAAACTAGCCAACAACCAGAGTCCTCCTCTCCAACACCATCATTGGAGGACCACGAACGTCTAGAGAGAGAGTGGCAGCTGTTCTATGAGGCTGAAACTAGCCAACAACCAGAGTCCTCCTCTACAACACCATCATTGGGGGACCATGAAACTTTAGAGAGAGAGTGGCAGCTGTTCTATGAGGCTGAAACTAGCCAACAATCAGTGTCTTCCTTTTCATCATCATCATTGGGGGAACATGAAACTATGCTGAGACAGTGGCAGGTTGTTGGCGTGTGGCAGGGTGCCATGCGTGTGGCCTAAGCGAGCAGCTGAGCCAACCCCCAATGTAACATTCATCTTTAGGGCAATATGATACTTTTGACTACAACTCTCCCCAATTTATAAGTGGTGGGCAGAGACTGACCCTTGAGTTCCAGTCACTGGTAACCTATTCTAAGCCCAACAGTCAAAGGACACTATGAGACTAGGAAATGAGCAGTGTCCTCCTCTCCAACATCGTCACCGGGGGACAACAAAATTCTACTGAGTGAGTGGCAGCGATTCTACGAGGCTGAGACTAGGCAACGACCAATACCCTCCTCTTCAACATCGTCACTGGGGGACCAGAAAACTCTACTGAGAGAGTGGCAGCGATTCTACGAGGCTGAGATTAGGCAATGACCAATACCCTCCTCTTCAACATTGTCACCGGGGGACCAGAAAACTCTACTGAGAGAGTGGCAGCGATTCTACGAGGCTGAGACTAGGCAACGACCAATACCCTCCTCTTCAACATCGTCACTGTGGGACCAGAAAACTCTACTGAGAGAGTGGCAGCGATTCTACGAGGCTGAGACTAGGCAACGACCGATACCTTCCTCTTCAACATCGTCACTGGGGGACCATGAAACTCTACTGAGAGAGCTGAAGCTGAGAAAAGAGGTATGATTCTTTCCATCTTCTATTTCCATCTCCATCCTGTACTGTTCTCCTCCACTGACCCCAACCCCCGAAAGTAATTATACTAAGGTCCACGTTTTTTTTGGAGGTCTTAACTTTGCAGGGACAGCATTTGGGCCTGCAGATTGTGGTGAACGGTAAATTGAGGGGTCGGGGGGGGGGGGGGGATTTTACTTGTGGACCCATAACAGTTTTTTTGCAGAGCTCCAGGAATGGAGGGGGATGTCCCCACAGATCTAAATATGCAAGATACATTTTAAATGGAAAAATCTATTTTAACACTTAACAATTACAAATGACTTCCATATATTTTGTAACTTTTATTCTCATAATATCCACATATTTTCAATATATTGACAGTTTATTTTTTATCTTCCTTATAGATTCCTGACAATTGACCAAGAGTATCTTCAATGGGTCAACATCCATCTGAGGGTGATGTATATTCCACGGGGGTGTAAGTCAACACACCCACTCATGACAGAGTAAGTGAAACATACATTTTCTTCCAGTTCAGACCATTAAAAACCCATGGGCGAGTGCAGGACCATACAGAGAAAGGCTCCCATATAGATGATTCTGATTTGTGCATCGGCCACAGTCCAGAAGGCCAGCCAGAGAAAAGCACAATCTCAGGCTCCACTAGGGAGCAACCTGCCCCGATCACTCCCAAAGAGTCGCTTTTGCACATGCCATTGGCAGGACATAAGGGAGGAGAGGTGGACTATGGGGGAATAGTCTAATTAGCATGTACACATGCTGTGCTGTTGTCTCTATGGGCAGGTTTCTCCCTATGGGGGGTGGAGCCTAAGACTGCACTTCTCTCTGGACAGCCTTCCAGACTGTGGCCTATCCACAAATCAGAATAATTCTGATCTCTATGGGAGCCCTGAGGGCCCAGCCTTTCTCTGTATGGGCCTGGACTCTCCCATGGGATTTTTAATCATCTGATCTGGAATAAAATGTAGGTTTCACCTACACTGTCATGATTGGGTTTGTTGACTTGCACCCCCGTAAAATATACATCACCCACGATATTGGGTTCCCACGTCTACCTTCTGAGCATTGTACAAGGAGATGAATGGGGCACCCTAGACTGATTGATCCAATCGCCTTAGGAGATCAGAAAGGAGTTTCTCCCCCTTGGAGGAAGATTCTTTAGAGGCATTAACTGGAAGGACTTGGAGACAGGAAAGACACAGACGGCACTGAACTCACGAGACCTGTAAGTATGCAAATAAGGGAGCATCCTCAGTAAATCTGGGGGGTGGGGGGTGGGCGTGGTATTTCAGTGGCAGGCTCTTCTTCGCTACTTAAGATTTTATCCTAACAGAATTTTCACATCGATCAATAATTTTGATATAGATAGATACTTGTTAATGCAATGTAACACTTGCGCCCCGGGGGATCGAGGTTCGGGTCCTACCTCTTCGGAGGGAAGACCATTTGTTCGCACACCCTGTGCACTTTTTGTGTTCCTCACGTTTGTGTGTGTGCACTTTTTTATGCACCGGGTGAAGTCTTTTGAGTGTGTTTCACACGCTACGGGCTTTAAAAAAAAAAAAAAAATAATTTTGATTTAGATAGATACTTGTTAATGCAATGTAACACTTTTTACGACCACTAGCGGGGGCTGGGGCTGAATGAGCCTGCTTGGGGTACATTTCCACACATTGGGACGTTGGGGTTCACCAAGCTTTGTTACCATCGATCAGGAATATTGATGAATGACTTTTTCTCTTTCCAGATTCTCTTTGAAGTTCCGGATGGAACAATAGAAGTGGCTGAATTTCTGTGCATCGAAGACCTGGACAAACCGATACACCAAGAAGAAATGGATCTTTTCTGGGACTTCACCTATGTCAGGGAGAGTCTGCGACTACGATCGACGTCCTCGCCAACATCATCGGGGAATGCCAAGACCAGGCAACAACCAGTGTCCTCCTCTCCAACATCGTTGTGCTGTTTTTTCTATGCTCCCTAGGGGGGTGGAGCTTGAGATTGCACTTCCTCCTGGACAGCCTTCAAGACTGTGCCCTATCCACCAATCAGAATAATTCTGATCTATATGGAAGCCCTGAGGGGCCGGCCTTTCTGTGTATGGGCCTGCACTCTCCCATGGGATTATTTATGTACTGATCTGGAATAAAATGTATATTTATACCTTACACTGTCATGATTGTGTGTGTTGATTTACACCCCAGTCTTTATGAAGCCTTGAAAACTCAAAATATTGCTTTTCTAGTGGGAGGAGCTTAAATAGGAAGTGATGTCATTTGATATGTTGATTAACCACTTCCGGACCGCCCACCGCAGTTTTACGTCGGTACTTTGACGTTAAATACCGGTGTTATGGCAGCAGAGATCAGATAGCAGATAGCAGCCATAACCCCGGTATTTCAAAACAAACAGGTGCTGCCCAAGAAAAATGAATAGTGAATATGTCAAAAAATAATGTGTATAATGACAATATGTGTAAAAAATAAGCAAACTCAATGACCTTAAATCATAAGTGATTCCCAACATCACACAAAAAAATCAAAAAAGAAATAAGTGTCAATAAATCAATATGTGCATACACTGAAAATCATGAAATGAAATGTCCATAAATAGATGCATTCCAATCCTCAAAGTAATGGCCACCACAGAAGTGATTAATATATAATATTGTGCTTCACTCCACTGCCACCAGAGATCAAAGCCTCTCACCTTAAGATTTGACCCAGAACACTGAGTCAAAAACAACTTTTTTACCCCTCTGGGGTCACAGCACAGGCAGATGTCACCAAATGGTAAGGAGGTCTCAGACGGATGCACAGGGACAAGGTAACAGCGATGGTGCCACTTTCACACAGGGCACATAGAGATCACAAGATAAGCAAAGAAGCAAAAAGAAATCTAATGCTCTCCGTGCGGATAAGCTGGTAACAGCCGTTTAGTAAAATCAATATACTCACAAACAGCCACTTGGAGTCATGCTTGTAAGAATGAGATCGCACAACTGAGAGGATACACCGAGCAGCAGGGAAGGCTCCGTCCCCTATACGCGTTACGTCTAAGCCTATTGGGCGCTGACTTCAACAGTAGAGGGCAACGCTCTGACCCCTATGGCCGGTCCAACCTAGCGGCAACCCGAAGATCTTCTTTAAGGCCGGAGAGTGTTGGACTCAGGTGGTCCGTACTGCGGTGCTGTTCCTGATCGGGGGTTGCCGCTAGGTTGGACCGGCCAGAGGGGTCAGAGCGTTGCCCATTGGAGCTGACAGGAGTCACACCATTTATATGCATTGAAGGGCCTTTTGGTAAGCGCATAGCGTGGCCTCAGTACTTGTCACGGATTGAAGAGGAAGTCATATTATTGCGGTGGATGATTTCCATTTTCTGCACCCTGCACATCTTATTTGGACTTTATCTTTACCTTTCTCTTTCTTTGCTGATTTTTGAAATATTATGAACATTATGACAATTCCACACGGACGTTGTGTTATTGCTATTTGTATCCAATTATTCACTGTTTAATTTATTATATATTCACTTTATGCATATGTTTGATTACATATATATTCAACTTTATTCTTTATATTCTTTTCTTTATATCTGTAATATGTCCCATTGATCTAAAGGTATAGGGGACCTTCACTGTAGCCCATAGCCAGAATTTATGGTGCTTTTCCACTGCATGGAACCGAACGGTTCGGCACGCTTTTGTGCTTTTCCACTGCTGGTACCGCATGGTATAGTGTCGGAACGGTTCGGTACGGCGGCGCTTTTCCACTGCATGGAACCGAACGGTACGGCACGGCTCTGAAAAAACAGTACCTACTCGATTGTGGTTCCAACAGGTACCATAACTGGTACCATATCCCACAATCCTTTGCATGCAGTCACTTCTAGCCACTGATTGGTCAGAGAATCCCACCCACCCCATTGTTATCCCACCCACTTAACTTTATTACTACTTTAGTGGAAAAGCAAACCTATACCGTACCGTACCGAACCGTTCCGACGCTATACCATGCGGTACCAGCAGTGGAAAAGCAAACCGGGCCAAGCAGGGCCGAGTAGAGCCGAGCCGGTACTTGCAGTGGAAAAGTGCCATAATATCTACAAAGTTCAAGTCACAGCTACTGTCAGTCAGACCTTCTATTGTCAAACCCACCTCCTCCACTAGGCACACTGGGGTTGATTTTGCTAGAACTAGTGCGGGCTTTGGTGCAGCTGTGCATGGTAGCCAATTAGCTTCTAACTTCAGGCCGTTCAATTAAGCTTTGAAAAAAAAAACCTGGAATCTGATTGGCTTCTATGCAGAGCTGCACCAGATTTTGCACTCTCCAGTTCTGGTAGATTAACCCCAGTTGGCTCCTGATCATCTAGCTTTCTCATCACCTATCTGACACATAAACCTTCACAAAAGCTCAATGATTAAGCACAGGAGATTGATTGCTCCTGATCATGTCTATACGTTTCTGATTGGTGGGTACCTACTTGTTTTTGAGCCCCCCCAATCACTATGGTCAATATTTATTGTGGGAATCTGGTTCCTCTCCTAGTTTGCCCTCCATGGACAAGCACAGTTCCACTTCAATGTCCAGGTAAAGAAGCAGTCTGTGCTTAGCTGTTGGGTATAATCCCAAGTCAGAGCGCACATTTGTCTCCTGCTCCTATGTGATGGCACCGACCCCATCATAAGGAATCAAACTATCGGCTATTTTACTTACTCATGGCAGGGAAAAAACATGATTATATGGTACTGGTCAGACTGGTCTTTAAAAGCAAACCAGTGTTTTTTGCCTGAGGTCTGGGTTGACCGCTGGGAATCTCTACTAATATCACATATTTCACTGTTGAAGTTTGATTGCATGCACGTGATTTTACACTTTTTTTGCACTTGCACAGGCGGTATACAGGTCCCTCTAAAAAAATGAGCATATTGTGATAAAGTTGATTATTTTCTGTAATGTACTGATAAACATTAGACTTTCATATATTTTACATTCATTACACACAACTGAAGTAGTGCAAGCCTTTTATTGGTTTAATATTGATGATTTTGGCATACAGCTCATGAAAAACCAAAATTCCTGTCTCAAATAATTAGCATATCATAAAAAGGTTCTCTAAACGAGCGATTAACCCAATCATCTGAATCAATTAATTCTAAACACCTGCAAAAGATTCCCGAGGCTTTTAAAAACTCCCAGCCTGGTTCATTACTCAAAACCGCAATCATGGGTAAGACTGCCGACCTGACTGCTGTCCAGAAGGCCATCATTGACACCCTCAAGCAAGAGGGTAAGACACAGAAAGAAATTTCTGAAGGAATAGGCTGTTCCCAGAGTGCTGTATCAAGGCACCTCAGTGGGAAGTCTGTGGGAAGGAAAAAGTGTGGCAGAAAACGCTGCACAACGAGAAGAGGTGACCGGACCCTGAGGAAGACTGGGGAGAAGGACCGATTCCAGACCTTGGGGGACCTGCGGAAGCAGTGGCCTGAGTCTGGAGTAGAAACATCTAGAGCCACCGTGTACAGGCGTGTGCAGGAAATGGGCTACAGGTGCCGCATTCCCCAGGTCAAGACACTTTTGAACCAGAAACAGCGGCAGAAGCGCCTGACCTGGGCTACAGAGAAGCAGCACTGGACTGTTGCTCAGTGGTCCAAAGTACTTTTTTCGGATGAAAGCAAATTTTGCATGTCATTCGGAAATCAAGGTGCCAGAGTCTGGAGGAAGATTAGGGAGAGGGAAATGCCTGAAGTACCCACAGTCAGTGATGGTCTGGGGTGCCATGTCAGCTGCTGGTGTTGGTCCACTGTGTTTTATCAATGCAGCTAGCTATCAGGAGATTTTGGAGCACTTCATGCTTCCATCTGCTGAAAAGCTTTCTGGAGATGAAGATTTCATTTTTCAGCACGACCTGGCACCTGCTCACAGTGCCAAAACCACTGGTAAATGGTTTACTGACCATGGTATTACTGTGCTCAATTGGCCTGACCTGAACCCCATAGAGAATCTGTGGGATGTTGTGAAGAGAAAGTTGAGAGACGCAAGACCCAACACTCTGGATGAGCTGAAGGCCGCTATCGAAGCATCCTGGGCCTCCATAACACCTCAGCAGTGCCACAGGCTGATCGCCTCCATGCCACGCCACATTGAAGCAGTCATTTCTGCAAAAGGATTCCCGACCAAGTATTGAGTGCATAACTGAACATCATTATTTGAAGGTTGACTTTTTTTGTATTAAAAACACTTTTTATTGGTCGGATGAAATATGCTAATTTTTTGAGATAGGAATTTTGGTTTTTCATGAGCTGTATGCCAAAATCATCAATAATAAACCAATAAAAGGCTTCACTACTTCAGTTGTGTGTAATGAATGTAAAATATATGAAAGTCTAATGTTTATCAGTACATTACAGAAAATAATCAACTTTATCACAATATGCTAATTTTTTGAGAAGGACCTGTATATATATATATATATTGTGGGGTTGATTAGCTCGGTGGCGGGCGTGGATGACCCCTTTGGGGGGTGCGTTTACACAGGGAGATAGCCGAGAAGTGGTTGCAAACAACACTTTGATTTATTCTTGCAATTTTCTTCACACAAGTGCAAGCGTCAAAACAGCAAAATAAAAATAAAACACAAAATAAATCCTTATAGGGGAAAGTTTCCGCGCTATTGGAGGAAATTAAGTAAATAAATGACTGCAGCCTACCTCAAAAATATAGATAACTATATTTAGTGAATGTGGGGAAAAGGGAGGTAAAATGGCGCTGTCACGCTAATAAATAGGAAATATAAATATATCTTAAAGTGCACTGGTGATAAAGTGAATAAAAATCAAGGTATATAAAACTTAATATGGTGAGTCCTTAAAAAGTGTAAATATGTTTAAAAGAAATTAATAAAAAATATGTATATATATATTATCGTGATAAATGAATAAGAAAATTAAGATATAAGTAATAAATTATTGAAAATCAATACAGTGTGTGATCTTAAAGGTGTATATATGACTTCATAAAAAATACATTAAATAAATAAAGTGATGTTTTAAATATCCTCCATAAATAATTAAGGTGCTAATTAATCAAATATATATTGTGCTAGTGGGCCAAACAATAAATAGCTTTGTATAAATCTGTACACAATCAATTCATAAATAGTGTCCCAGCAATTTAAATAACATAAATAAATAAATAAATGTAAAGAGAATATATAGAAAAATTGTCCATATAAATAGCCAAATATTAAATGGTGCTGCAAATGTAATTGAGTCCCAAGATGGGAAATGAAGCAGGGATTTTAACAGGAAAAAATGGATTCCAGGAGTTCCAGACTGATGGGGGTGCTCAATACAGGAATAAGTGCTCCCCTCCTATTACTCCCGCACTCACCAGATGGTGGTACCCCCACAGGGGTAATCAGCGTTTGGGGTGACTCTCAAAGGTCCCTCCGAAGGCTGGCTAGTAATCCACTTAATCCCGACTTCATATGCCGTATTTTTCTCCAGGGGAAAAATTGATGAGAAATCCCTCCTCTTAAAGTACTCCAATATATTTGAGAGATCCGGATGAGGAAAGAAAACAGGGGCTCCAATAGTGAAGTATTGCAAAAAATAGGTGCTTTATTCATATAAATTTACAATCCTTGCCACTGTGGGCGGCTACCTTCTCACACTGGAACCTATCTAATGAAGTCTGCCCCCAACCTACTGTTGGGCAGACTTGGCTGATCACACAGCAGACTCTCAATAGTCCATGTTTTATCTCTTCACACAGCACATGTTCATTTAACCTGTCCCTTTGTTTGTCTCTTCACATAGAAAACAGTTCATTTATTTCTTCCACATAGAAATAGTTCAAGACCTCACCTTGAGTAGTCTTCACACTTGTTACCCTCCTCAGCTTCACATCGCTTCAGGAGGTCTTCCCCATGCTCACACAGCTTTCAGGGGGCACACATCTGTCTGTCCTCCTCTCCCAGCCCACACAGCGTCAGGAGGCAGCAATCCTTAGACTTCCTCTGGACAAATTATAGAGGCCTTCATTTCCTCATTCTAAACAGATGAATGGTTTCCAACTTCCTGCTGGCTATCTCTGCAGCCAACACCCTATAGTAATTGGTGAACTTTCTAAATGCACTGATTTGTGGCACTGATACGTGGCACTGGTGGACACTGATTCGTGGCACTGATACGTGGCACTGATACGTGGCACTGGTTGACACTGATTCATGGCTCTGATACGTGGCACTGGTGGACACTGATTCGTGGCACTGATACGTGGCACTGATACGTGGCACTGGTGGACACTGATTCGTGGCACTGATACGTGGCACTGATACGTGGCACTGATACGTGGCACTGGTGGACACTGATTCGTGGCACTGATATGTGACACTGATTCGTGGCACTGATACGTGGCACTGGTGGACACTGATTCGTGGCACTGATATGTGACACTGATTCGTGGCACTGATACGTGGCACTGGTGGACACTGATTCGTGGCACTGATATGTGGCACTGATTCGTGGCACTGATATGTGGCACTGATACGTGGCACTGGTGGACACTGATACGTGGCACTGATACGTGGCACTGGTTGACACTGATTCGTGGCACTGATATGTGGCACTGGTGGACACTGATATGTGGCACTGATACGTGTCACTGGTGGACACTGATATGTGGCACTGATATGTGGCACTGATACGTGGCACTGGTTGACACTGATTCATGGCTCTGATACGTGGCACTGGTGGACACTGATTCGTGGCACTGATACGTGGCACTGATACGTGGCACTGGTGGACACTGATTCATGGCACTGATATGTGGCACTGATTCGTGGCACTGATATGTGGCACTGATACGTGGCACTGGTGGACACTGATTCGTGGCACTGATATGTGGCACTGATTCGTGGCACTGATATGTGGCACTGATACGTGGCACTGGTGGACACTGATACGTGGCACTGATACGTGGCACTGGTTGACACTGATTCGTGGCACTGATACGTGGCACTGGTGGACACTGATTCGTGGCACTGATATGTAGCACTGATACGTGGCACTGGTGGACACTGATACGTGGCACTGGTAGACACTGATTCGTGGCACTGATATGTGGCACTGGTGGACACTGATTCGTGGCACTGATATGTGGCACTGATACGTGGCACTGGTGGACACTGATATGTGGCACTGGTGGACACTGATTCGTGGCACTGATATGTGGCACTGGTGGACACTGATATGTGGCACTGATACGTGTCACTGGTGGACACTGATACGTGGCACTGATATGTGGCACTGATACGTGGCACTGGTGGACACTGATTCGTGGCACTGATACGTGGCACTGATATGTGGCACTGGTGGACACTGATTCGTGGCACTGATATGTGGCACTGATACGTGGCACTGATATGTGGCACTGATACGTGGCACTGGTGGACACTGATTAGTGGCACTGATACGTGGCACTGATACGTGGCACTGGTGGACACTGATTCGTGGCACTGATATGTGGCACTGGTTGACACTGATTCGTGGCACTGATACGTGGCACTGGTGGACACTGATTCGTGGCACTGATATGTGGCCAGAGATGTATAGTAACGAAGTACAACTACTTAAGTACTGTACTTAAGTACCGAAATGCGGTATCTGTACTTTCCTAGAGTAGAATTTTTTTCTCCTACTTCTACTTTTACTTCACTACATTTTTTCGATGATTTCGATACTTCTACTCAAGTATTTTTTTTTTGTGCTGCATAGTTACTCGTTACTTTTAAAAAAATTACCACTGCCAGAACAGTAGATGGCAGGTTGCATAAAGCTCAAAAAAATGTGTATAATGTAATTTGTAAATCAGCGCATACGAAAATTAAGGCTGTGTATAATAAAAGCTGCTATATCAAATCTTTCCAATAAAAAGAAAATATGAAACAAACAAATAAATGGTGCTACAGCGCTTAAAGTGCATCAAGAAACTACTAACAAACACAGGTTAATCATTTGAATAAATCATTTGAAATAATAAAAACCAATATGATGTTCGAACTTTTGACTTCTTTCTTTAATAACTACATAACACAGTACTTGTACTTCTACTTTCAGTACTTGAGTAGAAATTTTTTTTCAAAACTACTGGTACTTTTTACTTTTAGTACTTAAGTAGCAAATTTTTTGAAAAAAATACTTAAGTAAAAAAAATGTTGAATACTTTAGTACTTCTACTTAAGTAACTTTTTCTGCGAGCACTTCCACTTCTACTCAAGTCACTTTTTGATCGAGCACTTGTACTTTTACTCAAGTAGAAATTTCGAGTACTTTATACAAGTCTGTATGTGGCACTGGTGGACACTGATTCGTGGCACTGATTCGTGGCACTGATACGTGGCACTGGTTGACACTGATTCGTGGCACTGATATGTGGCACTGGTGGACACTGATTCGTGGCACTGATATGTGGCACTGGTGGACACTGATACGTGGCACTGGTGGGCAATGAGGAAATGAGTAAAAAAAAACAGAAAAGGGGAATTAGGTCACAACACATCATATTCTGATTGGCCAAACACAAAGTCGTCTGTCATAAGTCCTCCGGTAAAATCGCGGTAAATCGCGGTAAAGTCGCAGTAAAAATTCGCTCCGACATGGGGCGACTTTATGGCCGTGGCAGTGTGAACTGGCTCTCAATGATGTTGTTTGCTCTTTAAAAATAAATACTCAAAATAAGTATAATGACTAAGCCCCTCCCCTTTGTGGCATTGTTGAAAAGGGACGGAGCATGGGTGACCTTAAAATTATGCCCCCCCCCCCCCCCTGAAAAAAAGTTCTGTGGACGCGCTGAGGATATACTGACCTGGCTGCAGCCTACCTTCTATATATAGTCCTACAAGGGGGTATATAGAAGAGAATGGAAATGGGGTGAAGGTATATGGCGCTGCCTATGGGCTCTTTCACACTGCTGCTCCGATTTGCTATTCCGCTGCGTATGTCCGCATATCATCCCATCCGTTTGCGGATGATATACGGACATAATGCATGTCTATGGGGATTGCGGATGTCAGTGGATGACGCCGCTGACATCCGATTTTCCTTCCTTTCCGTTTTTTAAACAGAAGAAAAATAGGGTTCTGTTCCTTTCCAAAAAACGTAACAGAACTGAAAGGAGGAAAATCGGATGTCAGCGGATGGTCATCCGCAATCCCATTGACCAGCATTATGTCCGTATATCATCCACAAAATAATGGGATGAAATACGGACATACGGAGCGCCCGTGTGAAAGAGCCCTAAAATTCCAATAAATCAAAGTGTATGGTGATAAAACATATGAGAAATCACTTATAAATAAATCGATGATATTGATAAATGGGAAGCTGAAAAGTGAGAGAAAATGAAATAAGAATATAATGATCAGCACTTGCAAATATAAATTATCAAATGTCCAAAAGTGAGACAATGTGCATCAATTGGTGACATAAAGTGAAAAGCACTAAATGGTGATCTTATAATTCCTAACAATAAATACAAAGTATAACTGGCAACAAATGAAGGTGACGTGCAAAGTGACTGAGCGCAATTCAAAGCATAATCCATAGAAGTGACCAAAAATGGATGGAAAAAATCTCAGTGTTCTCCAAACGTGAGCGGTGCAAGTGAAGAAACTCCGCCCTCACCAGATATAGGGACCCCACAGGGGTGGTAAACGTTGGTAGACACAAGAGGATGTATCTCATCCAGTAATGGAGCTCAGTAGTAGTAGATGGTGTACATGAATAAAAGTATCCAGGACATATAGAAAGGAGAGAAGGGCTCACATAGTGAAGTATTATTTAAAACCAATCAGTTTATTTCACAAGAAACGTACTCACAAAAGTATCAGTAATAGGCTCCTGATGACGTCACATCGCCGAAACGCGTAAAGCCTCATCGCATCATTTCCGCTGTATTGGAACGCACCTCCAGTTGTTGGAAAGCGTGTGCTATCCACCTGTAACCAATGGCCTGGACACTGCTTTTATTACTGATAGGAACCACATACAGGTACGTGATTTTACACTTAAGGGCCGCCCTGCCGCACTATATGTACATAGGGCGGTCCTTAAGCCGTTAAAAAAATGTTTCTTTGTTAAACATTTGAATAAAAATCTATTGAAAAAGTACAGAAATAGAAAGATTATTGAACGAATGTCCAAAGATGAACACAAGAGGCCGAGTATTCTAGGTAAAACCCAAATATACGCCCCCCTCCCCCCATGGAGTGATTGGTTACCAGGGGGATAAGCTCAGTGAATGTAGTCACCCTATTACACATACAGAAGAAAGGCGTATCTATAATCGATCGTTCCCACCGTACGTGCGTCACTTGCAGAGACTTTTCATGTGTCAGTAATGTTCCCCGGTCACACCAATCTTCATGTCGGGGTTTTTTCCCCCTGCAGAAAACTGAATACACGCTGCAGAAAAAATCCGCACATTGTGGGCGGGGCACATAGAACGCATGCGGAAAAAGCGACGTCTCTGCACCATGGGGTGACCGAGGCCTAAAAGAAGATTTCTGTACAATGCCAGCTGAGCCAATGGGAAGAGAGTTCCATTATTTATTCCAGATACTTATATACCGCCATCAATTTACATATATATTGTATATTCACACCAGTCCCCGCCCCCCAGGAGCTTACAATCTAATGTTCCTAACTCACATTCATACATACATCATCCAATCCACCCCCAAGCATGTCTTTGTAGTGTGGGAGGAAACCGGAGTACACGGAGAAAACCCACGCAGGCACAGGGGGAACATGCAAACTCCATGCAGGTAGTGGCGTTTTGCTGCTAGGTGAAAGTGCTGAACACTGCACCACTGTGCCGCCCGGTAATAGAAATGTAGGAGTGATAAGTGCAGGAATTCTGCTCAGTACCTCAGGGCCCGGCCCCTCCCCCCCATCATTCTGTTGCATTATTTTGGTGCATTATGCAGTGGGTGGATCAGACCCGGGTGCTCTGCATAGGAGCCGCAGGCTGCATCTCCACAATGCTGCAGGGAAGCTTCATAGGAACTCATGCACATGGTCGGCCAGAGGGTGGTAAAAGCAGGTGGTTAAGCTGCAGTTTTACTGCCCCTCACCTAAAGAAGGGCATGCAGCTGCTCAGGGCAGTACATGCCAATGCAGAAATTAAACCGCATGCTGCATTCGCTGGGAGGTACTGCCGCCAAACGCGACCCATTTAATCACATGGTACCGCTCTGCAACCGTGTGCAATGGGCAGCTCAGTTCAGACTATTTAGGGTTAAAACTGGCAACATATCGCTTCCTCACCGCCAGACAAAACTCCCTCTGAAGAGTGATCAACCGTGGAACACTTTTCAGAGGGGTGACAAGACCTGCAGCACAGTAGAATGAGCCCATATAGTACCCCCCCCCCCCCCCCGTCTTCCTGAACCCTTCACACGGACGTCACACATGTATGCGGCCTCCCTGCACCGGGCTTTTATACCTGGGGCCACATATATGTGCTCCTCCCTTTGTGCTGAGAGAGCTCCGCCCTAACGATCGGAACCTGGATCTCCCGGATCTGGATCACCTGATCACAGTGATAGCCTCTGATTGGCTATCATAGTGATCAGTCACCATGAAGCCCCGCCCCCATGTCCATTTCTTTCTGTGAATGTAGAAGGATACGATGTGTCTTGATTGGGGTACTACAGATAAATACCCCCCCCCATACTTAATTCTGCCAAACGGATTCCCCATTCCACCAACTCCCAACAAATAACGCATGACCCCAATCTGGGGAAATTTGGCCTGCTACGCCATTTTATTAACAAATGAACAAAATAAACAATCCATAATCCAGAACCCGTAACATAAAGGTTGGTGGTCTTGGGAGGCACCGAAACCCAAATAGAATTGTGTATCAGCGTTATAACTTACCGGTCCCCAACCGCCCAACACCGGCTCGGGGACAAACACCCTTCACCACAGATACCTCCTTCTTACCACTTTCCCGTTATTCCATCATTAACTGGGATCCACTAGAGGGCTCCATACCTTACATGGGTCACCCTATGAACTTTTCCAAGAATATTAACTCCTCCAAAGACCCCCAACCACCACAGCGCAGAGGTGTAAATCCTTATATCCGTGGCCCCCCACAAACACAACGCTCCTTCAACACCATCTTGAATGCCAAGAAACCACAAATCTGTCCCTATAGCATTCCAGTGGACCCCGTCACTCCGAAGATCCCGCCAGGGATCCACCTCCAGATCCTGATACCTAACCACAAAACCCCCGTTGCGCATTACAAAACGATGAACTTCCTTGTTGACCTTGATGGGCGCCTTGTTCAGCTTCTCGACCGACCTCGCAAAACGCCAAGAAAAGCGGCCGACAATCTCTGACCAAACCACGATCATGTCAGGAAAGGTGGAGTGCAGTCTAAGGAAATCAAACCTAATGTCACAGATGAGGTGACGCATTGACCGAACGACTAGGGCGTTGTCCCCCGCGTGCAGCACCATTATGTCTGGTGAGATACAAGTCTGGTAAGCCGCTCAGGTGAACGTGCTTATCAGGTGCAGGTCAGATCCGTAGTCCCAAGCAGCACTCTACACACAAAGTAGTGACCGCACTCCGATGTAAATGGAAATGTACAATTTATTCACCACTGTAAATCCAAAACAAGACTTGAAAACATCACAAAGACCAAGGACTGACGCATTTCACTAAATTACATTCACTAACTCATAACTACAAAAAAGCGGAGTGGAGAGACTGCTAATAAAGGGGCATAGCAGCTGAAGATCATTGGTTTTACCATGCTGGTGGTTTGTGCTCGCCGCTACGCCTCCCAACCGCAGAGCACAAACCACCAGCATGGTAAAACCAAAATGTCATATCTTCATATATCTCTACATAGTCATAGAACTGCATGGATGAATCAATACATGTAAACCCACAAATATTTTGCCATTAATGTCTAAACCGCTGGCAACAAAAGTCAGTACACCCCTAAGTGACAATGTCTAAATTGGGCCCAAAGTGTCAATATTTTGTGTGGCCACCATTATTTTCCAGCACTGCCTTAACCCTCTTGGGCATGGAGTTCACCAGAGCTTCACAGGTTACCACTGGAGTCCTCTTCCCCTCCTCCATGATGACATCACAGAGCTGGTGGATGTTAGAGACCTTGCGCTCCTCCACCTTCCATTTGAGGATTCTCCACAGATGCTCAATAGGGTTTAGGTCTGGAGACGCTTGGCCAGTCCATCACCTTCACCCTCAGCTCCTTTAGCAAGGCAGTGGTCATCTTGGAGGTGTTTGGGGTTGTTATGTTGGAATATTGCCCTGCGGCCCAGTCTCTGAAGGGAGGGGATCATGCTCTGCTTCAGTATGTCACAGTACATGTTGGCATTCATGGTTCCCTCAATGAACTGTAGATCCCCAGTGCCGGCAGCACTCATGCAGCCCCAGACCATGACACTCCCACCACCATGCTTGACTGTAGGGAAGACACACTTGTCTTTGTACTCCTCACCTGGTTGCCCCCACACACGCCTGACACCATCTGACACCAAATAAGTTTATCTTGGTCTCATCAGAGCACAGGAGATGGTTCCAGTAATCCATGTCCTTAGTCTGCTTGTCTTAAGCAAACTGTTTGTGGGCTTTCTTGTCCATCATCTTTAGAAGAGGCTTCCTTCTGGGATGACAGCCATGCAGACCAATTTGATGCAGGGTGCGGCGTATGGTCTGAGCACTGACAGGCTGACCCCTCCCCCACCCCTTCAACCTCTGCAGCAATGCTGGCAGCACTCATACGTCTATTTCCCAAAGACAACCTCTGGATATGACACTGAGCACGGCACTCAACTTCTTTGGTGGACCATGGTCAGGCCTGTTCTTAATGGAACCTGTCTTGGTTAAACGCTGTATGGTCTTGGCCACCGGGCTGCAGCTCAGTTTCAGGGTCTTGGCAATCTTCTTATAGCCTAGGCCATCTTTATGTAGAGCAACAATTCTTTTTTTCAGATCCTCAGAGAGTTCTTTGTCATGAGGTGCCATGTTGAACTTCCAGTGACCAGTTGTAACGCTCCTGCGTTTTTGTATATAGGCTGGATTTGCAGCTGCAAAATCTCCACTCAGAAGTCATGCAGAGATATGTTGAATACCAGATCCAACTCTCCAGGACTCATCACCGTGGGCCTGTCAGCTTCAACATACAGATATATACACACTCAATGAGATGTTCCTGGAGTGATAGGATGTATATGATAGTATGAAGGTGATTTGCTGAAGGGACAGGTGTGAACAGTGACAAGGATGGTAAGCACTTGATAGGTTTTGTACAGGAGAGTTCAAGATGGTATTTAGGAATGCAGATAGGTTAGTATCGAGTATGTTAGTAGGTGGTGAGGACAGCAGATGACAAATACAGGATAGACTAACCCAGTGCAAGGATAGATAGTAGTAGACAGGAGAGCTAGCAATCTGTGCAGCAGTGCAGATGATAGATGGTAATAGTCTCAAGAGCTAGCAATCTATATGATAGTGCAGATGATAGGATAGTATGGATAGGTAGTAACAGTCCTTAATGCAAATAGTAGTAGTGTAGGTTATGGAGGTTTCCCCTGCGGGGTACTTATCACTATAGTATAGCAGTAGAAGGTCCGGTGAAGAGGCAGTGATCCGGTAGCGAGATACAGGGATCAGTAGCGAGGTTCGGTTCTGAGGAAGTGATCCTGGTAGCGAGATACAGGGATCGTAGCGAGGTTCCACAGCGAGACACGCTTGTAAGCATATGAGCTTCAAGGCAGGTTGAACGAACATGTGAGTGAGAACGACGGCGGTTGAAATAGCCTCTCTGCGGCGCTCAGTGATGACAGCATCGGTCTTAAAGGTGTATGCGCACCTACCAAAAGAGAATGGTGGGACGCATACATGAATGGAAAGTGGAATAAAGGGTACCAGAGGTACCAGAACATTACAGTACCCCCCCCCTTAAGGCCGGCTCCTGAAGGCCTCTAGAGCTGGTTTTTCCGGGTATTTCGCATGAAAATTGCGAATCAGTCTAGGGGCATGTATATCAGAGGTATCTAGCCAGGTATCGTCTTGAGGTCCATAGTTCTTCCATCGTACTAGATATTGGAGTCTTCTTCTGTGGATACGAGAATCCAGAATCTCCTTTATCTCAAATTCTTCTCCGCCTTCAACTTGTACAGGAGGTGGAGGTGGGATGGTAGGTCTTATTCCTTGGTTAGGAACATGTGGCTTCAATAGCGACACATGGAAGATAGGATGGATCTTGAGATCTGCTGGTAAGGTGAGCTGTACTGCAGCTTTTCCGATTAGTTTCCTGATTGGGAAGGGTCCCAAGAATAAAGGCCCAAGCTTTTTGCTAGGGATCTTCAATCGTAAATTTTTTGTTGATAGCCAAAAGAGGTCCCCAATAGCATACTGAGGAGAAGGTCTTCTACGAAGGTCGTAGTACCTTTTTTGTTGACTATGAGCGTGTGATATGGTAGTATTGGGTAAACCCAAAGAGTCTTTAATTTGGGTGAGGTAATCTGAGGCTACTGGGTTACTCGATGGCAGGATGCGTGGTGGAAGAAGAGTGGGATGAAACCCATAGTTCAAGTAGAACGGACTTTGCTTCGTAGTACTGTGGGTTGCATTGTTGTAAGCGAATTCCGCTAGAGGAAGGAGATCCACCCAATCATCCTGCAGGTATGATGTGTAGCAGCGTAGATATTGCTCAATGCATTGGTTGACTCTTTCAGTCTGTCCGTTGGTCTGAGGATGGTAGGGAGAAGTGAGCTTTCGCTCAATGCGTAAAATTTGACAAAGTGCTTGCCAAAATTTAGAAATAAATTGTGAACCACGGTCGGACAAAAGAGTCTTTGGAATTCCATGCAACTTGAACACATGTTTCATCAGTAGTTCCGCTGTTTGTTTGGATGAAGGTAGTCTACGGATAGCAATGAAATGTGCCATCTTTGTCAAGTGGTCCACTGACACTAGGATGGTATTAAATCCTTTGGAAGGTGGTAGTTCTACTATGAAATCTAAAGAAACAACTTCCCATGGAACCTGGGGTATTGGTAAACTACAAAGCAGTCCAGATGGTTTTGTAGTGTCAATTTTGGACCTTGCACAGATGTCACATGAAGCAACAAATTTTTGTACAGACGTCTTCATATCAGGCCACCAAAATTGTCTGGTGAGCAAATTAAAGGTTTTCGTCATACCCATATGTCCTGCCATGGGCACATCATGCGATAACTCCAAGATCTTGGTGCGCATGGTAGGGGGTATATAAAGTTTGTCATTGTAATAAAGGAAGCCTTCTGCATCAGTACTTAGTTGTGGTGGAGGTGAATCCATTCCTATACTATGCAAAATCTCTTCCTTCAAGGATCGGACAACACCAATAATACGTTCATAGGGTATTATGGGAATTGAAGGGATTTCGGCGCAGTTATCTTCGGTTAGTCGTGATAGCGCATCCGCTTTTTTATTTTTATCTGCAGGCGTATAGGTCACTAAGAAATTAAATCTTAAAAAGAATAATGACCATCGTACCTGCCGGAGGGAAAGAGTCTTGTTAGTCTGGAGGTATTGAAGGTTTTTATGATCTGTATATGAGTATTGGTAACTGGGTACCTTCGAGCAGATGTCGCCAATTCTCCAGTGCCAATTTTATGGCAAGCAACTCCTTTTCACCCACTGGGTAATTCACCTCTGGGCTGCTTAGTGATTTTAAAAAGAAAGCAACTGGGTGGAGTGATGAAGTGTTTGTTGGTCGTTGGGAGAGAACTGCTCCTACTGCCATATTTGACGCATCTACCTCTAGAATATATTGGAGGGATGGGTCTGGATGGCGTAGTATGGGAGCAGAAGTAAAGCTTGATTTTAACAAGCAGAAAGCTTGATTCGCTTCTTCTGACCATTTGAATGGTTTCTTTATACTTGTCAGTTGTGTGAGATGTCTCACAATGGCGGAAAAGTTCTTGATGAACTTCCTATAGAAGTTCGAGAATCCTAGGAATCGCTGTAGGGCCTTACGAGTTGTTGGTATAGGCCAGTCCAGAATACAGGATATCTTACTCATATCCATCTTAATTCCAGTTTTGGATATGAAATATCCTAGAAATAATATTTCTTCTTTATGAAATAGACATTTTTTTAATTTCACGTATAGACTGTGTGAGAGCAGTCTGGACAACACAAGTCTTACATGTTTTATGTGTTCAGGCATAGATCGAGAATAGATAAGTATATCGTCTAGGTATACTACAACACAGACATCAAATAAATCTCTAAAGATGTCGTTTATGAACCTCTGAAAAGCAGCGGGAGCATTACATAGTCCGAATGGCATCACAAGGTATTCGAATAGTCCGTATCTGGTTCTGAATGCTGTTTTCCACTCATCCCCGTCACGGATTCGGATTAGGTTGTATGCCCCTTTCAGGTCTAATTTGGTGAAATAAGTAGCCCCACGCACTTGTTCAATAAGTTCAGGGATAAGCGGCAAAGGATAGCGATCCTTTATCGTAATCGTGTTTAATTGCCTATAGTCAATAATAGGCCTGAGACTGGAATCCTTATTGCGGACAAAGAAAAGTCCTGCAGCAGTGGAAGAAGTAGAGGGTCTAATGAACCCTTTTGTCAAATTCTCATCCAAGTATTCCTTGAGATGAGAAAGTTCATCCTGTGAAAGGGGATAAACATGACCGAAAGGCAATTTGCTGTTAGGGAGTAAATCGATCGTGCAATCGTAATCCCTATGGGGAGGCAACGCTTGAGCATTTTTCTCAAGGAACACTTCGGACAGATCCTGATAGCATAGTGGTGCAATTTCATCTGACACCACAGACAGAATCTTCCCATAAGATGGAAGGTTACACGTATTCTTACAATAGTGAGAAGGGAAAACCAAAGTCCGTTTTTTCCAGTCTATGATTGGTTGGTGTGTGTGTAACCAGGGAATTCCCAAAATAATAGGAAAATGGGGTGAGGATAGTATGTCAAAGGTGATGGTCTCCACATGTGATTCGTTGGTAGTGGCAAGGAGTGCCTGTGTCTGGTTGGTGATTGGACCAGAAGACAGTGGAATACCATTAATGAAACTAACAGAAACAGGCTTAGATTTTGAAATAATAGGTATTTTATTTGAGGTAACAAAACGTGTATCAATATAGTTTCCACAAGATCCAGTGTCGACCATAGCTTTGGTGGTGATCCTAGTTTGGTCCCACTGTAATATTAAATGAACGAAAAGATAGGGGTTAGAGAAGGAAGTCGTTAATCCTCCCAGTAAGACATGTGAACACTCATCCTCTTTTTTGTGAACAAGGGGACAGACGCTTATCAAATGATCCGGGGATGCGCAGTACATACAGAGGTTTCTGGATGTTCTTCTAGCTCGTTCAGTAGTCGTTAAAGGTGGGCGTATGGTTCCTACATCCATGGGAGTAGGGTCAACGGCCGAAATCCGAGAAGGACTAGACAATGGCATTCCCATCTTTTCAGCCCTTCTTTCTCGCAGTCGTCTGTCGATGTTGATACTAAGTTGTATCAAGGCCTCCAAGGTGCCAGGTAAATCCGCTCGGGCGAGCTCGTCTTTAACAGCTTCCGATAACCCGAGTCTGAATTGAGTTCGCAAAGATGTGTCATTCCACCCTGAATCAAGGGTCCATCTTTTGAACTCAGATACAAAGTCTTCTACAGGTCTCCCTCCTTGTTTCAAGGCCCTCAACTGAATATCAGCAGTACTCTGCCTATTGGGGTCATCATATAAACTAGCGAGTTCCGCTAGGAATAAAGAATAGGTGTTGAGAATCTGATCATTATTCTCAAAGAGAGAGTCTGCCCAGGCCCGTGGATCACCCGTCAAGTATGAAATAACGGTACAGACTTTTATTTGATCAGTGGGGTATGTACGAGGCTTTAACAAAAAAAGCAATTTACATGCGTTTTTGAATTCCCGAAATTTTTTTGGTCGCCTGTAAATACCAGAGGAGGGTTTATTTTAGGTTCAGGAGGTAGAACAGCAGTAAGCCGTGAGAGCTGGGTTACCTGCTGTGTTAAAGTCTGATTCTTTTCTTGTACGTCAGTCAGAGCAAGTATTAACGCTTTTACTTGTTGTGTTAATTGTGTCACTTGAGTGGGTAATTCTGCTGAATCCATTTTTTAAGGTTCGTTCAATCTGTAACGCTCCTGCGTTTTTGTATATAGGCTGGATTTACAGCTGCAAAATCTCCACTCAGAAGTCATGCAGAGATGTGTTGAATACCAGATCCAACTCTCCAGGACTCATCACCGTGGGCCTGTCAGCTTCAACATACAGATATATACACACTCAATGAGATGTTCCTGGAGTGATAGGATGTATATGATAGTATGAAGGTGATGTGCTGAAGGGACAGGTGTGAACAGTGACAAGGATGGTAAGCACTTGATAGGTTTGTACAGGAGAGTTCAAGATGGTATTTAGGAATGCAGATAGGTTAGTATCGAGTATGTTAGTAGGTGGCGAGGACAGCAGATGACAAATACAGGATAGACTAACCCAGTGCAAGGATAGATAGTAGTAGACAGGAGAGCTAGCAATCTGTGCAGCAGTGCAGATGATAGATGGTAATAGTCTCAAGAGCTAGCAATCTATATGATAGTGCAGATGATAGGATAGTATGGATAGGTAGTAACAGTCCTTAATGCAAATAGTAGTAGTGTAAGTTATGGAGGTTTCCCCTGCGGGGTACTTATCACTATAGTATAGCAGTAGAAGGTCCGGTGATGAGGAAGTGATCCAGTAGCGAGATACAGGGATCAGTAGCGAGGTTCGGTTCTGAGGAAGTGATCCTGGTAGCGAGATACAGGGATCTGTAGCGAGGTTCCACAGCGAGACACGCTTGTAAGCATATGAGCTTCAAGGCAGGTTGAACGAACATGTGAGTGAGAACGCCGGCGGTTGAAATAGCCGCTCTGCGGCGCTCAGTGATGACAGCATCGGTCTTAAAGGTGTATGCGCACCTACCAAAAGAGAATGGTGGGACGCATACATGAATGGAAAGTGGAATAAAGGGTACCAGAGGTACCAGAACATTACACCAGTATGAGAGAGTGAGAGCGATAACACCAAATTTACCACACCTGCTCCCCATTCACACCTGAGACCTTCTAACACTAACGAGTCACATGACACCGGGGAGGGAAAATGGCGAAGTGGGCCCGATTTGGATATTTTCACTTAAGGGTGTACTCACTTTTGTTGCCAGCGGTTTAGACATTAACCGGTTGCCGACCGCCGCACGACTATATACTGCGGCGGTCAGCCCCGGCCAGGCAGAGTGATGTAGCGGTACGTCACTAGCCTTCGCCGCTCTGGTGCGCGCGCACCTGCGGTCCCGCCGATGACTCGATTGGGGTCAGAACCGATCAGTCATCAGGTCCAGGCCAATCATTTTTGGTCTGGACCTGTTGATCGGTCCTGCCCAATCAAGTGACACCCTAAGCCTGTGAAATGTAAACACAGGCTTAGAGAAGATGTGCCCTCCCCTCCTAACGGTCTTTTTGGATCCAGCGTGAGAGGAGAGCACATCTAATTGTAAGTACAGCGCCAAGCACATACATATACACTTAGATAGGCACATTTACCCCCCAATCGCCCCCCCCCCCCCGATTAACCCCTACAGTCCCTGACACAACACACACTGTATACAGCATATAGCATTTACCTATATACCTGTATACGTGTGATTTGTGGTCAGGTGTAGCGCTTGCGACCCCCCCTTTTCCACTTAAATTACCCCCCACCCCCCTAATAAAGATTTAACCCACTGATCCCCCCTGACCCCCCCCTGATCACCGCCATTAACCCCTACACCCTCTGTCACATTCACCATTAATACAAACGTAATATACGGTATTTTTGTATTTTTGTATTAGTGTGATTGTGATCAGAATAAGCGCAGGCGACTAAGTTTCTGTCCCAAGAAGGTTTAGGGTCCCCGCCACCCGCCCAATAAAGATTTAACCCCCTGACCCCCCCTGATCACCCCTACAGCCCCTGCCATAACACACAACCGTATACAGTATATAGAATTTTGCTATATACCCATATAAGTGTGATTTGTGGTCAGGTCTAGCGCTTGCGGCCCCCCCTTTTCCACTTAAATTACCCGCCACCCCCCCAAATAAAGATTTAAACCCCTGATCCCCCCTGACCCCCACCTGATCACCGCCATTAACCCCTACACCCTCTGTCACATCAGCACTAATACAAACGTAATATACTGTGTTTTTGTATTTTTGTATTAGTGTGATTGTGATCAGAATTAGCGCAGGCGACTAAGTTTCTGTCCCAAGGAGGTTTAGGGTCCCCGCCACCCGCCCAATAAAGATTTAACCCCCTGACCCCCCCCTGATCACCCCTACAGCCCCTGCCATAACACACACCCGTATACAGTATTTAGAATTTTGCTATATACCCATATAAGTGTGATTTGTGGTCAGGTCTAGCGCTTGCGGCCCCCCCTTTTCCACTTAAATTACCCGTCACCCCCCCAAATAAAGATTTAAAACCCTGATCCCCCCTGACCCCCACCTGATCACCGCCATTAACCCCTACACCCTCTGTCACATCAGCACTAATACAAACGTAATATACTGTGTTTTTGTATTTTTGTATTAGTGTGATTGTGATCAGAATTAGCGCAGGCGACTAAGTTTCTGTCCCAAGGAGGTTTAGGGTCCCCGCCACCCGCCCAATAAAGATTTAACCCCCTGACCCCCCCCCCCCCCGATCACCCCTACACCCCCTGCCACAACACTCTGTATACAGTATATAGCATTTTCTATATACCCGTATAAGTGTGACTTGTGACCAGGTTTAGCGCTTGCCACCGTTCCTTTTATCCTTAGGATACCCGCCAGCCCCTTCCAATAAAGATTTAACCCCCTGATCCCCCCCCCCCCGATCACATCCAGTTAACCCCTTCCCCCCTGTCAAATTAGCACTAATACACACATAATATACTGTTTTTACTGTATTTTGTATTGGTGTGATTGTGACTTGAGGTTGCGCTAGCGAGTTAGTTTCTATCCCAAAGGAGGTCTAGGGTCCCCGCCACCCCCCCCCCCCAGATCCCCGGCGCATAGTTAGAAATAACCCCTTGATTACCACACACACACACACGCACATACACTTCCATTACTAGTATAGTGTTTGAACAGATCAATATCTGATCTGATCAGAACTATACTAGCGCCCCCATAGTTTAGGGTTCCCAAAACGCGGTGTTTGCACGGTCAGCACTGATTCCGGCCAGCACCTGCGTTTAACCCTTTCACCCAGGCCAGTGTAGTAATCAATAGATTACTGTCACTTACAAAAAAACACAACACACAAAACCGCTGTGTTAGCAGAGTCAGGCCTGATCCCTGCTAGCATTAGCAGTTTTTTTGGTAGCGCTTGAAATAGTCCTTGACAACCAGGTGCTTTTATTACCTGCGAGTCGCATCACTGTACAGGTAAATTTAGTTACCAAAATGTCCAAACGTTTGTACAGTGGTGAAGAGGCTTATAGTATACTTGCCGTGTCATCTGATAGCGAAGGGGAAGCTACAATGACCGAATTACTGTCAGTATACGAACCAGATGACGGGAGCGGCTCCCTGACAGATAGCTCCGACGACAGATGGGTCCCTGTTAGACCCAGGCGTACCCGACCCCATTCTGGAGTTGTTGAGATGCAGGAATCGCAGGGTGCCCGTATGGAGCAGAGTGTGGGTACTAGTGCCGCTCATTTTTCTGGCGACCTGGCAAGCGCCAGCGGCCTAGTACACCCTGGTCCTAGTACAACCAGCACTGCAGTAAGACCTGGTGACGTGGCGAGTCCCCTAAGTGCAGTTGAAGCTGGTGCGGTGGCTAGCACAAGTAGTGGCCCGCAGCCACCGCGTATTCGAAGACAGGCCCGTAGAGCCCATAGTGCCCTCCCTGATGCGCTGGCATATCCCAATTGGCAACCCACTGATTCTACAGCGCCAGTACTTCCCCCATTCACCGCCCAACCTGGAATCCACGTGGAGACAGCTGGTTTTACGCCCCTGAACTTTTTTGAGCTGTT
Organism: Pelophylax lessonae; assembly: GCF_965119305.1. Lineage (NCBI taxonomy): Eukaryota > Metazoa > Chordata > Amphibia > Anura > Ranidae > Pelophylax > Pelophylax lessonae. Next base: position 688,542,338 of record NC_138770.1, on the reverse strand, counting down.
CTTCACGGAAGATCTTTTCAGATCTATTGTGGATCAATCAAATTTATATGCACAACAATTCATCGCCGCCAACCCAAATTCGCCCCTTGCCAGACCATTCGGCTGGAATCCTATAACGGTTTCCGAATTTAAAATCTTTCTGGGCCTTTCCCTCCACATGGGCATAACTAAACAGAGTGAAGTGCGGCTATATTGGTCCACTAGCCCAGTTCACCATATGCGCATGTACTCTGCCTCCATGTCTAGGGGGAGATACGAGCAAATTCTGTGATTTATGCATTTCAGCGACAATGAAATCTGTCGTCCTCGGGGAGACCCTGCATATGATCGGCTCCACAAAATTCGGCCCCTCATAGACCACTTCAATCAGCGGTTTGCAGCCTTGTTTACCCCCGAACAAGTTGTCTGCGTTGACGAGTCCCTGATTAAATTTATTGGCCGTCTTCCTATCAAACAGTACCTCCCCAGCAAGCGTGCCAGATACGGGGTCAAACTGTATAAATTGTGTGACAGGGCCACAGGCTATACAGTTAGTTTCCGGGGTCTATGAGGGAAAAGATAGCTGTGTGGAGCCCCCGAACTGCCCAGACCACATAGGGAGCAGCGGTAAGATTGTTTGGGACTTGGTGTCACCCTTATCCAGAAAGGGGTACCATTTGTACGTGGACAACTTTTACACAAGCGTGCCACTATTTAGTCACCTGCTTGAATTACAAATTGGCGCATGTGGCACCGTGCGACCTAATCGCCGGCGCTTCCCCCAACGGCTTGTAAATTCCCATCTTAGTCGGGGGGCGAGAGCCTGCTTGAAAACGGACAAATTGCTTGCGGTGAAGTGGAAGGATACACGGGATGTTTATGTTCTGTCCTCCCTTCACGCAGACACGACGATCCAAATCCCTACGGCAACTGGCGTTATGGAGAAACCCCTCTGTGTCCACGAATATAACCTTAACATGGGAGGGGTGGACCTTAACGACCAGCTTTTGGCACCGTATTTAGTTGCCCGTAAAGCCAGACGCTGGTACAAAAAAGTGTCTGTTTACCTTTTCCAATTGGCTATGCTGAACGCCTTTGTCCTATACAGGGCGTCAGGACGAAGTGGATCCTTCCGGGAATTCCAGGAAGAGATCATCCTTGCCTATCTGTACCCAGGAGGCATGCCTGCCCAACTTCCCCTTCCAGATGCAGTGAGCCGGCTGCATGAGAGACATTTTCCACATGTCCTCCTGCGTACCCCTACCCAAAGATACCCCCAAAGAATATGTCGTGTCTGTAGCAGGCACGGATTTAGGCGTGACACACGCTATTATTGTCCCAAATGTCCTGACCAACCTGGTCTCTGCATCGGGGAATGTATTGAGCGCTACCATACACTAGTGGAGTATTAGTGTAGGGTACAGCACGACACAGTGTAGGGCACACAAACACAGGGTCTCGAAGGATGTTGGATGTCCATCGACATTTTGAGAGACCCAAGCTGGAAGATCGCAGTCCCAAATCAAGAAATCAAGGAACAGTTAGAAAGAAAAATAAAAGGATCCAAAAACTGTTGTTGTGTCAGTCATTTTATATGTCCTTCTACTCTTCTTACTGTACTTTTAATGTACTTTGTTTGTTTTTTCATTCTTTTGTGACCTGTTTCTCTTGCAGGTACTCGTCGGCTACCACGCATTGATTTTATATATTCTGACACAAACAGCGTTTGCGCTCAGCATATATGGATACCTTTGCTGATAGCAGCTGTGGTGATTTTCTGATTTCAGCACTGCAGTTAAAATCCTATTTTGGTATACGTGGATAGTGTCGTGTATACCCATCATTAAATTCAGTGGGTGGTTGTTTGGGCGGTTAATGATGAGTAATACTACGCATTATTCCTGTGCTGATTTCTGATAGGTTCTCTTTTTTTCCGTTCAGCCCACAGGCTGCATGAAAAAAAAAAAAACCTATATGCCAAACAAGGACCAGCAATGTACTGGTACGTTGCTGGACTTTGAGTGGTTATACCAGGATGATGCCTGCAGATTTAGGCATCATCTTGGTATCATTTTTTACAGCCTTACATGTTAAAGCAATCCTAGCAGGTAATTGGCCGCTAGACTGCTTTTACATGCAGTGGGAGGGCCCCCCCCCCACCGCCGCCTTCCGCAGCCTTCCGTGGTTTTTCTCGGGCTCTCCTGTCCCACCGGTTAACCCGAGAGTGCAGCCGGTGGTTCAATTATCTAACCATAGAGCTAATTGGAGATGAGAATGGCTCCAATCATCTCTATGGCCTAAGATATCGGAAGCTACGAGCATTTCATGACTTCTTTTTCGCCAGAAACAAACAGGGCCATTGGGAAATTGGGAAAGTATTTTATCACACCAATTTTGGTGTGGTCAGATGCGTTAAGGTCAGAGGAGAGATCTAGAGTATAAAAGACCCCAATTTTTTTTAAAAAAAGAGTACCTGTCACTACAGATTGCTATCATAGGGGATATTTAAATTCACTGTGATAACAATAAAAATGATTTAAAAAAAAAAAATTAAAGGAAAGGTGTCAAAATAACATAAAAAAGCAAAAAAAAAAAAATCGAGCCCCCCCCTTTCCCCCCGTGCTTGCGCGCAATGGCAAACGCAAGCGTTGGTCTAGTGTCATATGTAAACCGCAATTGCAGCATGCATGTGAGGTATCGCTGCGAACGCCACATCGAGTGCAGTAATTCTTGCAGTAGAGCTTCTCTGTAAGTCTAAAGTGGTAACCTGTAGAGACTTTTAAAGGCTTTTAAAAATGTACGTACTTTGTTGCCGCTGCGCAGGCATGCACAATTTTTAAAGCATGTCATGTTTGGTATCTATGTACTCGGCATAAGATCATCTTTTAAATTTTACAAAAAAAATTGGAATTATATAGTGTATTTGTGCAATAAATTTAAAAAAAAATTATTTTTTTCGCAAAAATTACGTTTGGAAAATCTGTGCACAAATACCGTGTGACAAAAAAACTTGGCAACATCCACCATTTTATTCTATAGGGCCTCTGCTTTAAGAAAATATATAATGTTTGGGGGTTCAAAGTAATTTTCTAGTAAAAAAAAAATATTTTTTCATGTAAACAAAAAGGCACAGAAAAGGCTTGATTTTCAAGTGGTTAGAAGAGTGGGTGATGTGTGGATAAGATTGAGCATAAAATGCTGGGACAGTTCAAACACCCCCCAAATGACCCCTTTTTGAAAAGTAGACACCCAAAGCTATTTTCTGAGAGGCATGGTGAGTCCATGGAGTATTTTATATTTTGCCACAAGTTTCGGGAAAATTATTATTATTTTTTTTTTTTTTTTTTACACAAAGTTGTCAGTAAATGATATAATACTCACACATGCCATGGGTATATGTGAAATGACACCCCAAAATACATTCTGCTGCTTCTCCTGAGTACAGGGATACCACATGTGTGAGACTTTTTGGCAGTCTAGCCGCGTACAGGACCCGGAAAACCAATCTGCACCTTCTGGCTTTCTAAGGGCGTAAATTGTTGATCTCACTCCTTACTACCTATCACGCTTTTGAAGTCCATAAAAAGCCAAGATGGCACAAACTCCCCCCCCCCCAAATGACCCCATTTTGTAAAGTAGACACTCCAATCTATTTGCTGAGAGGCATGGTGAGTATTTTGCAGCTCTCATTTTTTTTGGAAAATGAAGAAAAAACAGGGAAATGCATTTTTTTTCCTCTTTTTTCAATTTCCAAAACTTTGTGACAAAAAGTGAGATCTGCAAAACACTCAACATTCCTCTCTGCAAATAGCTTAGGGTGTCTACTTTCCGAAAAGGGGTCATTTGGGGGGGGGGGGGGGTTGTGCTGTCTTGGCATTTCATGGCCTCCGAAACTGTGATAGGTAGTCAGGAGTGAAATCAACAATTTACGCCCTTGGAAAGCCTGAAAGTGGTGATTGGCTTTCGGGGTCCTGTACTCGGCTAGACTGCAAAAAAGTCTCACACATGGGGTATCCCTGTACTCAGGAGAAGCAGCAGAATGTATTTTGGGGTGTCATTTCACATATACCCATGGCATGTGTGAGCAATATATCATTTAGTGACAACTTTGTGTAAAAAAACAAAAAAAAAAATAATATATTTCCCGGAACTTGTGGCAAAATATAAAATATTCCATGGACTCACCATGCCTCTCAGCAAATAGCTTGGGGTGTCTACTTTGCAAAATGGGGTCATTTGGGGGGGTTTTGTGCTATCTTGAAATTTCAGGGCCTCCGAAACTGTGATGGGTAGTGAGGAGTAAAATCAAAAATTTACGCCATTAGAAAACCTAAAGATGGAGATTGATTTTCGGGGTCCCGTACACAGCTAGGCTCCCAAAAAGTCTCACACATGGGGTATTCCTGTACTCAGGAGAAGCAGCAGAATATATTTTGGGGTGTAATTACACAAATACCCATGGCATGTGTGAGAAATTTATCTTTTAGTGACAACTTTGTGTTAAAAAAAAAAAAAAATTTTTTTTTTTTAGTCATTTTTCAAACACCTGTGACAAAAAAATGAAATATTCAATGAGCTCAACATGCCTCTCAGAACATTCCTTAGGATGTCTACTTTCCAAAAAGTGGTAATTTGGGGGGGTTTTGTACTGCCCCGCCATTTTAGCACTTCATGAAATGAGATAGGCAGTCAGAAATTAAAGCTGCGTAAAATTTCAGTATTTACACCATAGTTTGTAGACGCTATAACTTTTGCGCAAACCAATAAAAATACGCTCATTGAATTTTTTTTTGTCAAAGACATGTAGCTAAATATATTTTGGCCAAAAAAAAATGACATAAATTGAGTATATTGGATATTTTTTAAAAGACAAAGTTGAAAATGTCATTTTTTTGCAAAATTTTCGCTCTTTTTTTATTAATATCGCAAAAAATAAAAAGCGCAGAGGCGATCAAATACCACCAAAAGAAAGCTCTGTTTGTGGGAAAAAAAGGACGTAAATTTCGTTTGGGTACAGCATTGCATGACCGCGCAATTGTCAGTTAAAGTCGCACAGTGCCGAAGCACAAAAAGTGGTCTGGACGGAAGACAGCAAAATCCTCCGGTGGTAAAGTGGTTAAACAGTTTATTGATATTAATTTATTATTTCTACTCTGATACTCTGTATCCCAAAATCTGTTATCTTTATTATTATTTGTTTTATGTTGGACATGTGACCAGCAGCAGAGGACTAGAAGCTCCTCCTCCTTCATTATTATTTGTTTTATGTTGGACATGTGACCAGCAGCAGAGGACTAGAAGCTCCTCCTCCTTCATTATTATTTGTTTTATGTTGGACATGTGACCAGCAGCAGAGGACTAGAAGCTCCTCCTCCTTCATTATTATTTGTTTTATGTTGGACATGTGACCAGCAGCAGAGGACTAGAAGCTCCTCCTCCTTCATTATTATTTGTTTTATGTTGGACATGTGACCAGCAGCAGAGGACTAGAAGCTCCTCCTCCCTATGTTTCCCTGCAGACAGGCTGGGAGAGAGCCGGATCATGTGACAGCTGGATAGCGAATAGGAAGAAGGGACTTTTTTAATTAAAATAATTACAAATTGTATTATTATTATTACATTTATTATTATTATTTTAGAATTACTATTATTATATGGGATGCAATTCCAGACAAGAAGGACAGGAGGGCCCTGGTCACAAGAGCTTACAATCTAATAGTAGAAGGGAAGGTGATGGTGGGGGTTGGGGGTATTCAGGGTGATCATAAAGAAACTTTGTAGCACAAATGAAACTTCTAATAATTGATCTCCCTGAAGATAGTAAATAGTGAGGCTCAGCTTACATGTACGCGTTTTCCTCTGACGCGTTTTCCATTGAAGTGCATGGAAACGCATTAACCCCTTACTGACCGCCCACCGCAGTATATGGCTGGCTCGGCTGCGCAAATCACCGTACCTAAACAGGGAAGCACCGCCAGAGCCCCCCCCCCATGAGCCAGCGAGGAAGCAGACTCACAGCGCCGGCTCCCCGTAGAAAGAGAACGGCGGTCTGCTGACCAGTGTTCTCTCAGGAATCAGCACAGAGCTCCTCCTATTTAGGTCTCTGTGTTAATTCCCCAAATCCATCCCCCTCACAGTTAGAAAACACTCCCTAGGCATATACTTAACCCCTTGATCGCCCCTGAGTTAACCCCTTCCCTGCCAGTGTCATTAGTACAGTGACAGTGCATATTTTTAGCACTGATTACTGCAGTAATGTCACTGGTCCCCCCAAAAGTGTTTCAAAATGTCAGTCAGGGGTCCGATCTGTCCGCCGCAATGTCGCAGTCCCGCTAAAAATCGCAGATCACCGCCATTAAAAATAAAAAAATAAATAAAAATGACATAAAATCTCTCCCCTAGTTTGTAAACGCGATAACTTTTGCGTAAACAAATACATTTATTGGGATTTTTTTTTTACCAAAAATATGTAGCGGAATACAAATTGGCCTAAAATTATGAAAAAATTTGATTTTTACATTTTTTTTTTGGAATGTTATATAGCAGAAAGGAAAAAATATTGTTTTTTTTTTTTTTCAGAATTGTCGCTCTGTTTTTGTTTATATCGCAAAAAATAAAAATCGCAGAGGTGATCAAATATCACTAAAATAAATCTCTGCTTGTGGTAAAAAAAGACATCAATTTCATTTAGGTACAGCGTCGCACGACCGCGCAATTGTCCAATAAAATAACGCAGTGCCGAATTGCAAAAAATAGCCTGGTCATTAGGGGGGTAAATCCTTCCGGTCCAGAATTGATGTATTTTTTTCCCACAAATAGAGATTTATTTTGATGGTAATTGATCATCTGTGCAATTTTTTTTTTTTTTTTTTGCGCTATAAAAAAAAAAAAGCGACAATTTTGAAAAGAAAACAATATTTTTCACTTTCTGCTATAGAACATTCCCAATAAAAAAATGTAAAAAATCGGATTTATTTCATCATTTGAGGCCAATTTGTATTCTGCGACATATTTATGGTAAAAATAAAATCCTAATAAGTGTTTATTGATCGGTTTTTGTGTCTACAAACCAGAGGAAAGATTTATGGACTTTTTATTTTTCTTATTGTTTTTATTAGTAATGGCGGCGATCAGAGATTTTTAGCGGGACTGCGACATTGCGGCGGACAAATCTGACACTGAGTGACACTTTTTGGGGACCGGTGACACCAATACAGTGATCAGTGCTAAAAGAAATATGCACTGTTTGTGTATAAATGGCAGGGAAAAGGGTTAACACTAGGGGTGATTAAGGGGTTAAGTGTGCTCCTAAGGAGTGCTTTCTAACTGTGTGGGGGATGGAAGTGTAAATAGAAAAGAGAGATCCGTGTTCCTGCTTACCTGAAACACGAGATCTCTCTCTTCCTGTGACAGAACAGCCGTGTGCCTCGCTTACATAGTCAGTCCGTCGTTCTTGCGGGTGATTGGCAGCCATCGCAGACGCTGGACCTGCTGATTGGCTCTCGCTGTGTCTGATCCCAGCGGAAGCGGCGCACACGCTCTCCCAAAAACCCCTGCACAAAATTATATACCTGTATGTGATTTTGCGGGGCCTGGCCACACTGCGGCAGTATGTATGTGGTGGGCGGCAGTATGTATGTGGTGGGCGGTGTCAGTATGTATGTGGTGGGCGGGGGCAGTATGTATGTGGTGGGCGGTGGTAGTATGTATGTGGTAGGCAGTGGCAGTATGTATGTGGTGGGCGGTGGTAGTATGTATGTGGTGGGCGGCGGCAGTATGTATGTGGTGGGCGGGGGCAGTATGTATGTGGTGGGAGGCGGCAGTTTGTATGTGGTGGGAGGCGGCAGTATGTATGTGGTGGGCGGCGGCAGTATGTATGTGGTGGGCGGGGGCAGTATGTATGTGGTGGGCGGCAGTATGTATGTGGTGGGCGGTGGCAGTGTGTATGTGGTGGGCGGTGGCAGTGTGTATGTGGTGGGAGGCGGCAGTATGTATGTGGTGGGCGGGGGCAGTATGTATGTGGTGGGAGGCGGCAGTATGTATGTGGTGGGCGGGGGCAGTCTGTATGTGGTGGGAGGCAGCAGTATGTATGTGGTGGGCGGCGGCAGTATGTATGTAGTGGGCGGCAGTATGTATGTGGTGGGCAGGGGTAGTATGTACGTGGTGGGCGGCGGCAGTATGTATGTGGTGGGCGGCAGCAGTATGTATGTGGTGGGCGGTGGCAGTATGTATGTAGTGGGCGGCGGCAATCTGTGTGTGGTGGGAGGCGGCAGTATGTATGTGGTGGGCGGTGGTAGTATGTATGTGGTGGGCAGCGGCAGTATGTATGTGGTAGGCAGTGGCAGTATGTATGTGGTAGGCAGTGGCAGTATGTATGTGGTGGGCGGTGGTAGTATGTATGTGGTGGGTGGTGGTAGTATGTAGGTGGTGGGCAGGGGCAGTATGTATGTGGTGGGCGGTGGTAGTATGTATGTGTTGGGCGGGGGCAGTATGTATGTGGTGGGCGAGGCCAGTATGTATGTGGTGGGCAGGGGCAGTATGTATGTGGTGGGCGGCAGTATGTATGTGGTGGGCAGAGGCAGTATGTATGTGGTGGGCGGCGGCAAAGTGTGTGTGGGGGGCGGCGGCAGTGTGTATGTGGTGGGCGGTGGTAGTATGTATGTGGTGGGCGGCGGCAGTGTGTATGTGGTGGGCGGCGGCAGTATGTATGTGGTGGGCGGTGGTAGTATGTATGTGGTGGGCGGCGGCAGTATGTATGTGGTGGGCGGCGGCAGTGTGTATGTGGTGGGCGGCGGCAGTATGTATGTGGTGGGTGGCGGCAGTGTGTATGTGGTGGGCGGCGGCAGTATGTATGTGGTGGGCGGCGGCAGTATGTATGTGGTGGGCGGTGGTAGTATGTATGTGGTGGGCGGTGGTAGTATGTATGTGGTGGGCGGCGGCAGTATGTATGTGGTGGGCGGTGGCAGTGTGTATGTGGTGGGCGGCGGCAGTATGTATGTGGTGGGCGGTGGTAGTATGTATGTGGTGGGCGGCGGCAGTGTGTATGTGGTGGGCGGCGGCAGTATGTATGTGGTGGGCGGCGGCAGTGTGTATGTGGTGGGCGGTGGTAGTATGTATGTGGTGGGCGGTCTGGGAAGTGATTAAAGGTGTTTTTACATGCAGGCTGCACCACTCCTCTGTATTCTAATAGACGCATTGCATTGATGCGTGTTGACATGTTCATGTGTTTTACATATGTACCGGCATACCGGCAGCCAATACACTCCGCTACACGACCAGGTGCCTCTTTTCACCGAACACCGGGGAAGGAGGAAAACAGTTGTCACCACCTTGGAGGCGGCCATTTTGTTGGTTAGTTGTTACAATGTCCTCTCATTATAGCGTATTCCGGACTGTACCGGCTGCCGGTGGTCTGTGACAACTCATCCAAATCTCCAATTATTCCTGCTGTAGGGTCACCTCAAGTGACGTGGTTGGAGATTTTGGCAGAACACCGGCTGTACATACAGTTACATCGTTACATCGTTACATAGTTACATAGTTAGTCAGGTGGCAAAAAGACACAAATCCATCCGGCCCAACCAAAAAAAAACAGTAAAGAAAACCCAACCATACAATCCCATATACACAATCCTATACCCACCCCAACCATACAATCCCATATACACAATCCTATACCCTCCCCCAACCATACAATCCCATATACACAATCCTATACCCACCCCAACCATACAATCCCATATACACAATCCTATACCCTCCCCAACCATACAATCCCATATACACAATCCTATACCCACCCCAACCATACAATCCCATATACACAATCCTATACCCTCCCCAACCATACAATCCCATATACACAATCCTATACCCACCCCAACCATACAATCCCATATACACAATCCTATACCCTCCCCCAACCATACAATCCCCATATACACAATCCTATACCCTCCCCCAACCATACAATCCCATATACACAATCCTATACCCACCCCAACCATACAATCCCATATACACAATCCTATACCCACCCCAACCAAACAATCCCATATACACAATCCTATACCCACCCCAACCATACAATCCCATATACACAATCCTATACCCTCCCCAACCATACAATCCCATATACACAATCCTATACCCTCCCCAACCATACAATCCCATATACACAATCCTATACCCTCCCCAACCATACAATCCCATATACACAATCCTATACCCTCCCCAACCATACAATCCCATATACACAATCCTATACCCTCCCCAACCATACAATCCCATATACACAATCCTATACCCTCCCCAACCATACAATCCCATATACACAATCCTATACCCGCCCCAACCATACAATCCCATATACACAATCCTATACCCTCCCCAACCATACAATCCCATATACACAATCCTATACCCTCCCCAACCATACAATCCCATATACACAATCCTATACCCTCCCCAACCATACAATCCCATATACACAATCCTGTACCCTCCCCAACCATACAATCCCATATACACAATCCTATACCCTCCCCCAACCATACAATCCCATATACACAATCCTATACCCCCCCAACCATACAATCCCATATACACAATCCTATACCCCCCCTCCAACCATACAATCCCATATACACAATCCTATACCCTCCCCAACCATACAATCCCATATACACAATCCTATACCCACCCCAACCATACACTCCCATATACACAATCTTATACCCTCCCCAACCATACAATCCCATATACACAATCCTATACCCTCCCCAGCCATAGTATCCAATATACACAATCCTATACCCACCCCAACCATACAATCCCATATACACAATCCTATACCCTCCCAACCATACAATCCCATATACACAATCCTATACCCCCACCCAACCATACAATCCCATATACACAATCCTATACCCCCCCAACCATACAATCCCATATACACAATCCTATACCCACCCCAACCATACAATCCCATATACACAATCCTATACCCTCCCCAACCATACAATCCCATATACACAATCCTATACCCTCCCCAACCATACAATCCCCTATACACAATCCTATACCCACCCCAACCATACAATCCCATTACACAATCCTATACCCACCCCAACCATACAATCCCATATACACAATCCTTTACCCACCCCAACCATACAATCCTATACCCTCCCCAACCATACAATCCCCTATACACAATCCTATACCCCCCCAACCATACAATCCCATATACACAATCCTATACCCTCCCCAACCATACAATCCCATATACACAATCCTATACCCCCACCCAACCATACAATCCCATATACACAATCCTATACCCTCCCCAACCATACAATCCCATATACACAATCCTATACCCTCCCCAACCATACAATCCCATATACACAATCCTATACCCAACCATACAATCCCATATACACAATTATATACCCGCCCCAACCATACAACCCCATATACACAATCCTATACCCACCCCAACCATACAATCCCATATATACACAATCCTATACCCGCCCCAACCATACAATCCCATATACACAATCCTATACCCTCCCCAACCATACAATCCCATATACACAATCCTATACCCCCCCCCAATCATACAATCCCATATACACAATCCTATACCCCCCAACCATACAATCCCATATACACAATCCTATACCCACCCCAACCATACAATCCCATATACACAATCCTATACCCACCCCAACCATATAATCCCCTAAACACAATCCTATACCCACCCCAACCATACAATCCCATATATACACAATCCTATACCCACCCCAACCATATAATCCCATATACACAATCCTATACCCTCCCCAACCATACAATCCCATATACACAATCCTATACCCTCCCCAACCATACAATCCTATATACACAATCCTATACCCACCCCAACCATACAATCCCATATACACAATCCTATACCCACCCCAACCATACAATCCCATATACACCATCCTATACCCACCCCAACCATACAATCCCATATACACAATCCTATACCCTCCCCAACCATACAATCCCATATACACAATCCTATACCCTCCCCAACCATACAATCCCATATACACAATCCTATACCCTCCCCAACCATACAATCCCATATACACAATCCTATACCCTCCCCCAACCATACAATCCCATATACACAATCCTATACCCCCCCAACCATACAATCCCATATACACAATCCTATACCCCCCCAACCATACAATCCCATATACACAATCCTATACCCTCCCCAACCATACAATCCCCTATACACAATCCTATACCCACCCCAACCATACAATCCTATTACACAATCCTATACCCACCCCAACCATACAATCCCATATACACAATCCTTTACCCACCCCAACCATACAATCCCATATACACAATCCTATACCCTCCCCAACCATACAATCCCATATACACAATCCTATACCCCCACCCAACCATACAATCCCATATACACAATCCTATACCCCCCCCAACCATACAATCCCATATACACAATCCTATACCCTCCCCAACCATACAATCCCATATACACAATCCTATACCCCCACCCAACCATACAATCCCATATACACAATCCTATACCCCCCCCAACCATACAATCCCATATACACAATCCTATACCCTCCCCAACCATACAATCCCATATACACAATCCTATACCCACCCCAACCATACAATCCCATATACACAATCCTATACCCTCCCCAACCATACAATCCCATATACACAATCCTATACCCTCCCCAACCATACAATCCCCTATACACAATCCTATACCCACCCCAACCATACAATCCTATTACACAATCCTATACCCACCCCAACCATACAATCCCATATACACAATCCTTTACCCACCCCAACCATACAATCCCATATACACAATCCTATACCCTCCCCAACCATACAATCCCATATACACAATCCTATACCCCCACCCAACCATACAATCCCATATACACAATCCTATACCCCCCCCCAACCATACAATCCCATATACACAATCCTATACCCTCCCCAACCATACAATCCCATATACACAATCCTATACCCCCACCCAACCATACAATCCCATATACACAATCCTATACCCCCCCCAACCATACAATCCCATATACACAATCCTATACCCTCCCCAACCATACAATCCCATATACACAATCCTATACCCTCCCCAACCATACAATCCCATATACACAATCCTATACCCAACCATACAATCCCATATACACAATTATATACCCGCCCCAACCATACAACCCCATATACACAATCCTATACCCATCCCAACCATACAATCCCATTACACAATCCTATACCCACCCCAACTATACAATCCCATATATACACAATCCTATACCCGCCCCAACCATACAATCCCATATACACAATCCTATACCCTCCCCAACCATACAATCCCATATACACAATCCTATACCCCCCCAATCATACAATCCCATATACACAATCCTATACCCCCCCAACCATACAATCCCATATACACAATCCTATACCCACCCCAACCATACAATCCCATATACACAATCCTATACCCCCCCAACCATACAATCCCATATACACAATCCTATACCCACCCCAACCATACAATCCCATATACACAATCCTATACCCTCCCCAACCATACAATCCCATATACACAATCCTATACCCACCCCAACCATACAATCCCATATACACAATCCTATACCCTCCCCAACCATAAAATCCCATATACACAATCCTATACCCTCCCCAACCATACAATCCCCTATACACAATCATATACCCGTCCCATATATCCTATATCCGTTTGTATTCATACATGGAGATCATATCCCCCCTTAATGTAATGTAATTTACTCAGCAGTGGGTGGAGTCATGTGATGTCAGACACTCCACAGTGGGTGGAGTAATGTGACTTCAGACACTCAGCAGTGGGCGGAGTCATGTGATGTCAGTTACTCAGCAGTGGGCGGAGTCATGTGATGTCAGTTACTCAGCAGTGGGTGGAGTCATGTGATGTCAGTTACTCAACAGTGGGCGGAGTCATGTGATGTCAGACACTCCACAGTGGGTGGAGTCATGTGATGTCAGTTACTCAGCAGTGGGCGGAGTCATGTGATGTCAGTTACTCAGCAGTGGGCGGAGTCATGTGATCTGAGCTCTATAAAAGAGAGCGTTTTGACAGTTGGAGGTCAGACTGTTAGAGAGGTGAGAGAGAGAAGGAAGGAGTTTTTTTCCTCTGCAGTTGTGAGCATTGTTGTATATTATAATAATGTGGCTGATCTGGATAAAGAGCGTTTCTCTGATACAGAAACTTCTGAACACCAACAAAGAAGGAAATATGTATCTCACGCCGTTCCACCACCTGAAATTTACACCAAGCTACGCGATTGGTGAGTATTATATCCCAACACACTGCAGGCCAATAGGAAGCATGTCACCTCCCCTGCATATAATGTCACCTCCCCCACATATAATGTCACCTCCCCCACATATAATGTCACCTCCCCCACATATAATGTCACCTCCCCCACATATAATGTCACCTCCCCTGCATATAATGTCACCTCCCCCACATATAATGTCACATCCCCTGCATATAATGTCACCTCCCCCACATATAATGTCACCTCCCCCACATATAATGTCACATCCCTTGAATATAATGTCACCTCCCCCACATATAATGTCACCTCCCCTGCATATAATGTCACCTCCCCTGCATATAATGTCACCTCCCCCACATATAATGTCACATCCCCTGAATATAATGTCACCTCCCCCACATATAATGTCCCCTCCCCCACATATAATGTCACATCCCTTGAATATAATGTCACCTCCCCCACATATAATGTCACCTCCCCTGCATATAATGTCACCTCCCCTGCATATAATGTCACCTCCCCCACATATAATGTCACCTCCCCCACATATAATGTCACATCCCCTGCATATAATGTCACCTCCCCCACATATAATGTCACCTCCCCTGCATATAATGTCACCTCCCCCACATATAATGTCACCTCCCCCACATATAATGTCACATCCCCTGAATATAATGTCACCTCCCCCACATATAATGTCCCCTCCCCCACATATAATGTCACATCCGCTGAATATAATGTCACCTCCCCCACATATAATGTCACCTCCCCCACATATAATGTCACATCCGCTGAATATAATGTCACATCCCCTACATATAATGTCACATCCCCTGAATATAATGTCACCTCTCCCACATATAATGTCACCTCCCCCACATATAATGTCACATCCGCTGAATATAATGTCACCTCCCCCACATATAATGTCACCTCCCCTGAATATAATGTCACCTCCCCTGAATATAATGTCACCTCCCCTGAATATAATGTCACATCCCCTGAATATAATGTCACCTCCCCCACATATAATGTCACCTCCCCCACATATAATGTCACATCCGCTGAATATAATGTCACCTCCCCCACATATAATGTCACCTCCCCCACATATAATGTCACATCCCCTGAATATAATGTCACCTCCCCCACATATAATGTCACCTCCCCTGCAAATAATGTCACATCCCCTTAATATAATGACACCTCCCCCACATATAATGTCACCTCCCCCACATATAATGTCACATCCCCTGAATATAATGTCACCTCCCCCAACATATATATATATATATTATTAGGGCTGCAACTAACGATTATTTTCATAATCGATTAGTTGGCCGATTATTGTTTTGATTAATCGACTAATCGGATAAAAACCTAAAAAAATATACACAATCCTATACCCCCCCCCCCAACCCTACAATCCCATACACACAATCCTATACCCACCCCAACCATACAATCCCATATACACAATCCTATACCCCCCCAACCATACAATCTCATATACACAATCCTATACCCTCCCCAACCATACAATCCCATATACACAATCATATACCCTCCCCAACCATACAATCCCATATAGACAATCCTATAACCTCCCCAACCATACAATCCCATATACACAATCCTATACCCACCACAACCGTACAATCCCATATACACAATCCTATACCCTCCCCAACCATACAATCCCATATACACAATCCTATACCCACCCCAACCATACAATCCCATATACACAATCCTATACCCTCCCCAACCATACAATCCCATATACACAATCCTATACCCTCCCCAACCATACAATCCCATATACACAATCCTATACCCTCCCCAACCATACAATCCCATATACACAATCCTATACCCACCCCAACCATACAATCCCCTATACACAATCCTATACCCACCCCAACCATACAATCCCATATACACAATCCTATACCCTCCCCAACCATACAATCCCATATACACAATCCTATACCCACCCCAACCATACAATCCCCTATACACAATCCTATACCCACCCCAACCATACAATCCCATATACACAATCCTATACCCTCCCCAACCATACAATCCCCATATACACAATCCTATACCCACCCCAACCATACAATCCCCATATACACAATCCTATACCCTCCCCAACCATACAATCCCATATACACAATCCTATACCCTCCCCAACCATACAATCCCATATACACAATCTTATACCCGCCCCAACCGTACAATCCCATATACACAATCCTATACCCTCCCCAACCATACAATCCCCTATACACAATCCTATACCCACCCCAACCATACAATCCCATATACACAATCCTATACCCACCCCAACCATACAATCCCATATACACAATCCTATACCCTCCCCAACCATACAATCCCATATACACAATCCTATACCCTCCCCAACCATACAATCCCATATACACAATCCTATACCCTCCCCAACCATACAATCCCATATACACAATCCTATACCCTCCCCAACCATACAATCCCATATACACAATCTTATACCCGCCCCAACCATACAATCCCATATACACAATGGTGGGTGGGGGTGGGTATAGGATTGTGTATCCCATATACACAATCCTATACCCACCCCCACCATACAATCCCCTATACACAATCCTATACCCACCCCAACCATACAATCCCATATACACAATTATATACCCACCCCAACCATACAACCCCATATACACAATCCTTTACCCTCCCCAACCATACAATCCCATATACACAATCCTATACCCACCCCAACCATACAATCCCATATACACAATCCTATACCCTCCCCAACGATACAATCCCATATACACAATCCTATACCCAACCATACAATCCCATATACACAATTATATACCCACCCCAACCATACAACCCCATATACACAATCCTATACCCTCCCCAACCATACAATCCCATATACACAATCCTATACCCCCCCCCAATCATACAATCCCATATACACAATCCTATACCCTCCCAACCATACAATCCCATATACACAATCCTATACCCGTCCCATATATCCTATATCCGTTTGTATTCATACATGGAGATCATATCCCCCCTTAATGTAATGTAATTTACTCAGCAGTGGGTGGAGTCATGTGATGTCAGACACTCCACAGTGGGTGGAGTAATGTGACTTCAGACACTCAGCAGTGGGCGGAGTCATGTGATGTCAGTTACTCAGCAGTGGGCGGAGTCATGTGATGTCAGTTACTCAGTAGTGGGCGGAGTCATGTGATGTCAGTTACTCAACAGTGGGCGGAGTCATGTGATGTCAGACACTCCACAGTGGGTGGAGTCATGTGATGTCAGTTACTCAGCAGTGGGCGGAGTCATGTGATGTCAGTTACTCAGCAGTGGGCGGAGTCATGTGATGTCAGACACTCCACAGTGGGTGGAGTCATGTGATGTCAGTTACTCAGCAGTGGGCGGAGTCATGTGATGTCAGACACTCCACAGTGGGCGGAGTCATGTGATGTCAGTTACTCAGCAGTGGGCGGAGTCATGGGATGTCAGTTACTCAGCAGTGGGCGGAGTCATGGGATGTCAGTTACTCAGCAGTGGGCGGAGTCATGTGATCAGAGCTCTATAAAAGACAGCGTTTTGACAGTTGGAGGTCAGACTGTTAGAGAGGTGAGAGAGAGAAGGAAGGAGTTTTTTTCCTCTGCAGTTGTGAGCATTGTTGTATATTATAATAATGTGGCTGATCTGGATAAAGAGCGTTTCTCTGATACAGAAACTTCTGAACACCAACAAAGAAGGAAATATGTATCTCACGCCGTTCCACCACCTGAAATTTACACCAAGCTACGCGATTGGTGAGTATTATATCCCAACACACTGCAGGCCAATAGGATGCATGTCACCTCCCCTGCATATAATGTCACCTCCCCTACATATAATGTCACCTCCCCCACATATAATGTCACATCCGCTGAATATAATGTCACCTCCCCTGCATATAATGTCACCTCCCCCACATATAATGTCACCTCCCCCACATATAATGTCACCTCCCCTGCATATAATGTCACCTCCCCCACATATAATGTCACATCCCCTGAATATAATGTCACCTCCCCCACATATAATGTCACATCCCCTGAATATAATGTCACCTCCCCCACATATAATGTCACATCCGCTGAATATAATGTCACCTCCCCCACATATAATGTCACCTCCCCTGAATATAATGTCACCTCTCCCACATATAATGTCACATCCCCTGAATATAATGTCACCTCTCCCACATATAATGTCACCTCCCCCACATATAATGTCACCTCCCCCACATATAATGTCACATCCGCTGAATATAATGTCACCTCCCCCACATATAATGTCACATCCCCCATGTATAATGTCACCTCCCCCACATATAATGTCACCTCCCCCGCATATAATGTCACATCCCCCACATATAATGTCACCTCCCCGCATATAATGTCACCTCCCCCACATATAATGTCACCTCTCCCACATATAATGTCACCTCTCCCACATATAATGTCACCTCCCCCACATATAATGTCACATCCCCCATGTATAATGTCACCTCCCCACATATAATGTCACATCCGCTGAATATAATGTCACATCCCCTGAATATAATGTCACCTCCCCCACATATAATGTCACCTCCCCCACATATAATGTCACATCCGCTGAATATAATGTCACCTCCTCCACATATAATGTCACCTCCCCATGTATAATGTCACCTCCCCCACATATAATGTCACCTCCCCCACATATAATGTCACCTCCCCCACATATAATGTCACCTCTCCCACATATAATGTCACATCCCCTGAATATAATGTCACCTCCCCCACATATAATGTCACCTCCCCCATATATAATGTCACATCCGCTGAATATAATGTCACCTCTCCCACATATAATGTCACATCCCCCATGGATAATGTCACCTCCCCCACATATAATTTCACCTCCCCCACATATAATGTCACCTCTCCCGCATATAATGTCACCTCTCCGCATATAATGTCACCTCCCCCACATATAATGTCACCTCCCCCACATATAATGTCACCTCTCCCACATATAATGTCACATCCCCTGAATATAATGTCACCTCCCCCACATATAATGTCACATCCCCTGAATATAATGTCACCTCCCCCACATATAATGTCACCTCCCCTGCATATAATGTCACCTCCCCCACATATAATGTCACCTCCCCCACATATAATGTCACATCCCCTGAATATAATGTCACCTCCCCCACATATAATGTCACCTCCCCTGCATATAATGTCACCTCCCCCACATATAATGTCACCTCCCCCACATATAATGTCAGATCCCCTGAATATAATGTCACCTCCCCTACATATAATGTCACCTCCCCCACATATAATGTCACATCCCCTGAATATAATGTCACCTCCCCCACATATAATGTCACCTCCCCCACATATAATGTCACCTCCCCCACATATAATGTCACATCCCCTGAATATAATGTCACCTCCCCCACATATAATGTCACCTCCCCCACATATAATGTCACCTCCCCCACATATAATGTCACATCCCCTGAATATAATGTCACCTCCCCCAACATATATATATATATTTTATTAGGGCTGCAACTAACGATTATTTTCATAATCGATTAGTTGGCCGATTATTGTTTCGATTAATCGACTAATCGGATAAAAACCTAAAAAAAAAAAAAAAAGTGTATAATTGAGTTAATATTCTTGAATATCTATATGTAGAGATAAATATAAATATCCGGCTATATAATCCACTCTGAGACAGATCTATGGATTATTAGAGCTATAAATCTGCTACAGATCACAGATCAATATTTATAAAAGACCTAAAACACCGTTCTGGAAATGTTCAGAGCGGATTGGTATATAATATCCATCATAGACTCTCTTATTAATAGGCAGCTCCCTGCCCCCGCTGTCACTTGTGCTGGCCATACACAAACTACATTTTTTTTTTTTATCACCGGTCATGATGGGGTTAAAAAAAGAATAGCCCTTTATAGTAAAAAAAACAGCAAATATGGCTACTGTAATATAATTATAATTTCTACTGTAATATAATTATAATTTCTACTGTAATATAATTATAATTTCTACTGTAATATAATTATAATTTCTACTGTAATATAATTATAATTTCTACTGTAATATAATTATAATTTCTACTGTAATACAGTGAAGTATTGTATTTTGTATGGTGTATGTATATAATAAATATGCCCAGAAGTCGGATATTTTATCTGGGAGTCAGACATGAAGCTATATGAAGGGGGGAGGGGGGATAACATTTATATACTAAAGGCTGAGAATTATTTTTATTTTTATTCTTCATGAATATAATAATTTTAAATATAATGCACAATACTAGTAAACTTTTACTTTAACCTCTTGCCAACTGCCGCACGACTATATACGGGGCAGTCCGCCCCTCACAGGCAAAGTGACGTATGGGTACTTCACTAGCCTATGAGGCTCTAGGGAGTGAGTGGGCGCCGCCAGAGGCATGCTCCCGCTCACTAACGCCCCCCCCCCCCCGAGCGTGTGAGTGGCGGACCCGATGTTCGCTGCTCACTCGCGATCGTCGGTTACACCGGGAGAAAGGCAGGCGGATGATGTAAACAAAGCCGTCTGTCATTCTCCCTGTGTAACAGCAGAGATCATACAATCCTGCTATGTAGGACCGTAGATCTCTGCTGTTACATCACAAGCCACATCCAATCACAGTTAGAAGCACGCCCCTAGGGACACACTTAACCCCTCCTTCTCAAAAAAAAAAGTTAACCCCTTCACTGCCAGTGTCATTTTTACAGTGACAGTGCATATGTATAGCACTGATTAGTGTAGAAATGTCACTGGTACCCCCAAAAGTGTCAAAAATGTCAGTCAAGGGTCTGATCTGTCCGCCGCAATCCCGCAAAAAAAAAAAAATCGCAGATCGCTGCCATTACTCATTAAAAAAAAACAATAAAAATAACAAAAAATTTTCCCTTAGTAAACGCAATAACTTTTGCACAAACCAATCAAAATACGCTTATTGCGATTTTATTTACCAAACATAGGTAGCAGAAAACAAATTGGCCTAAAATGTTAAAAATTTAGATTTTTCCATTTTTTGGGGGGTGAATTTCATATAAAAAAATGTGAAAAATATTGTTATTTTTGCAAAATTGTCGATTTTTTTTGTTTATAGCGCATGATCAAAAAATCGCACAGGTGATCAAATACCACCAAAAGAAAGCTCTGTTTGTGGGAAAATAAGGACGTCAAATTCATTTGGGTACAGCGTCGCACGACCGCGCAATTGTCCATTAAAGTCACGCAGTGGCGAATCGCAAAATAGGGCCTGGTCAGGAAGGGGGTAAAATCTTCCGGGGCTTAAGTGGTTAAATGTTGTAATGCCTTCTATCACCTCTAGTCTATGGGCCTCCACCTTCTCTGGGGTCAGATGCTGATCTTCCCTGCACAGAGCCCTTAAAGTGATTGGAAATGTTGGATTTTTTCTTTAACAACAATCTTGTCAGACTTCCCCTCTCTGTGTAATGATTTTTCACAGAGCAGCACTGATTCTCCTCTTATGCCCCCCCCCCCCCCCCCATGGCACTTCTGGCCCCTCCTGCCTTCAAAGTGCCCCTATAAGAAGCAGCAAAGTATACACAAAGTATGTACAGAGTGTCCCTATAGGAAGCAGCAAAGTATAGTACTGTATAGAATGTCCATATAGGAAGCAGCAAAGTATAGTACTGTATAGAGTGTCCCTATAGGAAGCAGCAAAGTATAGTACTGTATAGAGTGTCCCTATAGGAAGCAGCAAAGTATAGTACTGTATAGAATGTCCATATAGGAAGCAGCAAAGTATAGTACTGTATAGAGTGTCCCTACAGGAAGCAGCAAAGTATAGTACTGTATAGAGTGTCCCTATAGGAAGCAGCAAAGTATAGTACTGTATAGAGTGTCTCTATAGGAAGCAGCAAAGTATATAGTACTGTATAGAGTGTCCCTATAGGAAGCAGCAAAGTATATAGTACTGTATAGAGTGTCCCTATAGGAAGCAGCAAAGTATAGTACTGTATAGAGTGTCCCTATAGGAAGCAGCAAAGTATAGTACTGTATAGAGTGTCCCTACAGGACGCAGCAAAGTATAGTACTGTATAAAGTGTCCCTATAGGAAGCAGCAAAGTATAGTACTGTATAGAATGTCCCTACAGGAAGCAGCAAAGTATAGTACTGTATAGAATGTCCCTATAGGAAGCAGCAAAGTATAGTACTGTATAGAATGTCCCTACAGGAAGCAGCAAAGTATAGTACTGTATAAAGTGTCCCTACAGGAAGCAGCAAAGTATAGTACTGTATAGAGTGTCCCTATAGGAAGCAGCAAAGTATAGTACTGTATAGAGTGTCCCTATAGGAAGCAGCAAAGTATAGTACTGTATAGAATGTCCCTACAGGAAGCAGCAAAGTATAGTACTGTATAGAGTGTCCTTACAGGAAGCAGCAAAGTATAGTACTGTATAGAATGTCCCTACAGGAAGCAGCAAAGTATAGTACTGTACAGAGTGTCCCTATAGGAAGCAGCAAAGTATAGTACTGTACAGAGTGTCCCTCTGCCTTTAGAATCACTTGGTTCCTTATCTTGCCCAGGACTACATTTCCCATGAGGCATTGCCTTAATGGGAAATTTATTCTAATAACGAGATGACATTCACTTTCATATGTAAATAAAAATGCATTTAAATGTCCACAGATTCTGTGTGACATCAATAAACGATATGCCAGTAGCAGGAATATAACCATTTCTTTCTCTCTTTAGGTGATAATGATGAATCCCTCATCAGAGAACCGACCATACGAGTTCCATATACCAGCAAGAGCGAGAAAATCGCGACAACCATGGAGGACAAGGAGATTGATGTCACTCCATCTAGGATGAGGGATAAGGATATTGATGTCACTCCATCAAGCATGGAGGACAAGGAGATTGAAGTCACTCCATCAAGCATGGAGGACACAGAGATTGAAGTCACTCCATCAAGCATGGAGGACAAGGAGATTGATGTCACTCCATCAAGCATGGAGGACAAGGAGATTGAAGTCACTCCATCAAGCATGGAGGACAAGGATATTGAAGTCACTCCATCAAGCATGGAGGACAAGGAGATTGATGTCACTCCATCAAGCATGGAGGACAAGGAGATTGATGTCACTCCATCAAGCATGGAGGACAAGGAGATTGAAGTCACTCCATCAAGCATGGAGGACAATGACATTGAAGTCACTCCATCAAGCATGGAGGACAAGGAGATTGATGTCACTCCATCAAGCATGGAGGACAAGGAGATTGAAGTCACTCCATCAAGCATGGAGGACAAGGAGATTGAAGTCACTCCATCAAGCATGGAGGACAAGGAGATTGAAGTCAAACCATCAAGCATGGAGGACAATGACATTGAAGTCACTCCATCAAGCATGGAGAACAAGAAGATTGAAGTCACTCCATCAAGCATGGAGGACAATGACATTGAAGTCACACCATCAAGCATGGAGGACAATGACATTGAAGTCACTTCATCAAGCATGGAGGACAAGGAGATTGATGTCACTCCATCAAGCATGGAGGACAAGGAGATTGAAGTCACTCCATCAAGCATGGAGGACAAGGAGATTGATGTCACTCCATCAAGCATGGAGGACAAGGAGATTGATGTCACTCCATCAAGCATGGAGAACAAGAAGATTGAAGTCACTCCATCAAGCATGGAGGACAATGACATTGAAGTCACACCATCAAGCATGGAGGACAATGACATTGAAGTCACTTCATCAAGCATGGAGGACAAGGAGATTGAAGTCACTACATCAAGCATGGAGGACAAGGAGATTGAAGTCACTCCATCAAGCATGGAGGACAAGGAAATTGAAGTCACACCATCAAGCATTGAGGACAAGGAGCCTGAAGTCCCTTCATCAAGCATCAAGCGGGAATCTTTAGGTCCTCCAAAAGCCAGTAGCGCCACACACCATGGGACATCTCCACCGGTCCCATCTAGTGGTGACATAAAGGAGAAGTCATATAAGCTATCCATCGAAGACTTGACCTTCCATGGAATTCTTGGACAGGGGGCCTTCGGGAAGGTAATGTTGGCCTCCCATCCTGCCACTAATAAGAAGCTGGCGGTAAAGTTCATTAAGAAAAGGAAATTCCTCAACGATGGTGTGCATAGTATCAGTACAGAGGTTGATGTGCTGCAACGAATGGGAGGAAGTCCATTCATTACACATCTGTATGGAGCATTCCAAACAAAAGTAAGTGTCCATTCATCTTTCCATTTCTTCATCTTCTGAGAGGAGATTCCACACTGCACTGTGTGCGTATTTCCGTATCTTCCTCCACAAAGGGAAGTTATGAATGTCTACAATGTAACCTTTCTCTCTTCTTTTCACACAGAATTATTTGGCCATTGTACAGGAGTACGTGAACGGCGGGAACCTTCAGGAATTAATCAATGTTGCTCCAATTGATGTTGAAACCTTAAGGTAAGTAAAATGACTGAGCCACACTGTAGTTGGGGGTGGGCGGCTAACCACTTAGGACAGGTAGTGACATAGCCACACCCCTCCGACTAAACCTGTCCATCCATACACCTATGGACTATAGGAAGAAGTCACTTTGTGAGGATTTTCAATGCTAATTCATATTTTTCTTTTTCCATCAGACATCTCACCGCTGAACTTGTTTGTGGCCTGCAGTACCTGCATTCTTCCGAGGTCGTCCACAGAGATATCAAGCCGGAGAATATCTTACTGGACCGCGATGGCCACGTTAGAATTGGTGACTTCAGCTTGGCCGCATCGAACGTCTCATCTTCTAGGAGGATCAAAGGATGCGTGGGGACACTAACTTATATGGCACCAGAGGTAAGATAAGAATTCCTCCATCACCTATGGAGTCACCTCTATCCTCAGCCTGGCCTGACAAGGAGATGCTCACCTTCTCTCTATTATGTTTCTACAGGTTTTCCGGCACCAGGAATACTGTTCAATGGCTGACTATTACTCCCTAGGAGTAACCGTATACAAGATGGCAACAGGAAAACATCCTTTCTACACCGACCAGAAGAGCCGTTATGGGTTGCAGATGGCAATGAATATCATGCCGCCTCATTATCCAGAGGACATGGACACTGACCTACGAGACCTCATTGACAGGGTAAGTAGACATAGAGCTTTAGAGAAAATCCTCTCCAGGTTATATAGAAATTCTTAGGATTTTAGAAAACATGACTGCACAGTCCTACCTGCACAACACTGATTTAGGTCATAGCAGAACTTTCATCAACCGACTGCTAAGTGGAAGGACGTGCCTTCACTGCTAGCCCACCTGAGCAGTCTCAGTCTTATCATCAACACAGCAGCAGCCCTTATGTCCCTTTAGAGTCTTAGCAAGTAAACCACCAAAACTGAAAACCCCCCTGCAGAGGAAGGGTGAGGAAAGTAACAGCCCTGGTGTCCCCTATAACCCCAATTCAGGGGATGTGTATAACTCAAATTCACAGTCTGTGTAGTTTAGGGGAATCAAACTCAATTTTATCGTGGGCCACATCAGCATTATTGTTGCCCTCAAGAGCACCCCAACCCCCCTTATATTAGATGTTAAGAGTCCCCCCACCCTCTCATACAATACAGTGCACCCCCCTATCTTGTGCTGCTGACAGGAAGAAGCTAGGGGTGGAGCTGGGAAGCAGAAAGTGCAGGGTCTGGAGGAGGACCAGAGGAGGTGTCTGCTGAATGCTGGGAGGCGAGGATGAGGGGGTGCTGAAACTTCACATAGAGGTTCAGGATCTGTAAGAGGAATTCTGTCCTCCTCTCTGCTGTTTACTGCTGAGACAGAATGGGGGCGGAAGCGAGGGGGTGCCACACCTGCAGGAGAGGGGAAAGGGCCACATGAAATGGCCTGGTGGGCCAGATTCGGCCCGCGGGCCTTGTGTTTGACACATGTAGTGTTGTTGATTTGGAAAGTGACAGGGCCAATCACACATGCAGAAAATTCAATTTCTGAGGACATTCCTTACCCAGGCAGCATATAGGATTCTCTTGAGGCTGCCAATGAAAACAAATCATGGCAGTTGCAGATTTAACAGAAAGATCGCTTTTAGTACATTCCTAAGAACAATAAAGGGTTAGTTCTCCTTTACCCGAAAACCTCCCATGCAGGTAGGAGTGATCTGTAGATGAACACAAAATGTACGGCTCTGATTAAAGCTAAATAATGGCCTTGCTATAGGTGTAGGCCTTTTATGTACCACAAGAAGCCTGACCTGAAAACTCCCAGGAGGTTGCTAGGGCGTTGCTAAGCAGGGCCTAGCTATTACTGTTCACTTCCACCATCACAGGAGCGAGCTCACAAACACTGAGCTCAGAGCTTCTCTATCAGAGGAGACAAAGCGCATGTGAGGGGGTTCGAATCACAGAAAGAGCTCGCTCCTATGATGGTGGAGGTGTCCAGTAATCGCTAGGCCTCACTTAGCAATGTCCTGGGAGTATTCCGGTCAGGCTTCATAGGTAGGTAAATGGCCTACACCTATAGCAAGGGCATTCGTCACCAAGCTCAACTCCTCACACAGTTTCTTGTGGCTGGAAACCGGTGCTCAGGAAGAAGTTTCCCGCACTCTGTTCAAGGAATCCAAAATACAGTTGAGCGGGAACTCGGTATAATCCGTAATATGAAGATATTTTATTGCCTACATGTAGAACATGCTGGTAATATGCTAATGCATTTCAGCTGCAAGGCTGTTACAGACGAAACGCGTTAGTGTATTACCAGTATATTTTACATGTAGCCAATAAAGTATCTTGATTGTACGGATTATACCGAGTGTCGGCTCAACTGGATTTTTAATTCTTCAACTTTAGACAAAGCTTTTTATATACAGGGGCCCCTTTCCTGCAAAGGCAGTTTTCTGGTAAAGGGGAACTAACCCTTTAACCCAATCCAGTAATGACATTGTAGCTGCTTTAAAAGTAAAATCAGGGACTTCCGGTTCCGGCGCCACATGAGACAGGAGTGAGAGACGGCGGCTCCGGCATAATCAGCATACAAAACCTCCCGCACACCGCTCCGGAAGCCTCGGATCCCGGCCACACTCACCCCTCGAGGTACCGCTGCATATAGCCGATCTGATGGACCGCTTTGTGGTCCACAACGGGACCGGATCCACCACGTTACCCCGCCAGGACTCGCAGCAGCAGGGAGCGCCCTCCCCCGCAGGCATCATGGCCGCTGCTGAGCCCATGGATGGCGCGGCTTCTCCCCACATGTCGGCTGCACAGCCTGCTTCGCCGGAAGATGCTCAGTATCAAAAAATGGCCCAGGCTGTTGCTGCAATCCTCTCTCCCACCATTAAGGAGGCTGTGGAGACGGCGGTTGCGGCAGGGGTGGCTCAGCTCAGAAAAGACATTACTGAACAGGCCAAACGCCTATCTGAGGTGGAGCACAGAATCTCTGATATAGAAGATGAACTGCAATCATCCTTCACTAAAGATGCCAAGTTTGCTCAGACACAACACTATATCCTTGAAAAGCTGGATGACCTTGAAAACAGGTCACGAAGGAATAACCTGCGTATCATCGGGCTGCCTGAATCCTTCAACGCCAGCATGCTTATGGAGGTGTGTACCACGCAGATTCCGCAGATCCTTGGCATTCCCACTCCCTGCACGATTGAACGGGCTCACCGTTTGGGAGCCCCCTCCAATGATCGCAAGACACCTCGTCCTGTCATTGTACGCTACCTTAACTATTCTGACAGACTGGCTATCCTCAAGTCCTTCAAGAATGCAAAATCGCTTGTCCTGGATAGCCACAAGCTTTTATTGTTTGCTGACTACTCGCAAGAAGTTGCCCGCCGACGTAAAGCTTTTCAACCTTCCTGTAATGCCTTGTTCCAGAAAGGGATCAAATTTACACTGGCATACCCTGCAGTTCTGCGTTTTACAGACCAGCATGGAGAAGCCCTGTCGTTCGCTCATCCTGATGAGGCAGCTGATTATATCAAATCTCGCCTGCATATCAGTATTGATTCCCCTGCTGCACCTTCCTTTTCCCCCTCAACCAAGGATCCCTTGAACCCCAGGAGGGATTCGCACAAGAGAGCCCGTGTCTCCTTCAACCGCCGACATGATGGACCTCGCTGAAGGACCCCAACAGCGGTTTCTCTAAGGCTAAGTTTGCTATCAGGGGCGCTGTGACACCGTACTCAGGTTATTTTATTGCTTGCCATCCGGGGCGAATAATTTGTTTTTTTTTATGTTATTTACTTCTTGGATGCCTGCTGCATTTGGTTATTTCATGTGACATGTTGTTTTTGTTTCTGCTCCTGTCATGATGCTGCTTATGACCCTTCTCTTCCCCACAGCCTTATCGGAGCACTGACCCTCTCGCTATAGGTGATCGGCTAGTACATTGAATGTCCTCCGAGCTTCTTCCCTCCTGTGAGCGACAGTATCACCCTTACGGTGGCGAGCGGTCTCAGCTTGAAAGCCGGTAACGCTGTTGGTAAAGTGAGTTCTATGTGGAAAAAAGCGAAGTCCACACTTCCTACACTATGTGTTTTGCTGTTATACCATGATCTTCAATGTTTTTTGCTTGCTATGGCTATTGACCTTCTTGATCGGGTTAGCACCATATCCATACCCATCTCCACTTGCTCCTGGCACATTCCCCCTGTCTTCCTTCGCACAGATAGATTCAGCCACCGTCCTTCCCACCTTCCACTTAATACGCTTTTAGCCCTTACTACAGGATCCCTCCCCTTCGATCCTCCTTGATCTCCGGATAGTCTCTTGGAATGTCAAGGGACTTCGTTCACCTAATAAACGTATGGCCATCCTCAGGCAGCTGAAAAGACTAAACACTGACATCGCTATGCTCCAGGAGACCCACCTCTCCTCAGCTGACTTTGAAAGAATGCGCAAACTTTGGGTGGGCCGAGTCTTTGGTTCGGCCGCATCCAAAGGGAAAGCAGGTGTTATGATTTTAGTACACAAACGCCTCACGTTTGACTGTTCCTCCCTATCCACCGATGACCAGGGAAGGATCCAAATTTTAAAATTGTCCCATGGCCCTAAGGCAGTGATCCTGTCCAATGTCTATGCTCCCACGCCTCCGACGCAGTCCTTCCTCACCACGCTCACGGGCATGCTGGCTCCTTATCTTCACCTTCCCCTGTTGGTAGGGGGCGATTTCAATGATGTCATGGACTGCACCGTAGACAGATCGTTGAAATCCCCTTCTACAGTTACCCACCCCCCCGCCACAGTATCTGCTCTGTCGGTTTTTGCTGGCAGTCTGCAACTTACCGATGTTTGGCGTTTGGCCCATCCCACAGACAGGGAATACACCTTCTATTCCCCCCCTCACGGCACATTCTCCCGCATAGACTACTTTTTCTGCAACTCACCCCTACTCTCTACACTGCACAGACCCATGATCTCTGATATGGTTGTCTCGGACCACTCCCCTTTGTCGCTAGAGCTGTCTCTTACGGACTCCGTATCTGCTCGTCAATCCTGGCGATTCCCATCCTACCTAGCCAACAATTTAGATCTTCTGTCGATCCTGACCCGCACCTGGCATGACTTTTTGCGTGACAACGAACCTCACTCCTCTGACCCGATTTTGCTGTGGGAGACTGGCAAGGCTGTCCTTAGGGGCAGGATCATAGCGTTCGCCTCGGCGTACAAAAAGGAAGCGGAGGCAAATTACCGTAGCGCTAGCGCCCTTCTGCAAGTGGCACAATCCAATCTCCTCCAGCAAAACTCTCCCGCCCACAGGACCCAGTGGAAGGGGGCCAAGCAACGCTTTGACGAGTGGGCAATGGCCCAAGAGCAATTCCATGTATCCCTTCAGGACTTAAAATACCACAAATATGGCAATAAGTCGGGTAAGCTTCTAGCCCGCTTGTGCAGGGGACCCTTCACCCCGACCCACATTACCTCCCTCAAGGACCAGTCAGGCAGCCTGATTGACACCCCGAAAGGTGTCAATTCTGTCATGCAACAGTTTTATACAAAACTCTACGGCCCTGACCCGATTGATGTAACGGAAGCTAATAAATTTCTTGCTGAGGTTCACCTCCCTACGATCAATGCAGATCAATTGGCCCTTTTGAACGCCCCCATCACACATGCAGACGTAGCCTCGGCCGTGGCGGTTCTTGCCCCTGGCAAGGCCCCCGGGCCAGACGGATACACTTCCGAATTTTATAAATTATCCAAGGACCTACTCACCCCCACGCTAACCACAGTTTTTCAGCACATTATGGATGGAGGGAGATACATGCCCACGGGTTTCCAGGCTTTTATCAAGCTCATCCCGAAGCTGGGTAAGGATACCACGGAGCCCGGCTCCTATAGGCCCATATCCTTGATAAATCTCGATGCTAAACTCCTCTCAAAAATTGTGGCCTCCAGACTGGCCGTGATCATGCCATCTCTCCTCCACCCATCCCAGGCAGGCTTCACCAAGGGGCGTTCCGCTACCGCCAACATTCGCAAGGTCCTGGCTGTGTTGTCACAAGCAACAGCTGATCCCACCAACAACTTTGCCATTATCACATTGGATGCCGAGAAGGCATTTGATAATGTCAGCTTCCAGTGGCTCCGTCTAGCCCTCCTTAAATTTGGCTTCTCAGGTCCCTTCCTGCACCTCATTTCGGCGATGTATGCTTCCCCTACTGCTAACGTAGTCACCTCCAATATTATATCGGACCCCATTCCCCTGCACAAGGGTACTAGACAGGGTTGTCCCCTTTCCCCTCTCCTCTTCAACTTAGCCTTAGAGCCCCTGTCCAGACATCTTTCCTTTACCTCTCCCCTGACGGGCATACGGGTAGGCCGAGAGGAACTAAAGTCCACCCTGTTTGCGGACGATATTCTGCTCTTTACCGCAGATCCAGCCCGTGACATGCACCATGTCAAGGACATATTCGATAGGTTCAGACTCTGCTCAGGTCTGCGCATCAACTATGCGAAGAGTGAAATACTTCCTCTCGGCCGCCCGGGCTCACTAGATTGGACATTGACGTCTCCTTTCACTATTGCCAAGACTAGTATAAAATATCTGGGTATACAGATAGGCAAATCTCCTTCCTCCCTGTATCACCTGAACTACACGCCGCTGATCTCCAAAATCTCCAAAGAACTGGAAAATTGGGTCTCCCTCCCCCTATCCCTCCTGGGCAGATGTCATCTCTTTAAAATGGTCACTTTCCCCAAACTGCTGTATTTGATGCAAACGCTTCCCCTACTCATTCAACATACTGATATTAAAACTATACACAAATCCCTTACGAACTTCCTGTGGAAGGGCAAAAGGTCCAGGATCTCCATCCCCAAATTGTGCCCCCCCAAGACGCTTGGGGCGCCAACCTACCAGACATCAGACTTTACAACTTATCTTGCTTGTTGAGAGTGGGTATGGATTGGCTAAATGGATCTTCCAGGTTCTCAAACTACTCACTGGAGTCTCAAATTCCGGGTCCCTTCTCATTGCCGGGCCTCCTGCATAGCAAACTTAGCAGTCTCCCCCCGAGTCTCAAGCAGAACATCCTTTTTCGGGATACTCTTGTTGCTTGGAGGGAAATTAGGAAAAAACTAGGCCTACCCCAGCACATCTCTAATCACCTTCCCATTGCGGGCAACCCTTCTTTATATGACATGGGCTTGGAGCGAATTTACTCTTCATGGGCTCGGATAGGATTGAAGACTTTTGCTCAACTGTTTGATTCCTCGACGGGAGCTCCTCTCCCTTTTACTACCGTACAACGCCAGTTCAACCTACCGGCACACCATTTTCTATACCTGCATCAACTCACCTCCCATGCCATGGCACTCTGCAGGGATGGGTCGAAAAGATTTTTGCCCTCTATTTTGGACACCCTCCTCTCTGTGGATAACCCTAAACTCGCCAACATCTACCGCCCTCTTCAAGCCAAGCTTTTAGGTACCCGAGCGGACTTCTCCAAATCTTCCTGGGACAAAGACCTTAAAATTTCGGGTTCCAAACAGCTCCTATTGGCAGGCTTCAACTCCACGTGTGCTTTCATCACCAACGAATTTTGGAGAGAACAACAACTGAAAATTTTGCATCATGCCTACTCTCCTTTCTCCTCCTCACCTCTCCATGTGCCTCTGCAAGGATGTTCGTGGTGCTCTTCCCATCGCCCCACCCTATTCCACCGGCTCTGGAACTGCCAAACTATTTCATCTTTTTGGGACGAAGTGGAACATATGATTACTCGGGTCACGGGCCTCCTGCCGACGAAAAGCCCTTTCCCGCTCATCTTTGGCCTATTGGATAATAGACCACCAAATGTCCTCATCGCCCGGTCTAAACCTCAATCTTCGCTTTTGATAGCCCATAAAGCGTGGATCTCCACATGCCTCATGATTGCTCGCAGGACCATCCTTAGACATTGGATTTCCCCCTCCCCTCCTGTAGTGGGGGAAGTTCGGTCGGACTTGGACAACCTACTCCTCAAAGAGCGCTTGGAAGTATCTGTATTCAAGTCCAATCCATCCAAGTTCATGCGCAAGTGGCAGCCATACGTTGCACAGTATCACCCGGACTTCTCCTGGCCCACTATGGACACCTGAAGGATGACATAGTACAGCAACTCCCCACCTTGACGTTCTTTCCCCCCTCTCCCTTATGTTATACACCCGTGACTTTCTAGTCTTATGCCGACTCCGCTTGCAAGTACCTTTTTCATCCTACCCCCCATTTCCCCCCCCTATCTGGCTGAAAAGTGCTCCCTAACCCCACAGGATGTGCCTCGAAGGTAAATTGTCTTGGTCGGTCTGCTAACCTGGTCCTTCCTACCCCACGCCCCCTCTCCTTTTGTTCCCCCCCCTCTCCTTGCCCCTCCTTCCCACATACCCCAGTTACCTTCTTCTACCTTCCCCACCCCACCCCCCCCTTTTTCTCTCCTCCCTCAAACCCCCCCCCCCCCCCTCCTATGCACCTTGAACCTGATCATGGCCCCTAGGTGCTGCCACCCTGGTACTATGGGTTCGGCGCCTTGGGTCCCCCCCTTCCCACAGATCCACAGTTGTATGATTCTATGGTTATTGTTCTGTAACATTGGTTTTTGTGGCTTATTCGTTTATTTTGTTAATGTTTTAAAACTCAATAAATATCTCTTTAAAAAAAAAAAAAAAAAAGTAAAATCAGGGAAGCTGAAATATGTAACTGTCAGAATCAAATATTAAAAGAGGAAATTCTATTGTTCGGATATTATTCTCGTTGTATCAGTGTTCTTATTGTATTTTATTTCTCTTTACAGCTCCTCTGTAAAAGCCAAAATCTGCGATCATACCTAGTAGAAGACATCAGGGGGCACCCATTCTTTAAAGGCATCAACTGGAAGGACGTGGAGTCAGGAAAGACACGGACGACACTGAATTCACCACCAGTAAGTATACGAATAAGGGAGGATCCTGAGTAAATATGGGGGGGAGGGGGAGAGGTATTTCAGTGAAAGGCTCATCTTCACTACTTAAGATTTTAGTCTAACAGAATTTTCGCATCGATTATTAATTTTGATATCAATAGATGCTTGTTAAGGGTGTGTTATTACATGTAACACTTTTTATTACCACTAGAGGGGGCTGGGGTTTAATGAGCCTGATTGGGGTACTTTTACATACATTGGGAAGTTGGGGTTCACCAGGCTTTGTTACCATCGATCAGGAATATTGATGAATGACTTTTTCTCTTTCCAGATTCTCTTTGAAGTTCCGGATGGAAGAATAGAAGTGGCTGAATTTCTGTGCCGCGAAGACCTGGACAAACCGATAAACCAAGAAGAACAGGATTTCTTCTGGGACTTCTCCTATGTCAGTGAGAGTCTGCGACTACGATCGATGTCTTCACCATCATCGGGGGATGACAAGACCAGGCAACAACCAGTGTCCTCCTCTCCAACATCATCATTGGGGTTGGGGGACCACGAAGCTCTCCTGAGAGAGTGGCAGCTGTTCTACGAAGCTGAGACTGGGCAACAACCAGTCTCCTCCTCTCCAACACCATCATTGGAGGACCACGAACGTCTAGAGAGAGAGTGGCAGCTGTTCTATGAGGCTGAGACTGGGCAACAACCAGTCTCCTCCTCTCCAACACCATCATTGGAGGACCACGAACGTCTAGAGAGAGAGTGGCAGCTGTTCTATGAGGCTGAGACTGGGCAACAACCAGTCTCCTCCTCTCCAGCACCATCCTTGGAGGACCACGAACGTCTAGAGAGAGAGTGGCAGCTGTTCTATGAGGCTGAAACTAGCCAACAACCAGAGTCCTCCTCTCCAACACCATCATTGGAGGACCACAAATGTCTAGAGAGAGAGTGGCAGCTGTTCTATGAGGCTGAGACTAGGACACAACCAGAGTCCTCCTCTCCAACACCATCATTGGAGGAATATGAACGTCTAGAGAGAGAGTTGCAGCTGTTCTATGAGGCTGAAACTAGCCAACAGCCAGAGTCCTCCTCTCCAACACCATCATTGGAGGAATATGAACGTCTAGAGAGAGAGTTGCAGCTGTTCTATGAGGCTGAGACTGGGCAACAACCAGTCTCCTCCTCTCCAACATCATCATTGGAGGACCACGAACGTCTAGAGAGAGAGTGGCAGCTGTTCTATGAGGCTGAAACTAGCCAACAACCAGAGTCCTCCTCTCCAACACCATCATTGGAGGAATATGAACGTCTAGAGAGAGAGTTGCAGCTGTTCTATGAGGCTGAAACTAGCCAACAACCAGAGTCCTCCTCTCCAACACCATCATTGGAGGAATATGAATGTCTAGAGAGAGAGTTGCAGCTGTTCTATGAGGCTGAAACTAGCCAACAATCAGTGTCCTCCTCTCCAACACCATCATTGGAGGAATATGAACGTCTAGAGAGAGAGTTGCAGCTGTTCTATGAGGCTGAAACTAGCCAACAACCAGAGTCCTACTCTCCAGCACCATCATTGGAGGACCACGAACGTCTAGAGAGAGAGTGGCAGCTGTTCTATGAGGCTGAGACTGGGCAACAACCAGTCTCCTCCTCTCCAACACCATCATTGGAGGACCACAAACGTCTAGAGAGAGAGTGGCAGCTGTTCTATGAGGCTGAAACTAGCCAACAACTAGAGTCCTCCTCTCCAACACCATCATTGGAGGACCACGAAACTCTAGAGAAAGAGTGGCAGCTGTTCTATGAGGCTGAAACTAGCCAACAACCAGAGTCCTCCTCTCCAACACCATCATTGGAGGACCACGAACGTCTAGAGAGAGAGTGGCAGCTGTTCTATGAGGCTGAAACTAGCCAACAACCAGAGTCCTCCTCTACAACACCATCATTGGGGGACCATGAAACTTTAGAGAGAGAGTGGCAGCTGTTCTATGAGGCTGAAACTAGCCAACAATCAGTGTCTTCCTTTTCATCATCATCATTGGGGGAACATGAAACTATGCTGAGACAGTGGCAGGTTGTTGGCGTGTGGCAGGGTGCCATGCGTGTGGCCTAAGCGAGCAGCTGAGCCAACCCCCAATGTAACATTCATCTTTAGGGCAATATGATACTTTTGACTACAACTCTCCCCAATTTATAAGTGGTGGGCAGAGACTGACCCTTGAGTTCCAGTCACTGGTAACCTATTCTAAGCCCAACAGTCAAAGGACACTATGAGACTAGGAAATGAGCAGTGTCCTCCTCTCCAACATCGTCACCGGGGGACAACAAAATTCTACTGAGTGAGTGGCAGCGATTCTACGAGGCTGAGACTAGGCAACGACCAATACCCTCCTCTTCAACATCGTCACTGGGGGACCAGAAAACTCTACTGAGAGAGTGGCAGCGATTCTACGAGGCTGAGATTAGGCAATGACCAATACCCTCCTCTTCAACATTGTCACCGGGGGACCAGAAAACTCTACTGAGAGAGTGGCAGCGATTCTACGAGGCTGAGACTAGGCAACGACCAATACCCTCCTCTTCAACATCGTCACTGTGGGACCAGAAAACTCTACTGAGAGAGTGGCAGCGATTCTACGAGGCTGAGACTAGGCAACGACCGATACCTTCCTCTTCAACATCGTCACTGGGGGACCATGAAACTCTACTGAGAGAGCTGAAGCTGAGAAAAGAGGTATGATTCTTTCCATCTTCTATTTCCATCTCCATCCTGTACTGTTCTCCTCCACTGACCCCAACCCCCGAAAGTAATTATACTAAGGTCCACGTTTTTTTTGGAGGTCTTAACTTTGCAGGGACAGCATTTGGGCCTGCAGATTGTGGTGAACGGTAAATTGAGGGGTCGGGGGGGGGGGGGGATTTTACTTGTGGACCCATAACAGTTTTTTTGCAGAGCTCCAGGAATGGAGGGGGATGTCCCCACAGATCTAAATATGCAAGATACATTTTAAATGGAAAAATCTATTTTAACACTTAACAATTACAAATGACTTCCATATATTTTGTAACTTTTATTCTCATAATATCCACATATTTTCAATATATTGACAGTTTATTTTTTATCTTCCTTATAGATTCCTGACAATTGACCAAGAGTATCTTCAATGGGTCAACATCCATCTGAGGGTGATGTATATTCCACGGGGGTGTAAGTCAACACACCCACTCATGACAGAGTAAGTGAAACATACATTTTCTTCCAGTTCAGACCATTAAAAACCCATGGGCGAGTGCAGGACCATACAGAGAAAGGCTCCCATATAGATGATTCTGATTTGTGCATCGGCCACAGTCCAGAAGGCCAGCCAGAGAAAAGCACAATCTCAGGCTCCACTAGGGAGCAACCTGCCCCGATCACTCCCAAAGAGTCGCTTTTGCACATGCCATTGGCAGGACATAAGGGAGGAGAGGTGGACTATGGGGGAATAGTCTAATTAGCATGTACACATGCTGTGCTGTTGTCTCTATGGGCAGGTTTCTCCCTATGGGGGGTGGAGCCTAAGACTGCACTTCTCTCTGGACAGCCTTCCAGACTGTGGCCTATCCACAAATCAGAATAATTCTGATCTCTATGGGAGCCCTGAGGGCCCAGCCTTTCTCTGTATGGGCCTGGACTCTCCCATGGGATTTTTAATCATCTGATCTGGAATAAAATGTAGGTTTCACCTACACTGTCATGATTGGGTTTGTTGACTTGCACCCCCGTAAAATATACATCACCCACGATATTGGGTTCCCACGTCTACCTTCTGAGCATTGTACAAGGAGATGAATGGGGCACCCTAGACTGATTGATCCAATCGCCTTAGGAGATCAGAAAGGAGTTTCTCCCCCTTGGAGGAAGATTCTTTAGAGGCATTAACTGGAAGGACTTGGAGACAGGAAAGACACAGACGGCACTGAACTCACGAGACCTGTAAGTATGCAAATAAGGGAGCATCCTCAGTAAATCTGGGGGGTGGGGGGTGGGCGTGGTATTTCAGTGGCAGGCTCTTCTTCGCTACTTAAGATTTTATCCTAACAGAATTTTCACATCGATCAATAATTTTGATATAGATAGATACTTGTTAATGCAATGTAACACTTGCGCCCCGGGGGATCGAGGTTCGGGTCCTACCTCTTCGGAGGGAAGACCATTTGTTCGCACACCCTGTGCACTTTTTGTGTTCCTCACGTTTGTGTGTGTGCACTTTTTTATGCACCGGGTGAAGTCTTTTGAGTGTGTTTCACACGCTACGGGCTTTAAAAAAAAAAAAATAATAATTTTGATTTAGATAGATACTTGTTAATGCAATGTAACACTTTTTACGACCACTAGCGGGGGCTGGGGCTGAATGAGCCTGCTTGGGGTACATTTCCACACATTGGGACGTTGGGGTTCACCAAGCTTTGTTACCATCGATCAGGAATATTGATGAATGACTTTTTCTCTTTCCAGATTCTCTTTGAAGTTCCGGATGGAACAATAGAAGTGGCTGAATTTCTGTGCATCGAAGACCTGGACAAACCGATACACCAAGAAGAAATGGATCTTTTCTGGGACTTCACCTATGTCAGGGAGAGTCTGCGACTACGATCGACGTCCTCGCCAACATCATCGGGGAATGCCAAGACCAGGCAACAACCAGTGTCCTCCTCTCCAACATCGTTGTGCTGTTTTTTCTATGCTCCCTAGGGGGGTGGAGCTTGAGATTGCACTTCCTCCTGGACAGCCTTCAAGACTGTGCCCTATCCACCAATCAGAATAATTCTGATCTATATGGAAGCCCTGAGGGGCCGGCCTTTCTGTGTATGGGCCTGCACTCTCCCATGGGATTATTTATGTACTGATCTGGAATAAAATGTATATTTATACCTTACACTGTCATGATTGTGTGTGTTGATTTACACCCCAGTCTTTATGAAGCCTTGAAAACTCAAAATATTGCTTTTCTAGTGGGAGGAGCTTAAATAGGAAGTGATGTCATTTGATATGTTGATTAACCACTTCCGGACCGCCCACCGCAGTTTTACGTCGGTACTTTGACGTTAAATACCGGTGTTATGGCAGCAGAGATCAGATAGCAGATAGCAGCCATAACCCCGGTATTTCAAAACAAACAGGTGCTGCCCAAGAAAAATGAATAGTGAATATGTCAAAAAATAATGTGTATAATGACAATATGTGTAAAAAATAAGCAAACTCAATGACCTTAAATCATAAGTGATTCCCAACATCACACAAAAAAATCAAAAAAGAAATAAGTGTCAATAAATCAATATGTGCATACACTGAAAATCATGAAATGAAATGTCCATAAATAGATGCATTCCAATCCTCAAAGTAATGGCCACCACAGAAGTGATTAATATATAATATTGTGCTTCACTCCACTGCCACCAGAGATCAAAGCCTCTCACCTTAAGATTTGACCCAGAACACTGAGTCAAAAACAACTTTTTTACCCCTCTGGGGTCACAGCACAGGCAGATGTCACCAAATGGTAAGGAGGTCTCAGACGGATGCACAGGGACAAGGTAACAGCGATGGTGCCACTTTCACACAGGGCACATAGAGATCACAAGATAAGCAAAGAAGCAAAAAGAAATCTAATGCTCTCCGTGCGGATAAGCTGGTAACAGCCGTTTAGTAAAATCAATATACTCACAAACAGCCACTTGGAGTCATGCTTGTAAGAATGAGATCGCACAACTGAGAGGATACACCGAGCAGCAGGGAAGGCTCCGTCCCCTATACGCGTTACGTCTAAGCCTATTGGGCGCTGACTTCAACAGT
This sequence comes from Pelophylax lessonae, assembly GCF_965119305.1. Taxonomy (NCBI): domain Eukaryota; kingdom Metazoa; phylum Chordata; class Amphibia; order Anura; family Ranidae; genus Pelophylax; species Pelophylax lessonae. The sequence continues at coordinate 688,502,563 of NC_138770.1, read as the reverse complement.
AGAGGGCAACGCTCTGACCCCTATGGCCGGTCCAACCTAGCGGCAACCCGAAGATCTTCTTTAAGGCCGGAGAGTGTTGGACTCAGGTGGTCCGTACTGCGGTGCTGTTCCTGATCGGGGGTTGCCGCTAGGTTGGACCGGCCAGAGGGGTCAGAGCGTTGCCCATTGGAGCTGACAGGAGTCACACCATTTATATGCATTGAAGGGCCTTTTGGTAAGCGCATAGCGTGGCCTCAGTACTTGTCACGGATTGAAGAGGAAGTCATATTATTGCGGTGGATGATTTCCATTTTCTGCACCCTGCACATCTTATTTGGACTTTATCTTTACCTTTCTCTTTCTTTGCTGATTTTTGAAATATTATGAACATTATGACAATTCCACACGGACGTTGTGTTATTGCTATTTGTATCCAATTATTCACTGTTTAATTTATTATATATTCACTTTATGCATATGTTTGATTACATATATATTCAACTTTATTCTTTATATTCTTTTCTTTATATCTGTAATATGTCCCATTGATCTAAAGGTATAGGGGACCTTCACTGTAGCCCATAGCCAGAATTTATGGTGCTTTTCCACTGCATGGAACCGAACGGTTCGGCACGCTTTTGTGCTTTTCCACTGCTGGTACCGCATGGTATAGTGTCGGAACGGTTCGGTACGGCGGCGCTTTTCCACTGCATGGAACCGAACGGTACGGCACGGCTCTGAAAAAACAGTACCTACTCGATTGTGGTTCCAACAGGTACCATAACTGGTACCATATCCCACAATCCTTTGCATGCAGTCACTTCTAGCCACTGATTGGTCAGAGAATCCCACCCACCCCATTGTTATCCCACCCACTTAACTTTATTACTACTTTAGTGGAAAAGCAAACCTATACCGTACCGTACCGAACCGTTCCGACGCTATACCATGCGGTACCAGCAGTGGAAAAGCAAACCGGGCCAAGCAGGGCCGAGTAGAGCCGAGCCGGTACTTGCAGTGGAAAAGTGCCATAATATCTACAAAGTTCAAGTCACAGCTACTGTCAGTCAGACCTTCTATTGTCAAACCCACCTCCTCCACTAGGCACACTGGGGTTGATTTTGCTAGAACTAGTGCGGGCTTTGGTGCAGCTGTGCATGGTAGCCAATTAGCTTCTAACTTCAGGCCGTTCAATTAAGCTTTGAAAAAAAAAACCTGGAATCTGATTGGCTTCTATGCAGAGCTGCACCAGATTTTGCACTCTCCAGTTCTGGTAGATTAACCCCAGTTGGCTCCTGATCATCTAGCTTTCTCATCACCTATCTGACACATAAACCTTCACAAAAGCTCAATGATTAAGCACAGGAGATTGATTGCTCCTGATCATGTCTATACGTTTCTGATTGGTGGGTACCTACTTGTTTTTGAGCCCCCCCAATCACTATGGTCAATATTTATTGTGGGAATCTGGTTCCTCTCCTAGTTTGCCCTCCATGGACAAGCACAGTTCCACTTCAATGTCCAGGTAAAGAAGCAGTCTGTGCTTAGCTGTTGGGTATAATCCCAAGTCAGAGCGCACATTTGTCTCCTGCTCCTATGTGATGGCACCGACCCCATCATAAGGAATCAAACTATCGGCTATTTTACTTACTCATGGCAGGGAAAAAACATGATTATATGGTACTGGTCAGACTGGTCTTTAAAAGCAAACCAGTGTTTTTTGCCTGAGGTCTGGGTTGACCGCTGGGAATCTCTACTAATATCACATATTTCACTGTTGAAGTTTGATTGCATGCACGTGATTTTACACTTTTTTTGCACTTGCACAGGCGGTATACAGGTCCCTCTAAAAAAATGAGCATATTGTGATAAAGTTGATTATTTTCTGTAATGTACTGATAAACATTAGACTTTCATATATTTTACATTCATTACACACAACTGAAGTAGTGCAAGCCTTTTATTGGTTTAATATTGATGATTTTGGCATACAGCTCATGAAAAACCAAAATTCCTGTCTCAAATAATTAGCATATCATAAAAAGGTTCTCTAAACGAGCGATTAACCCAATCATCTGAATCAATTAATTCTAAACACCTGCAAAAGATTCCCGAGGCTTTTAAAAACTCCCAGCCTGGTTCATTACTCAAAACCGCAATCATGGGTAAGACTGCCGACCTGACTGCTGTCCAGAAGGCCATCATTGACACCCTCAAGCAAGAGGGTAAGACACAGAAAGAAATTTCTGAAGGAATAGGCTGTTCCCAGAGTGCTGTATCAAGGCACCTCAGTGGGAAGTCTGTGGGAAGGAAAAAGTGTGGCAGAAAACGCTGCACAACGAGAAGAGGTGACCGGACCCTGAGGAAGACTGGGGAGAAGGACCGATTCCAGACCTTGGGGGACCTGCGGAAGCAGTGGCCTGAGTCTGGAGTAGAAACATCTAGAGCCACCGTGTACAGGCGTGTGCAGGAAATGGGCTACAGGTGCCGCATTCCCCAGGTCAAGACACTTTTGAACCAGAAACAGCGGCAGAAGCGCCTGACCTGGGCTACAGAGAAGCAGCACTGGACTGTTGCTCAGTGGTCCAAAGTACTTTTTTCGGATGAAAGCAAATTTTGCATGTCATTCGGAAATCAAGGTGCCAGAGTCTGGAGGAAGATTAGGGAGAGGGAAATGCCTGAAGTACCCACAGTCAGTGATGGTCTGGGGTGCCATGTCAGCTGCTGGTGTTGGTCCACTGTGTTTTATCAATGCAGCTAGCTATCAGGAGATTTTGGAGCACTTCATGCTTCCATCTGCTGAAAAGCTTTCTGGAGATGAAGATTTCATTTTTCAGCACGACCTGGCACCTGCTCACAGTGCCAAAACCACTGGTAAATGGTTTACTGACCATGGTATTACTGTGCTCAATTGGCCTGACCTGAACCCCATAGAGAATCTGTGGGATGTTGTGAAGAGAAAGTTGAGAGACGCAAGACCCAACACTCTGGATGAGCTGAAGGCCGCTATCGAAGCATCCTGGGCCTCCATAACACCTCAGCAGTGCCACAGGCTGATCGCCTCCATGCCACGCCACATTGAAGCAGTCATTTCTGCAAAAGGATTCCCGACCAAGTATTGAGTGCATAACTGAACATCATTATTTGAAGGTTGACTTTTTTTGTATTAAAAACACTTTTTATTGGTCGGATGAAATATGCTAATTTTTTGAGATAGGAATTTTGGTTTTTCATGAGCTGTATGCCAAAATCATCAATAATAAACCAATAAAAGGCTTCACTACTTCAGTTGTGTGTAATGAATGTAAAATATATGAAAGTCTAATGTTTATCAGTACATTACAGAAAATAATCAACTTTATCACAATATGCTAATTTTTTGAGAAGGACCTGTATATATATATATATATTGTGGGGTTGATTAGCTCGGTGGCGGGCGTGGATGACCCCTTTGGGGGGTGCGTTTACACAGGGAGATAGCCGAGAAGTGGTTGCAAACAACACTTTGATTTATTCTTGCAATTTTCTTCACACAAGTGCAAGCGTCAAAACAGCAAAATAAAAATAAAACACAAAATAAATCCTTATAGGGGAAAGTTTCCGCGCTATTGGAGGAAATTAAGTAAATAAATGACTGCAGCCTACCTCAAAAATATAGATAACTATATTTAGTGAATGTGGGGAAAAGGGAGGTAAAATGGCGCTGTCACGCTAATAAATAGGAAATATAAATATATCTTAAAGTGCACTGGTGATAAAGTGAATAAAAATCAAGGTATATAAAACTTAATATGGTGAGTCCTTAAAAAGTGTAAATATGTTTAAAAGAAATTAATAAAAAATATGTATATATATATTATCGTGATAAATGAATAAGAAAATTAAGATATAAGTAATAAATTATTGAAAATCAATACAGTGTGTGATCTTAAAGGTGTATATATGACTTCATAAAAAATACATTAAATAAATAAAGTGATGTTTTAAATATCCTCCATAAATAATTAAGGTGCTAATTAATCAAATATATATTGTGCTAGTGGGCCAAACAATAAATAGCTTTGTATAAATCTGTACACAATCAATTCATAAATAGTGTCCCAGCAATTTAAATAACATAAATAAATAAATAAATGTAAAGAGAATATATAGAAAAATTGTCCATATAAATAGCCAAATATTAAATGGTGCTGCAAATGTAATTGAGTCCCAAGATGGGAAATGAAGCAGGGATTTTAACAGGAAAAAATGGATTCCAGGAGTTCCAGACTGATGGGGGTGCTCAATACAGGAATAAGTGCTCCCCTCCTATTACTCCCGCACTCACCAGATGGTGGTACCCCCACAGGGGTAATCAGCGTTTGGGGTGACTCTCAAAGGTCCCTCCGAAGGCTGGCTAGTAATCCACTTAATCCCGACTTCATATGCCGTATTTTTCTCCAGGGGAAAAATTGATGAGAAATCCCTCCTCTTAAAGTACTCCAATATATTTGAGAGATCCGGATGAGGAAAGAAAACAGGGGCTCCAATAGTGAAGTATTGCAAAAAATAGGTGCTTTATTCATATAAATTTACAATCCTTGCCACTGTGGGCGGCTACCTTCTCACACTGGAACCTATCTAATGAAGTCTGCCCCCAACCTACTGTTGGGCAGACTTGGCTGATCACACAGCAGACTCTCAATAGTCCATGTTTTATCTCTTCACACAGCACATGTTCATTTAACCTGTCCCTTTGTTTGTCTCTTCACATAGAAAACAGTTCATTTATTTCTTCCACATAGAAATACTTCAAGACCTCACCTTGAGTAGTCTTCACACTTGTTACCCTCCTCAGCTTCACATCGCTTCAGGAGGTCTTCCCCATGCTCACACAGCTTTCAGGGGGCACACATCTGTCTGTCCTCCTCTCCCAGCCCACACAGCGTCAGGAGGCAGCAATCCTTAGACTTCCTCTGGACAAATTATAGAGGCCTTCATTTCCTCATTCTAAACAGATGAATGGTTTCCAACTTCCTGCTGGCTATCTCTGCAGCCAACACCCTATAGTAATTGGTGAACTTTCTAAATGCACTGATTTGTGGCACTGATACGTGGCACTGGTGGACACTGATTCGTGGCACTGATACGTGGCACTGATACGTGGCACTGGTTGACACTGATTCATGGCTCTGATACGTGGCACTGGTGGACACTGATTCGTGGCACTGATACGTGGCACTGATACGTGGCACTGGTGGACACTGATTCGTGGCACTGATACGTGGCACTGATACGTGGCACTGATACGTGGCACTGGTGGACACTGATTCGTGGCACTGATATGTGACACTGATTCGTGGCACTGATACGTGGCACTGGTGGACACTGATTCGTGGCACTGATATGTGACACTGATTCGTGGCACTGATACGTGGCACTGGTGGACACTGATTCGTGGCACTGATATGTGGCACTGATTCGTGGCACTGATATGTGGCACTGATACGTGGCACTGGTGGACACTGATACGTGGCACTGATACGTGGCACTGGTTGACACTGATTCGTGGCACTGATATGTGGCACTGGTGGACACTGATATGTGGCACTGATACGTGTCACTGGTGGACACTGATATGTGGCACTGATATGTGGCACTGATACGTGGCACTGGTTGACACTGATTCATGGCTCTGATACGTGGCACTGGTGGACACTGATTCGTGGCACTGATACGTGGCACTGATACGTGGCACTGGTGGACACTGATTCATGGCACTGATATGTGGCACTGATTCGTGGCACTGATATGTGGCACTGATACGTGGCACTGGTGGACACTGATTCGTGGCACTGATATGTGGCACTGATTCGTGGCACTGATATGTGGCACTGATACGTGGCACTGGTGGACACTGATACGTGGCACTGATACGTGGCACTGGTTGACACTGATTCGTGGCACTGATACGTGGCACTGGTGGACACTGATTCGTGGCACTGATATGTAGCACTGATACGTGGCACTGGTGGACACTGATACGTGGCACTGGTAGACACTGATTCGTGGCACTGATATGTGGCACTGGTGGACACTGATTCGTGGCACTGATATGTGGCACTGATACGTGGCACTGGTGGACACTGATATGTGGCACTGGTGGACACTGATTCGTGGCACTGATATGTGGCACTGGTGGACACTGATATGTGGCACTGATACGTGTCACTGGTGGACACTGATACGTGGCACTGATATGTGGCACTGATACGTGGCACTGGTGGACACTGATTCGTGGCACTGATACGTGGCACTGATATGTGGCACTGGTGGACACTGATTCGTGGCACTGATATGTGGCACTGATACGTGGCACTGATATGTGGCACTGATACGTGGCACTGGTGGACACTGATTAGTGGCACTGATACGTGGCACTGATACGTGGCACTGGTGGACACTGATTCGTGGCACTGATATGTGGCACTGGTTGACACTGATTCGTGGCACTGATACGTGGCACTGGTGGACACTGATTCGTGGCACTGATATGTGGCCAGAGATGTATAGTAACGAAGTACAACTACTTAAGTACTGTACTTAAGTACCGAAATGCGGTATCTGTACTTTCCTAGAGTAGAATTTTTTTCTCCTACTTCTACTTTTACTTCACTACATTTTTTCGATGATTTCGATACTTCTACTCAAGTATTTTTTTTTTGTGCTGCATAGTTACTCGTTACTTTTAAAAAAATTACCACTGCCAGAACAGTAGATGGCAGGTTGCATAAAGCTCAAAAAAATGTGTATAATGTAATTTGTAAATCAGCGCATACGAAAATTAAGGCTGTGTATAATAAAAGCTGCTATATCAAATCTTTCCAATAAAAAGAAAATATGAAACAAACAAATAAATGGTGCTACAGCGCTTAAAGTGCATCAAGAAACTACTAACAAACACAGGTTAATCATTTGAATAAATCATTTGAAATAATAAAAACCAATATGATGTTCGAACTTTTGACTTCTTTCTTTAATAACTACATAACACAGTACTTGTACTTCTACTTTCAGTACTTGAGTAGAAATTTTTTTTCAAAACTACTGGTACTTTTTACTTTTAGTACTTAAGTAGCAAATTTTTTGAAAAAAATACTTAAGTAAAAAAAATGTTGAATACTTTAGTACTTCTACTTAAGTAACTTTTTCTGCGAGCACTTCCACTTCTACTCAAGTCACTTTTTGATCGAGCACTTGTACTTTTACTCAAGTAGAAATTTCGAGTACTTTATACAAGTCTGTATGTGGCACTGGTGGACACTGATTCGTGGCACTGATTCGTGGCACTGATACGTGGCACTGGTTGACACTGATTCGTGGCACTGATATGTGGCACTGGTGGACACTGATTCGTGGCACTGATATGTGGCACTGGTGGACACTGATACGTGGCACTGGTGGGCAATGAGGAAATGAGTAAAAAAAAACAGAAAAGGGGAATTAGGTCACAACACATCATATTCTGATTGGCCAAACACAAAGTCGTCTGTCATAAGTCCTCCGGTAAAATCGCGGTAAATCGCGGTAAAGTCGCAGTAAAAATTCGCTCCGACATGGGGCGACTTTATGGCCGTGGCAGTGTGAACTGGCTCTCAATGATGTTGTTTGCTCTTTAAAAATAAATACTCAAAATAAGTATAATGACTAAGCCCCTCCCCTTTGTGGCATTGTTGAAAAGGGACGGAGCATGGGTGACCTTAAAATTATGCCCCCCCCCCCCCCCTGAAAAAAAGTTCTGTGGACGCGCTGAGGATATACTGACCTGGCTGCAGCCTACCTTCTATATATAGTCCTACAAGGGGGTATATAGAAGAGAATGGAAATGGGGTGAAGGTATATGGCGCTCCCTATGGGCTCTTTCACACTGCTGCTCCGATTTGCTATTCCGCTGCGTATGTCCGCATATCATCCCATCCGTTTGCGGATGATATACGGACATAATGCATGTCTATGGGGATTGCGGATGTCAGTGGATGACGCCGCTGACATCCGATTTTCCTTCCTTTCCGTTTTTTAAACAGAAGAAAAATAGGGTTCTGTTCCTTTCCAAAAAACGTAACAGAACTGAAAGGAGGAAAATCGGATGTCAGCGGATGGTCATCCGCAATCCCATTGACCAGCATTATGTCCGTATATCATCCACAAAATAATGGGATGAAATACGGACATACGGAGCGCCCGTGTGAAAGAGCCCTAAAATTCCAATAAATCAAAGTGTATGGTGATAAAACATATGAGAAATCACTTATAAATAAATCGATGATATTGATAAATGGGAAGCTGAAAAGTGAGAGAAAATGAAATAAGAATATAATGATCAGCACTTGCAAATATAAATTATCAAATGTCCAAAAGTGAGACAATGTGCATCAATTGGTGACATAAAGTGAAAAGCACTAAATGGTGATCTTATAATTCCTAACAATAAATACAAAGTATAACTGGCAACAAATGAAGGTGACGTGCAAAGTGACTGAGCGCAATTCAAAGCATAATCCATAGAAGTGACCAAAAATGGATGGAAAAAATCTCGGTGTTCTCCAAACGTGAGCGGTGCAAGTGAAGAAACTCCGCCCTCACCAGATATAGGGACCCCACAGGGGTGGTAAACGTTGGTAGACACAAGAGGATGTATCTCACCCAGTAATGGAGCTCAGTAGTAGTAGATGGTGTACATGAATAAAAGTATCCAGGACATATAGAAAGGAGAGAAGGGCTCACATAGTGAAGTATTATTTAAAACCAATCAGTTTATTTCACAAGAAACGTACTCACAAAAGTATCAGTAATAGGCTCCTGATGACGTCACATCGCCGAAACGCGTAAAGCCTCATCGCATCATTTCCGCTGTATTGGAACGCACTTCCAGTTGTTGGAACGCATAGTGTTCCGGAAGCGTGCTATCCACCTGTAAACCTGTAACCAATGGCCTGGACACTGCTTTTATTACTGATAGGAACCACATACAGGTACATGATTTTACACTTAAGGGCCGCCCTGCCGCACTATATGTACATGGGGGCGGTCCTTAAGCCGTTAAAAAAATGTTTCTTTGTTAAACATTTGAATAAAAATCTATTGAAAAAGTACAGAAATAGAAAGATTATTGAACGAATGTCCAAAGATGAACACAAGAGGCCGAGTATTCTAGGCAAAACCCAAATATACGCCCCCCTCCCCCCATGGAGTGATTGGTTACCAGGGGGATAAGCTCAGTGAATGTAGTCACCCTATTACACATACAGAAGAAAGGCGTATCTATAATCGATCGTTCCCACCGTACGTGCGTCACTTGCAGAGACTTTTCATGTGTCAGTAATGTTCCCCGGTCACACCAATCTTCATGTCCTGTTTTTCCCCCCTGCAGAAAACTGAATACACGCTGCAGAAAAAATCCGCACATTGTGGGTGGGGCACATAGACAACCATTGTGTTTTTTTTGTGCCCTTGCAGAACGCATGCGGAAAAACCGACGTCTCTGCACCATGGGGTGACCGAGGCCTAAAAGAAGATTTCTGTACAATGCCAGCTGAGCCAATGGGAAGAGAGTTCCATTATTTATTCCAGATACTTATATACCGCCATCAATTTACATATATATTGTATATTCACACCAGTCCCCGCCCCCCAGGAGCTTACAATCTAATGTTCCTAACTCACATTCATACATACATCATCCAATCCACCCCCAAGCATGTCTTTGTAGTGTGGGAGGAAACCGGAGTACACGGAGGAAACCCACGCAGGCACAGGGGGAACATGCAAACTCCATGCAGGTAGTGGCGTTTTGCTGCTAGGTGAAAGTGCTGAACACTGCACCACTGTGCCGCCCGGTAATAGAAATGTAGGAGTGATAAGTGCAGGAATTCTGCTCAGTACCTCAGGGCCCGGCCCCTCCCCCCCATCATTCTGTTGCATTATTTTGGTGCATTATGCAGTGGGTGGATCAGACCCGGGTGCTCTGCATAGGAGCCGCAGGCTGCGTCTCCACAATGCTGCAGGGAAGCTTCATAGGAACTCATGCACATGGTCGGCCAGAGGGTGGTAAAAGCAGGTGGTTAAGCTGCAGTTTTACTGCCCCTCACCTAAAGAAGGGCATGCAGCTGCTCAGGGCAGTACATGCCAATGCAGAAATTAAACCGCATGCTGCATTCGCTGGGAGGTACTGCCGCCAAACGCGACCCATTTAATCACATGGTACCGCTCTGCAACCGTGTGCAATGGGCAGCTCAGTTCAGACTATTTAGGGTTAAAACTGGCAACATATCGCTTCCTCACCGCCAGACAAAACTCCCTCTGAAGAGTGATCAACCGTGGAACACTTTTCAGAGGGGTGACAAGACCTGCAGCACAGTAGAATGAGCCCATATAGTACCCCCCCCCCCCCCGTCTTCCTGAACCCTTCACACGGACGTCACACATGTATGCGGCCTCCCTGCACCGGGCTTTTATACCTGGGGCCACATATATGTGCTCCTCCCTTTGTGCTGAGAGAGCTCCGCCCTAACGATCGGAACCTGGATCTCCCGGATCTGGATCACCTGATCACAGTGATAGCCTCTGATTGGCTATCATAGTGATCAGTCACCATGAAGCCCCGCCCCCATGTCCATTTCTTTCTGTGAATGTAGAAGGATACAATGTGTCTTGATTGGGGTACTACAGATAAATACCCCCCATACTTAATTCTGCCAAACGGATTCCCCATTCCACCAACTCCCAACAAATAACGCATGACCCCAATCTGGGGAAATTTGGCCTGCTACGCCATTTTATTAACAAATGAACAAAATAAACAATCCATAATCCAGAACCCGTAACATAAAGGTTGGTGGTCTTGGGAGGCACCGAAACCCAAATAGAATTGTGTATCAGCGTTATAACTTACCGGTCCCAAACCGCCCAACACCGGCTCGGGGACAAACACCCTTCACCACAGATACCTCCTTCTTACCACTTTCCCGTTATTCCACCATTAACTGGGATCCACTAGAGGGCTCCATACCTTACATGGGTCACCCTATGAACTTTTCCAAGAATATTAACTCCTCCAAAGACCCCCAACCACCACAGCGCAGAGGTGTAAATCCTTATATCCGTGGCCCCCCACAAACACAACGCTCCTTCAACACCATCTTGAATGCCAAGAAACCACAAATCTGTCCCTATAGCATTCCAGTGGACCCCGTCACTCCGAAGATCCCGCCAGGGATCCACCTCCAGATCCTGATACCTAACCACAAAACCCCCGTTGCGCATTACAAAACGATGAACTTCCTTGTTGACCTTGATGGGCGCCTTGTTCAGCTTCTCGATCGACCTCGCAAAACGCCAAGAAAAGCGGCCGACAATCTCTGACCAAACCACGATCATGTCAGGAAAGGTGGAGTGCAGTCTAAGGAAATCAAACCTAATGTCACAGATGAGGTGACGCATTGACCGAACGACTAGGGCGTTGTCCCCCGCGTGCAGCACCATTATGTCTGGTGAGATACAAGTCTGGTAAGCCGCTCAGGTGAACGTGCTTATCAGGTGCAGGTCAGATCCGTAGTCCCAAGCAGCACTCTACACACAAAGTAGTGACCGCACTCCGATGTAAATGGAAATGTACAATTTATTCACCACTGTAAATCCAAAACAAGACTTGAAAACATCACAAAGACCAAGGACTGACGCATTTCACTAAATTACATTCACTAACTCATAACTACAAAAAAGCGGAGTGGAGAGACTGCTAATAAAGGGGCATAGCAGCTGAAGATCATTGGTTTTACCATGCTGGTGGTTTGTGCTCGCCGCTACGCCTCCCAACCGCAGAGCACAAACCACCAGCATGGTAAAACCAAAATGTCATATCTTCATATATCTCTACATAGTCATAGAACTGCATGGATGAATCAATACATGTAAACCCACAAATATTTTGCCATTAATGTCTAAACCGCTGGCAACAAAAGTCAGTACACCCCTAAGTGACAATGTCTAAATTGGGCCCAAAGTGTCAATATTTTGTGTGGCCACCATTATTTTCCAGCACTGCCTTAACCCTCTTGGGCATGGAGTTCACCAGAGCTTCACAGGTTACCACTGGAGTCCTCTTCCCCTCCTCCATGATGACATCACAGAGCTGGTGGATGTTAGAGACCTTGCGCTCCTCCACCTTCCATTTGAGGATTCTCCACAGATGCTCAATAGGGTTTAGGTCTGGAGACATGCTTGGCCAGTCCATCACCTTCACCCTCAGCTCCTTTAGCAAGGCAGTGGTCATCTTGGAGGTGTTTGGGGTTGTTATGTTGGAATATTGCCCTGCGGCCCAGTCTCTGAAGGGAGGGGATCATGCTCTGCTTCAGTATGTCACAGTACATGTTGGCATTCATGGTTCCCTCAATGAACTGTAGATCCCCAGTGCCGGCAGCACTCATGCAGCCCCAGACCATGACACTCCCACCACCATGCTTGACTGTAGGGAAGACACACTTGTCTTTGTACTCCTCACCTGGTTGCCCCCACACACGCCTGACACCATCTGACACCAAATAAGTTTATCTTGGTCTCATCAGAGCACAGGAGATGGTTCCAGTAATCCATGTCCTTAGTCTGCTTGTCTTAAGCAAACTGTTTGTGGGCTTTCTTGTCCATCATCTTTAGAAGAGGCTTCCTTCTGGGATGACAGCCATGCAGACCAATTTGATGCAGGGTGCGGCGTATGGTCTGAGCACTGACAGGCTGACCCCTCCCCCACCCCTTCAACCTCTGCAGCAATGCTGGCAGCACTCATACGTCTATTTCCCAAAGACAACCTCTGGATATGACACTGAGCACGGCACTCAACTTCTTTGGTGGACCATGGTCAGGCCTGTTCTTAATGGAACCTGTCTTGGTTAAACGCTGTATGGTCTTGGCCACCGGGCTGCAGCTCAGTTTCAGGGTCTTGGCAATCTTCTTATAGCCTAGGCCATCTTTATGTAGAGCAACAATTCTTTTTTTCAGATCCTCAGAGAGTTCTTTGTCATGAGGTGCCATGTTGAACTTCCAGTGACCAGTTGTAACGCTCCTGCGTTTTTGTATATAGGCTGGATTTGCAGCTGCAAAATCTCCACTCAGAAGTCATGCAGAGATATGTTGAATACCAGATCCAACTCTCCAGGACTCATCACCGTGGGCCTGTCAGCTTCAACATACAGATATATACACACTCAATGAGATGTTCCTGGAGTGATAGGATGTATATGATAGTATGAAGGTGATTTGCTGAAGGGACAGGTGTGAACAGTGACAAGGATGGTAAGCACTTGATAGGTTTTGTACAGGAGAGTTCAAGATGGTATTTAGGAATGCAGATAGGTTAGTATCGAGTATGTTAGTAGGTGGTGAGGACAGCAGATGACAAATACAGGATAGACTAACCCAGTGCAAGGATAGATAGTAGTAGACAGGAGAGCTAGCAATCTGTGCAGCAGTGCAGATGATAGATGGTAATAGTCTCAAGAGCTAGCAATCTATATGATAGTGCAGATGATAGGATAGTATGGATAGGTAGTAACAGTCCTTAATGCAAATAGTAGTAGTGTAGGTTATGGAGGTTTCCCCTGCGGGGTACTTATCACTATAGTATAGCAGTAGAAGGTCCGGTGAAGAGGCAGTGATCCGGTAGCGAGATACAGGGATCAGTAGCGAGGTTCGGTTCTGAGGAAGTGATCCTGGTAGCGAGATACAGGGATCGTAGCGAGGTTCCACAGCGAGACACGCTTGTAAGCATATGAGCTTCAAGGCAGGTTGAACGAACATGTGAGTGAGAACGACGGCGGTTGAAATAGCCTCTCTGCGGCGCTCAGTGATGACAGCATCGGTCTTAAAGGTGTATGCGCACCTACCAAAAGAGAATGGTGGGACGCATACATGAATGGAAAGTGGAATAAAGGGTACCAGAGGTACCAGAACATTACAGTACCCCCCCCCCTTAAGGCCGGCTCCTGAAGGCCTCTAGAGCTGGTTTTTCCGGGTATTTCGCATGAAAATTGCGAATCAGTCTAGGGGCATGTATATCAGAGGTATCTAGCCAGGTATCGTCTTGAGGTCCATAGTTCTTCCATCGTACTAGATATTGGAGTCTTCTTCTGTGGATACGAGAATCCAGAATCTCCTTTATCTCAAATTCTTCTCCGCCTTCAACTTGTACAGGAGGTGGAGGTGGGATGGTAGGTCTTATTCCTTGGTTAGGAACATGTGGCTTCAATAGCGACACATGGAAGATAGGATGGATCTTGAGATCTGCTGGTAAGGTGAGCTGTACTGCAGCTTTTCCGATTAGTTTCCTGATTGGGAAGGGTCCCAAGAATAAAGGCCCAAGCTTTTTGCTAGGGATCTTCAATCGTAAATTTTTTGTTGATAGCCAAAAGAGGTCCCCAATAGCATACTGAGGAGAAGGTCTTCTACGAAGGTCGTAGTACCTTTTTTGTTGACTATGAGCGTGTGATATGGTAGTATTGGGTAAACCCAAAGAGTCTTTAATTTGGGTGAGGTAATCTGAGGCTACTGGGTTACTCGATGGCAGGATGCGTGGTGGAAGAAGAGTGGGATGAAACCCATAGTTCAAGTAGAACGGACTTTGCTTCGTAGTACTGTGGGTTGCATTGTTGTAAGCGAATTCCGCTAGAGGAAGGAGATCCACCCAATCATCCTGCAGGTATGATGTGTAGCAGCGTAGATATTGCTCAATGCATTGGTTGACTCTTTCAGTCTGTCCGTTGGTCTGAGGATGGTAGGGAGAAGTGAGCTTTCGCTCAATGCGTAAAATTTGACAAAGTGCTTGCCAAAATTTAGAAATAAATTGTGAACCACGGTCGGACAAAAGAGTCTTTGGAATTCCATGCAACTTGAACACATGTTTCATCAGTAGTTCCGCTGTTTGTTTGGATGAAGGTAGTCTACGGATAGCAATGAAATGTGCCATCTTTGTCAAGTGGTCCACTGACACTAGGATGGTATTAAATCCTTTGGAAGGTGGTAGTTCTACTATGAAATCTAAAGAAACAACTTCCCATGGAACCTGGGGTATTGGTAAACTACAAAGCAGTCCAGATGGTTTTGTAGTGTCAATTTTGGACCTTGCACAGATGTCACATGAAGCAACAAATTTTTGTACAGACGTCTTCATATCAGGCCACCAAAATTGTCTGGTGAGCAAATTAAAGGTTTTCGTCATACCCATATGTCCTGCCATGGGCACATCATGCGATAACTCCAAGATCTTGGTGCGCATGGTAGGGGGTATATAAAGTTTGTCATTGTAATAAAGGAAGCCTTCTGCATCAGTACTTAGTTGTGGTGGAGGTGAATCCATTCCTATACTATGCAAAATCTCTTCCTTCAAGGATCGGACAACACCAATAATACGTTCATAGGGTATTATGGGAATTGAAGGGATTTCGGCGCAGTTATCTTCGGTTAGTCGTGATAGCGCATCCGCTTTTTTATTTTTATCTGCAGGCGTATAGGTCACTAAGAAATTAAATCTTAAAAAGAATAATGACCATCGTACCTGCCGGAGGGAAAGAGTCTTGTTAGTCTGGAGGTATTGAAGGTTTTTATGATCTGTATATGAGTATTGGTAACTGGGTACCTTCGAGCAGATGTCGCCAATTCTCCAGTGCCAATTTTATGGCAAGCAACTCCTTTTCACCCACTGGGTAATTCACCTCTGGGCTGCTTAGTGATTTTAAAAAGAAAGCAACTGGGTGGAGTGATGAAGTGTTTGTTGGTCGTTGGGAGAGAACTGCTCCTACTGCCATATTTGACGCATCTACCTCTAGAATATATTGGAGGGATGGGTCTGGATGGCGTAGTATGGGAGCAGAAGTAAAGCTTGATTTTAACAAGCAGAAAGCTTGATTCGCTTCTTCTGACCATTTGAATGGTTTCTTTATACTTGTCAGTTGTGTGAGATGTCTCACAATGGCGGAAAAGTTCTTGATGAACTTCCTATAGAAGTTCGAGAATCCTAGGAATCGCTGTAGGGCCTTACGAGTTGTTGGTATAGGCCAGTCCAGAATACAGGATATCTTACTCATATCCATCTTAATTCCAGTTTTGGATATGAAATATCCTAGAAATAATATTTCTTCTTTATGAAATAGACATTTTTTTAATTTCACGTATAGACTGTGTGAGAGCAGTCTGGACAGCACAAGTCTTACATGTTTTATGTGTTCAGGCATAGATCGAGAATAGATAAGTATATCGTCTAGGTATACTACAACACAGACATCAAATAAATCTCTAAAGATGTCGTTTATGAACCTCTGAAAAGCAGCGGGAGCATTACATAGTCCGAATGGCATCACAAGGTATTCGAATAGTCCGTATCTGGTTCTGAATGCTGTTTTCCACTCATCCCCGTCACGGATTCGGATTAGGTTGTATGCCCCTTTCAGGTCTAATTTGGTGAAATAAGTAGCCCCACGCACTTGTTCAATAAGTTCAGGGATAAGCGGCAAAGGATAGCGATCCTTTATCGTAATCGTGTTTAATTGCCTATAGTCAATAATAGGCCTGAGACTGGAATCCTTATTGCGGACAAAGAAAAGTCCTGCAGCAGTGGAAGAAGTAGAGGGTCTAATGAACCCTTTTGTCAAATTCTCATCCAAGTATTCCTTGAGATGAGAAAGTTCATCCTGTGAAAGGGGATAAACATGACCGAAAGGCAATTTGCTGTTAGGGAGTAAATCGATCGTGCAATCGTAATCCCTATGGGGAGGCAACGCTTGAGCATTTTTCTCAAGGAACACTTCGGACAGATCCTGATAGCATAGTGGTGCAATTTCATCTGACACCACAGACAGAATCTTCCCATAAGATGGAAGGTTACACGTATTCTTACAATAGTGAGAAGGGAAAACCAAAGTCCGTTTTTTCCAGTCTATGATTGGTTGGTGTGTGTGTAACCAGGGAATTCCCAAAATAATAGGAAAATGGGGTGAGGATAGTATGTCAAAGGTGATGGTCTCCACATGTGATTCGTTGGTAGTGGCAAGGAGTGCCTGTGTCTGGTTGGTGATTGGACCAGAAGACAGTGGAATACCATTAATGAAACTAACAGAAACAGGCTTAGATTTTGAAATAATAGGTATTTTATTTGAGGTAACAAAACGTGTATCAATATAGTTTCCACAAGATCCAGTGTCGACCATAGCTTTGGTGGTGATCCTAGTTTGGTCCCACTGTAATATTAAATGAACGAAAAGATAGGGGTTAGAGAAGGAAGTCGTTAATCCTCCCAGTAAGACATGTGAACACTCATCCTCTTTTTTGTGAACAAGGGGACAGACGCTTATCAAATGATCCGGGGATGCGCAGTACATACAGAGGTTTCTGGATGTTCTTCTAGCTCGTTCAGTAGTCGTTAAAGGTGGGCGTATGGTTCCTACATCCATGGGAGTAGGGTCAACGGCCGAAATCCGAGAAGGACTAGACAATGGCATTCCCATCTTTTCAGCCCTTCTTTCTCGCAGTCGTCTGTCGATGTTGATACTAAGTTGTATCAAGGCCTCCAAGGTGCCAGGTAAATCCGCTCGGGCGAGCTCGTCTTTAACAGCTTCCGATAACCCGAGTCTGAATTGAGTTCGCAAAGATGTGTCATTCCACCCTGAATCAAGGGTCCATCTTTTGAACTCAGATACAAAGTCTTCTACAGGTCTCCCTCCTTGTTTCAAGGCCCTCAACTGAATATCAGCAGTACTCTGCCTATTGGGGTCATCATATAAACTAGCGAGTTCCGCTAGGAATAAAGAATAGGTGTTGAGAATCTGATCATTATTCTCAAAGAGAGAGTCTGCCCAGGCCCGTGGATCACCCGTCAAGTATGAAATAACGGTACAGACTTTTATTTGATCAGTGGGGTATGTACGAGGCTTTAACAAAAAAAGCAATTTACATGCGTTTTTGAATTCCCGAAATTTTTTTGGTCGCCTGTAAATACCAGAGGAGGGTTTATTTTAGGTTCAGGAGGTAGAACAGCAGTAAGCCGTGAGAGCTGGGTTACCTGCTGTGTTAAAGTCTGATTCTTTTCTTGTACGTCAGTCAGAGCAAGTATTAACGCTTTTACTTGTTGTGTTAATTGTGTCACTTGAGTGGGTAATTCTGCTGAATCCATTTTTTAAGGTTCGTTCAATCTGTAACGCTCCTGCGTTTTTGTATATAGGCTGGATTTACAGCTGCAAAATCTCCACTCAGAAGTCATGCAGAGATGTGTTGAATACCAGATCCAACTCTCCAGGACTCATCACCGTGGGCCTGTCAGCTTCAACATATAGATATATACACACTCAATGAGATGTTCCTGGAGTGATAGGATGTATATGATACTATGAAGGTGATGTGCTGAAGGGACAGGTGTGAACAGTGACAAGGATGGTAAGCACTTGATAGGTTTGTACAGGAGAGTTCAAGATGGTATTTAGGAATGCAGATAGGTTAGTATCGAGTATGTTAGTAGGTGGCGAGGACAGCAGATGACAAATACAGGATAGACTAACCCAGTGCAAGGATAGATAGTAGTAGACAGGAGAGCTAGCAATCTGTGCAGCAGTGCAGATGATAGATGGTAATAGTCTCAAGAGCTAGCAATCTATATGATAGTGCAGATGATAGGATAGTATGGATAGGTAGTAACAGTCCTTAATGCAAATAGTAGTAGTGTAAGTTATGGAGGTTTCCCCTGCGGGGTACTTATCACTATAGTATAGCAGTAGAAGGTCCGGTGATGAGGAAGTGATCCAGTAGCGAGATACAGGGATCAGTAGCGAGGTTCGGTTCTGAGGAAGTGATCCTGGTAGCGAGATACAGGGATCTGTAGCGAGGTTCCACAGCGAGACACGCTTGTAAGCATATGAGCTTCAAGGCAGGTTGAACGAACATGTGAGTGAGAAAGCCGGCGGTTGAAATAGCCGCTCTGCGGCGCTCAGTGATGACAGCATCGGTCTTAAAGGTGTATGCGCACCTACCAAAAGAGAATGGTGGGACGCATACATGAATGGAAAGTGGAATAAAGGGTACCAGAGGTACCAGAACATTACACCAGTATGAGAGAGTGAGAGCGATAACACCAAATTTACCACACCTGCTCCCCATTCACACCTGAGACCTTCTAACACTAACGAGTCACATGACACCGGGGAGGGAAAATGGCGAAGTGGGCCCGATTTGGATATTTTCACTTAAGGGTGTACTCACTTTTGTTGCCAGCGGTTTAGACATTAACCGGTTGCCGACCGCCGCACGACTATATACTGCGGCGGTCAGCCCCGGCCAGGCAGAGTGATGTAGCGGTACGTCACTAGCCTTCGCCGCTCTGGTGCGCGCGCACCTGCGGTCCCGCCGATGACTCGATTGGGGTCAGAACCGATCAGTCATCAGGTCCAGGCCAATCATTTTTGGTCTGGACCTGTTGATCGGTCCTGCCCAATCAAGTGACACCCTAAGCCTGTGAAATGTAAACACAGGCTTAGAGAAGATGTGCCCTCCCCTCCTAACGGTCTTTTTGGATCCAGCGTGAGAGGAGAGCACATCTAATTGTAAGTACAGCGCCAAGCACATACATATACACTTAGATAGGCACATTTACCCCCCAATCGCCCCCCCCCCCCCGATTAACCCCTACAGTCCCTGACACAACACACACTGTATACAGCATATAGCATTTACCTATATACCTGTATACGTGTGATTTGTGGTCAGGTGTAGCGCTTGCGACCCCCCCTTTTCCACTTAAATTACCCCCCACCCCCCTAATAAAGATTTAACCCACTGATCCCCCCTGACCCCCCCCTGATCACCGCCATTAACCCCTACACCCTCTGTCACATTCACCATTAATACAAACGTAATATACGGTATTTTTGTATTTTTGTATTAGTGTGATTGTGATCAGAATAAGCGCAGGCGACTAAGTTTCTGTCCCAAGAAGGTTTAGGGTCCCCGCCACCCGCCCAATAAAGATTTAACCCCCTGACCCCCCCTGATCACCCCTACAGCCCCTGCCATAACACACAACCGTATACAGTATATAGAATTTTGCTATATACCCATATAAGTGTGATTTGTGGTCAGGTCTAGCGCTTGCGGCCCCCCCTTTTCCACTTAAATTACCCGCCACCCCCCCAAATAAAGATTTAAACCCCTGATCCCCCCTGACCCCCACCTGATCACCGCCATTAACCCCTACACCCTCTGTCACATCAGCACTAATACAAACGTAATATACTGTGTTTTTGTATTTTTGTATTAGTGTGATTGTGATCAGAATTAGCGCAGGCGACTAAGTTTCTGTCCCAAGGAGGTTTAGGGTCCCCGCCACCCGCCCAATAAAGATTTAACCCCCTGACCCCCCCCTGATCACCCCTACAGCCCCTGCCATAACACACACCCGTATACAGTATTTAGAATTTTGCTATATACCCATATAAGTGTGATTTGTGGTCAGGTCTAGCGCTTGCGGCCCCCCCTTTTCCACTTAAATTACCCGTCACCCCCCCAAATAAAGATTTAAAACCCTGATCCCCCCTGACCCCCACCTGATCACCGCCATTAACCCCTACACCCTCTGTCACATCAGCACTAATACAAACGTAATATACTGTGTTTTTGTATTTTTGTATTAGTGTGATTGTGATCAGAATTAGCGCAGGCGACTAAGTTTCTGTCCCAAGGAGGTTTAGGGTCCCCGCCACCCGCCCAATAAAGATTTAACCCCCTGACCCCCCCCCCCCCCGATCACCCCTACACCCCCTGCCACAACACTCTGTATACAGTATATAGCATTTTCTATATACCCGTATAAGTGTGACTTGTGACCAGGTTTAGCGCTTGCCACCGTTCCTTTTATCCTTAGGATACCCGCCACCCCCTTCCAATAAAGATTTAACCCCCTGATCCCCCCCCCCCCGATCACATCCAGTTAACCCCTTCCCCCCTGTCAAATTAGCACTAATACACACATAATATACTGTTTTTACTGTATTTTGTATTGGTGTGATTGTGACTTGAGGTTGCGCTAGCGAGTTAGTTTCTATCCCAAAGGAGGTCTAGGGTCCCGGCCACCCCCCCCAGATCCCCGGCGCATAGTTAGAAATAACCCCTTGATTACCACACACACACACACGCACATACACTTCCATTACTAGTATAGTGTTTGAACAGATCAATATCTGATCTGATCAGAACTATACTAGCGCCCCCATAGTTTAGGGTTCCCAAAACGCGGTGTTTGCACGGTCAGCACTGATTCCGGCCAGCACCTGCGTTTAACCCTTTCACCCAGGCCAGTGTAGTAATCAATAGATTACTGTCACTTACAAAAAAACACAACACACAAAACCGCTGTGTTAGCAGAGTCAGGCCTGATCCCTGCTAGCATTAGCAGTTTTTTTGGTAGCGCTTGAAATAGTCCTTGACAACCAGGTGCTTTTATTACCTGCGAGTCGCATCACTGTACAGGTAAATTTAGTTACCAAAATGTCCAAACGTTTGTACAGTGGTGAAGAGGCTTATAGTATACTTGCCGTGTCATCTGATAGCGAAGGGGAAGCTACAATGACCGAATTACTGTCAGTATACGAACCAGATGACGGGAGCGGCTCCCTGACAGATAGCTCCGACGACAGATGGGTCCCTGTTAGACCCAGGCGTACCCGACCCCATTCTGGAGTTGTTGAGATGCAGGAATCGCAGGGTGCCCGTATGGAGCAGAGTGTGGGTACTAGTGCCGCTCATTTTTCTGGCGACCTGGCAAGCGCCAGCGGCCTAGTACACCCTGGTCCTAGTACAACCAGCACTGCAGTAAGACCTGGTGACGTGGCGAGTCCCCTAAGTGCAGTTGAAGCTGGTGCGGTGGCTAGCACAAGTAGTGGCCCGCAGCCACCGCGTATTCGAAGACAGGCCCGTAGAGCCCATAGTGCCCTCCCTGATGCGCTGGCATATCCCAATTGGCAACCCACTGATTCTACAGCGCCAGTACTTCCCCCATTCACCGCCCAACCTGGAATCCACGTGGAGACAGCTGGTTTTACGCCCCTGAACTTTTTTGAGCTGTTCTTCACGGAAGATCTTTTCAGATCTATTGTGGATCAATCAAATTTATATGCACAACAATTCATCGCCGCCAACCCAAATTCGCCCCTTGCCAGACCATTCGGCTGGAATCCTATAACGGTTTCCGAATTTAAAATCTTTCTGGGCCTTTCCCTCCACATGGGCATAACTAAACAGAGTGAAGTGCGGCTATATTGGTCCACTAGCCCAGTTCACCATATGCGCATGTACTCTGCCTCCATGTCTAGGGGGAGATACGAGCAAATTCTGTGATTTATGCATTTCAGCGACAATGAAATCTGTCGTCCTCGGGGAGACCCTGCATATGATCGGCTCCACAAAATTCGGCCCCTCATAGACCACTTCAATCAGCGGTTTGCAGCCTTGTTTACCCCCGAACAAGTTGTCTGCGTTGACGAGTCCCTGATTAAATTTATTGGCCGTCTTCCTATCAAACAGTACCTCCCCAGCAAGCGTGCCAGATACGGGGTCAAACTGTATAAATTGTGTGACAGGGCCACAGGCTATACAGTTAGTTTCCGGGTCTATGAGGGAAAAGATAGCTGTGTGGAGCCCCCGAACTGCCCAGACCACATAGGGAGCAGCGGTAAGATTGTTTGGGACTTGGTGTCACCCTTATCCAGAAAGGGGTACCATTTGTACGTGGACAACTTTTACACAAGCGTGCCACTATTTAGTCACCTGCTTGAATTACAAATTGGCGCATGTGGCACCGTGCGACCTAATCGCCGGCGCTTCCCCCAACGGCTTGTAAATTCCCATCTTAGTCGGGGGGCGAGAGCCTGCTTGAAAACGGACAAATTGCTTGCGGTGAAGTGGAAGGATACACGGGATGTTTATGTTCTGTCCTCCCTTCACGCAGACACGACGGTCCAAATCCCTACGGCAACTGGCGTTATGGAGAAACCCCTCTGTGTCCACGAATATAACCTTAACATGGGAGGGGTGGACCTTAACGACCAGCTTTTGGCACCGTATTTAGTTGCCCGTAAAGCCAGACGCTGGTACAAAAAAGTGTCTGTTTACCTTTTCCAATTGGCTATGCTGAACGCCTTTGTCCTATACAGGGCGTCAGGACGAAGTGGATCCTTCCGGGAATTCCAGGAAGAGATCATCCTTGCCTATCTGTACCCAGGAGGCATGCCTGCCCAACTTCCCCTTCCAGATGCAGTGAGCCGGCTGCATGAGAGACATTTTCCACATGTCCTCCTGCGTACCCCTACCCAAAGATACCCCCAAAGAATATGTCGTGTCTGTAGCAGGCACGGATTTAGGCGTGACACACGCTATTATTGTCCCAAATGTCCTGACCAACCTGGTCTCTGCATCGGGGAATGTATTGAGCGCTACCATACACTAGTGGAGTATTAGTGTAGGGTACAGCACGACACAGTGTAGGGCACACAAACACAGGGTCTCGAAGGATGTTGGATGTCCATCGACATTTTGAGAGACCCAAGCTGGAAGATCGCAGTCCCAAATCAAGAAATCAAGGAACAGTTAGAAAGAAAAATAAAAGGATCCAAAAACTGTTGTTGTGTCAGTCATTTTATATGTCCTTCTACTCTTCTTACTGTACTTTTAATGTACTTTGTTTGTTTTTTCATTCTTTTGTGACCTGTTTCTCTTGCAGGTACTCGTCGGCTACCACGCATTGATTTTATATATTCTGACACAAACAGCGTTTGCGCTCAGCATATATGGATACCTTTGCTGATAGCAGCTGTGGTGATTTTCTGATTTCAGCACTGCAGTTAAAATCCTATTTTGGTATACGTGGATAGTGTCGTGTATACCCATCATTAAATTCAGTGGGTGGTTGTTTGGGCGGTTAATGATGAGTAATACTACGCATTATTCCTGTGCTGATTTCTGATAGGTTCTCTTTTTTTCCGTTCAGCCCACAGGCTGCATGAAAAAAAAAAAAACCTATATGCCAAACAAGGACCAGCAATGTACTGGTACGTTGCTGGACTTTGAGTGGTTATACCAGGATGATGCCTGCAGATTTAGGCATCATCTTGGTATCATTTTTTACAGCCTTACATGTTAAAGCAATCCTAGCAGGTAATTGGCCGCTAGACTGCTTTTACATGCAGTGGGAGGGCCCCCCCCCCACCGCCGCCTTCCGCAGCCTTCCGTGGTTTTTCTCGGGCTCTCCTGTCCCACCGGTTAACCCGAGAGTGCAGCCGGTGGTTCAATTATCTAACCATAGAGCTAATTGGAGATGAGAATGGCTCCAATCATCTCTATGGCCTAAGATATCGGAAGCTACGAGCATTTCATGACTTCTTTTTCGCCAGAAACAAACAGGGCCATTGGGAAATTGGGAAAGTATTTTATCACACCAATTTTGGTGTGGTCAGATGCGTTAAGGTCAGAGGAGAGATCTAGAGTATAAAAGACCCCAATTTTTTTTAAAAAAAGAGTACCTGTCACTACAGATTGCTATCATAGGGGATATTTAAATTCACTGTGATAACAATAAAAATGATTTAAAAAAAAAAAATTAAAGGAAAGGTGTCAAAATAACATAAAAAAGCAAAAAAAAAAAAATCGAGCCCCCCCCTTTCCCCCCGTGCTTGCGCGCAATGGCAAACGCAAGCGTTGGTCTAGTGTCATATGTAAACCGCAATTGCAGCATGCATGTGAGGTATCGCTGCGAACGCCACATCGAGTGCAGTAATTCTTGCAGTAGAGCTTCTCTGTAAGTCTAAAGTGGTAACCTGTAGAGACTTTTAAAGGCTTTTAAAAATGTACGTACTTTGTTGCCGCTGCGCAGGCATGCACAATTTTTAAAGCATGTCATGTTTGGTATCTATGTACTCGGCATAAGATCATCTTTTAAATTTTACAAAAAAAATTGGAATTATATAGTGTATTTGTGCAATAAATTTAAAAAAAAATTATTTTTTTCGCAAAAATTACGTTTGGAAAATCTGTGCACAAATACCGTGTGACAAAAAAACTTGGCAACATCCACCATTTTATTCTATAGGGCCTCTGCTTTAAGAAAATATATAATGTTTGGGGGTTCAAAGTAATTTTCTAGTAAAAAAAAAATATTTTTTCATGTAAACAAAAAGGCACAGAAAAGGCTTGGTTTTCAAGTGGTTAGAAGAGTGGGTGATGTGTGGATAAGATTGAGCGTAAAATGCCGGGACAGTTCAAACACCCCCCAAATGACCCCTTTTTGAAAAGTAGACACCCAAAGCTATTTTCTGAGAGGCATGGTGAGTCCATGGAGTATTTTATATTTTGCCACAAGTTTCGGGAAAATTATTATTATTTTTTTTTTTTTTTTTTTTTTTTACACAAAGTTGTCACTAAATGATATATTGCTCATGCATGCCATGGGAATATGTGCAATGACACCCCAAAATACATTCTTTTGCTTCTCCTGAGTACAGGGATACCACATGTGTGAAATTTTTTGGGAGCCTAGCTGTGTACGCGCCCCCGAAAACCAATCCCCATCTTCAGGTTTTCTAATGGCGTAAATTGCTGATTTTACCCCTGACTACCTGTCACAGTTTCGGAGGCCCTGAAATTTCAAGATAGCACAAAACCCCCCCAAATGACCCCATTTTGCAAAGTAGACACTCCAAGCTATTGGCTGAGAAGCATGGTGAGTCCATGGAATAGTTTATATTTTGCCACAAGTTTCGGGAAAATTATTATTATTTTTTTTTTTTTTTTTTTTTTTTACACAAAGTTGTCAGTAAATGATATATTGCTCACACATGCCATGGGTATATGTGAAATGACACCCCAAAATACATTCTGCTGCTTCTCCTGAGTACAGGGATACCCCATGTGTGAGACTTTTTGCCAGTCTAGCCGCGTACAGGACCCGGAAAACCAATCTGCACCTTCTGGCTTTCTAAGGGCGTAAATTGTTGATCTCACTCCTTACTACCTATCACGCTTTTGAAGTCCATAAAAAGCCAAGATGGCACAAACTCCCCCCCCCCCCAAATGACCCCATTTTGTAAAGTAGACACTCCAATCTATTTGCTGAGAGGCATGGTGAGTATTTTGCAGCTCTCATTTTTTTTGGAAAATGAAGAAAAAACAGGGAAATGCATTTTTTTTCCTCTTTTTTCAATTTCCAAAACTTTGTGACAAAAAGTGAGATCTGCAAAACACTCAACATTCCTCTCTGCAAATAGCTTAGGGTGTCTACTTTCCGAAAAGGGGTCATTTGGGGGGGGGGGGGGGGGGGGTTGTGCTGTCTTGGCATTTCATGGCCTCCGAAACTGTGATAGGTAGTCAGGAGTGAAATCAACAATTTACGCCCTTGGAAAGCCTGAAAGTGGTGATTGGCTTTCGGGGTCCTGTACTCGGCTAGACTGCAAAAAAGTCTCACACATGGGGTATCCCTGTACTCAGGAGAAGCAGCAGAATGTATTTTGGGGTGTCATTTCACATATACCCATGGCATGTGTGAGCAATATATCATTTAGTGACAACTTTGTGTAAAAAAACAAAAAAAAAAATAATATATTTCCCGGAACTTGTGGCAAAATATAAAATATTCCATGGACTCACCATGCCTCTCAGCAAATAGCTTGGGGTGTCTACTTTGCAAAATGGGGTCATTTGGGGGGGTTTTGTGCTATCTTGAAATTTCAGGGCCTCCGAAACTGTGATGGGTAGTGAGGAGTAAAATCAAAAATTTACGCCATTAGAAAACCTAAAGATGGAGATTGATTTTCGGGGTCCCGTACACAGCTAGGCTCCCAAAAAGTCTCACACATGGGGTATTCCTGTACTCAGGAGAAGCAGCAGAATATATTTTGGGGTGTAATTACACAAATACCCATGGCATGTGTGAGAAATTTATCTTTTAGTGACAACTTTGTGTTAAAAAAAAAAAAAAATTTTTTTTTTTTAGTCATTTTTCAAACACCTGTGACAAAAAAATGAAATATTCAATGAGCTCAACATGCCTCTCAGAACATTCCTTAGGATGTCTACTTTCCAAAAAGTGGTAATTTGGGGGGGTTTTGTACTGCCCTGCCATTTTAGCACTTCATGAATTGAGATAGGCAGTCAGATATTAAAGCTGCGTAAAATTTCAGTATTTACACCATAGTTTGTAGACGCTATAACTTTTGCGCAAACCAATAAAAATACGCTCATTGAATTTTTTTTTGTCAAAGACATGTAGCTAAATATATTTTGGCCAAAAAAAAATGACATAAATTGAGTATATTGGATATTTTTTAAAAGACAAAGTTGAAAATGTCATTTTTTTGCAAAATTTTCGCTCTTTTTTTATTAATATCGCAAAAAATAAAAAGCGCAGAGGCGATCAAATACCACCAAAAGAAAGCTCTGTTTGTGGGGAAAAAAGGACGTAAATTTCGTTTAGGTACAGCATTGCAGGACCGCGCAATTGTCAGTTAAAGTCGCACAGTGCCGAAGCACAAAAAGTGGTCTGGACGGAAGACAGCAAAATCCTCCGGTGGTAAAGTGGTTAAACAGTTTATTGATATTAATTTATTATTTCTACTCTGATACTCTGTATCCCAAAATCTGTTATCTTTATTATTATTTGTTTTATGTTGGACATGTGACCAGCAGCAGAGGACTAGAAGCTCCTCCTCCTTCATTATTATTTGTTTTATGTTGGACATGTGACCAGCAGCAGAGGACTAGAAGCTCCTCCTCCTTCATTATTATTTGTTTTATGTTGGACATGTGACCAGCAGCAGAGGACTAGAAGCTCCTCCTCCTTCATTATTATTTGTTTTATGTTGGACATGTGACCAGCAGCAGAGGACTAGAAGCTCCTCCTCCCTATGTTTCCCTGCAGACAGGCTGGGAGAGAGCCGGATCATGTGACAGCTGGATAGCGAATAGGAAGAAGGGACTTTTTTAATTAAAATAATTACAAATTGTATTATTATTATTACATTTATTATTATTATTTTAGAATTACTATTATTATATGGGATGCAATTCCAGACAAGAAGGACAGGAGGGCCCTGGTCACAAGAGCTTACAATCTAATAGTAGAAGGGAAGGTGATGGTGGGGGTTGGGGGTATTCAGGGTGATCATAAAGAAACTTTGTAGCACAAATGAAACTTCTAATAATTGATCTCCCTGAAGATAGTAAATAGTGAGGCTCAGCTTACATGTACGCGTTTTCCTCTGACGCGTTTTCCATTGAAGTGCATGGAAACGCATTAACCCCTTACTGACCGCCCACCGCAGTATATGGCTGGCTCGGCTGCGCAAATCACCGTACCTAAACAGGGAAGCACCGCCAGAGCCCCCCCCCCATGAGCCAGCGAGGAAGCAGACTCACAGCGCCGGCTCCCCGTAGAAAGAGAACGGCGGTCTGCTGACCAGTGTTCTCTCAGGAATCAGCACAGAGCTCCTCCTATTTAGGTCTCTGTGTTAATTCCCCAAATCCATCCCCCTCACAGTTAGAAAACACTCCCTAGGCATATACTTAACCCCTTGATCGCCCCTGAGTTAACCCCTTCCCTGCCAGTGTCATTAGTACAGTGACAGTGCATATTTTTAGCACTGATTACTGCAGTAATGTCACTGGTCCCCCCAAAAGTGTTTCAAAATGTCAGTCAGGGGTCCGATCTGTCCGCCGCAATGTCGCAGTCCCGCTAAAAATCGCAGATCACCGCCATTAAAAATAAAAAAATAAATAAAAATGACATAAAATCTCTCCCCTAGTTTGTAAACGCGATAACTTTTGCGTAAACAAATACATTTATTGGGATTTTTTTTTTACCAAAAATATGTAGCGGAATACAAATTGGCCTAAAATTATGAAAAAATTTGATTTTTACATTTTTTTTTTGGAATGTTATATAGCAGAAAGGAAAAAATATTGTTTTTTTTTTTTTTCAGAATTGTCGCTCTGTTTTTGTTTATATCGCAAAAAATAAAAATCGCAGAGGTGATCAAATATCACTAAAATAAATCTCTGCTTGTGGTAAAAAAAGACATCAATTTCATTTAGGTACAGCGTCGCACGACCGCGCAATTGTCCAATAAAATAACGCAGTGCCGAATTGCAAAAAATAGCCTGGTCATTAGGGGGGTAAATCCTTCCGGTCCAGAATTGATGTATTTTTTTCCCACAAATAGAGATTTATTTTGATGGTAATTGATCATCTGTGCAATTTTTTTTTTTTTTTTTTGCGCTATAAAAAAAAAAAAGCGACAATTTTGAAAAGAAAACAATATTTTTCACTTTCTGCTATAGAACATTCCCAATAAAAAAATGTAAAAAATCGGATTTATTTCATCATTTGAGGCCAATTTGTATTCTGCGACATATTTATGGTAAAAATAAAATCCTAATAAGTGTTTATTGATCGGTTTTTGTGTCTACAAACCAGAGGAAAGATTTATGGACTTTTTATTTTTCTTATTGTTTTTATTAGTAATGGCGGCGATCAGAGATTTTTAGCGGGACTGCGACATTGCGGCGGACAAATCTGACACTGAGTGACACTTTTTGGGGACCGGTGACACCAATACAGTGATCAGTGCTAAAAGAAATATGCACTGTTTGTGTATAAATGGCAGGGAAAAGGGTTAACACTAGGGGTGATTAAGGGGTTAAGTGTGCTCCTAAGGAGTGCTTTCTAACTGTGTGGGGGATGGAAGTGTAAATAGAAAAGAGAGATCCGTGTTCCTGCTTACCTGAAACACGAGATCTCTCTCTTCCTGTGACAGAACAGCCGTGTGCCTCGCTTACATAGTCAGTCCGTCGTTCTTGCGGGTGATTGGCAGCCATCGCAGACGCTGGACCTGCTGATTGGCTCTCGCTGTGTCTGATCCCAGCGGAAGCGGCGCACACGCTCTCCCAAAAACCCCTGCACAAAATTATATACCTGTATGTGATTTTGCGGGGCCTGGCCACACTGCGGCAGTATGTATGTGGTGGGCGGTGTCAGTATGTATGTGGTGGGCGGCGGCAGTATGTATGTGGTGGGCGGTGTCAGTATGTATGTGGTGGGCGGGGGCAGTATGTATGTGGTGGGCGGTGGTAGTATGTATGTGGTAGGCAGTGGCAGTATGTATGTGGTGGGCGGTGGTAGTATGTATGTGGTGGGCGGCGGCAGTATGTATGTGGTGGGCGGGGGCAGTATGTATGTGGTGGGAGGCGGCAGTTTGTATGTGGTGGGCGGCGGCAGTATGTATGTGGTGGGCGGGGGCAGTATGTATGTGGTGGGCGGCAGTATGTATGTGGTGGGCGGTGGCAGTATGTATGTGGTGGGCGGTGGCAGTGTGTATGTGGTGGGAGGCGGCAGTATGTATGTGGTGGGCGGGGGCAGTATGTATGTGGTGGGAGGCGGCAGTATGTATGTGGTGGGCGGGGGCAGTATGTATGTGGTGGTAGGCGGCAGTATGTATGTGGTGGGAGGGGGCAGTATGTATGTGGTGGGAGGCGGCAGTATGTATGTGGTGGGCGGCGGCAGTCTGTATGTGGTGGGAGGCAGCAGTATGTATGTGGTGGGCGGCGGCAGTATGTATGTAGTGGGCGGCAGTATGTATGTGGTGGGCAGGGGTAGTATGTACGTGGTGGGCGGCGGCAGTATGTATGTGGTGGGCGGCAGCAGTATGTATGTGGTGGGCGGTGGCAGTATGTATGTAGTGGGCGGCGGCAATCTGTGTGTGGTGGGAGGCGGCAGTATGTATGTGGTGGGCGGTGGTAGTATGTATGTGGTGGGCAGCGGCAGTATGTATGTGGTAGGCAGTGGCAGTATGTATGTGGTAGGCAGTGGCAGTATGTATGTGGTGGGCGGTGGTAGTATGTATGTGGTGGGCGGTGGTAGTATGTATGTGGTGGGCGGTGGTAGTATGTATGTGTTGGGCGGGGGCAGTATGTATGTGGTGGGCGAGGCCAGTATGTATGTGGTGGGCAGGGGCAGTATGTATGTGGTGGGCGGCAGTATGTATGTGGTGGGCAGAGGCAGTATGTATGTGGTGGGCGGCGGCAAAGTGTGTGTGGGGGGCGGCGGCAGTGTGTATGTGGTGGGCGGTGGTAGTATGTATGTGGTGGGAGGCGGCAGTGTGTATGTGGTGGGCGGTGGTAGTATGTATGTGGTGGGCGGCGGCAGTGTGTATGTGGTGGGCGGCGGCAGTATGTATGTGGTGGGCGGTGGTAGTATGTATGTGGTGGGCGGCGGCAGTATGTATGTGGTGGGCGGCGGCAGTGTGTATGTGGTGGGCGGCGGCAGTATGTATGTGGTGGGTGGCGGCAGTGTGTATGTGGTGGGCGGCGGCAGTATGTATGTGGTGGGCGGCGGCAGTATGTATGTGGTGGGCGGTGGTAGTATGTATGTGGTGGGCGGTGGTAGTATGTATGTGGTGGGCGGCGGCAGTATGTATGTGGTGGGCGGTGGCAGTGTGTATGTGGTGGGCGGCGGCAGTATGTATGTGGTGGGCGGTGGTAGTATGTATGTGGTGGGCGGCGGCAGTGTGTATGTGGTGGGCGGCGGCAGTATGTATGTGGTGGGCGGCGGCAGTGTGTATGTGGTGGGCGGTGGTAGTATGTATGTGGTGGGCGGTCTGGGAAGTGATTAAAGGTGTTTTTACATGCAGGCTGCACCACTCCTCTGTATTCTAATAGACGCATTGCATTGATGCGTGTTGACATGTTCATGTGTTTTACATATGTACCGGCATACCGGCAGCCAATACACTCCGCTACACGACCAGGTGCCTCTTTTCACCGAACACCGGGGAAGGAGGAAAACAGTTGTCACCACCTTGGAGGCGGCCATTTTGTTGGTTAGTTGTTACAATGTCCTCTCATTATAGCGTATTCCGGACTGTACCGGCTGCCGGTGGTCTGTGACAACTCATCCAAATCTCCAATTATTCCTGCTGTAGGGTCACCTCAAGTGACGTGGTTGGAGATTTTGGCAGAACACCGGCTGTACATACAGTTACATCGTTACATCGTTACATAGTTACATAGTTAGTCAGGTGGCAAAAAGACACAAATCCATCCGGCCCAACCAAAAAAAAACAGTAAAGAAAACCCAACCATACAATCCCATATACACAATCCTATACCCACCCCAACCATACAATCCCATATACACAATCCTATACCCTCCCCCAACCATACAATCCCATATACACAATCCTATACCCACCCCAACCATACAATCCCATATACACAATCCTATACCCTCCCCAACCATACAATCCCCATATACACAATCCTATACCCTCCCCCAACCATACAATCCCCATATACACAATCCTATACCCTCCCCCAACCATACAATCCCATATACACAATCCTATACCCACCCCAACCATACAATCCCATATACACAATCCTATACCCACCCCAACCAAACAATCCCATATACACAATCCTATACCCACCCCAACCATACAATCCCATATACACAATCCTATACCCTCCCCAACCATACAATCCCATATACACAATCCTATACCCTCCCCAACCATACAATCCCATATACACAATCCTATACCCTCCCCAACCATACAATCCCATATACACAATCCTATACCCTCCCCAACCATACAATCCCATATACACAATCCTATACCCTCCCCAACCATACAATCCCATATACACAATCCTGTACCCTCCCCATCCATACAATCCCATATACACAATCCTATACCCTCCCCCAACCATACAATCCCATATACACAATCCTATACCCCCCCAACCATACAATCCCATATACACAATCCTATACCCCCCCTCCAACCATACAATCCCATATACACAATCCTATACCCTCCCCAACCATACAATCCCATATACACAATCCTATACCCACCCCAACCATACACTCCCATATACACAATCTTATACCCTCCCCAACCATACAATCCCATATACACAATCCTATACCCTCCCCAGCCATAGTATCCAATATACACAATCCTATACCCACCCCAACCATACAATCCCATATACACAATCCTATACCCTCCCAACCATACAATCCCATATACACAATCCTATACCCCCACCCAACCATACAATCCCATATACACAATCCTATACCCCCCCAACCATACAATCCCATATACACAATCCTATACCCACCCCAACCATACAATCCCATATACACAATCCTATACCCTCCCCAACCATACAATCCCATATACACAATCCTATACCCTCCCCAACCATACAATCCCCTATACACAATCCTATACCCACCCCAACCATACAATCCCATTACACAATCCTATACCCACCCCAACCATACAATCCCATATACACAATCCTTTACCCACCCCAACCATACAATCCTATACCCTCCCCAACCATACAATCCCCTATACACAATCCTATACCCCCCCCAACCATACAATCCCATATACACAATCCTATACCCTCCCCAACCATACAATCCCATATACACAATCCTATACCCCCACCCAACCATACAATCCCATATACACAATCCTATACCCTCCCCAACCATACAATCCCATATACACAATCCTATACCCTCCCCAACCATACAATCCCATATACACAATCCTATACCCAACCATACAATCCCATATACACAATTATATACCCGCCCCAACCATACAACCCCATATACACAATCCTATACCCACCCCAACCATACAATCCCATATATACACAATCCTATACCCGCCCCAACCATACAATCCCATATACACAATCCTATACCCTCCCCAACCATACAATCCCATATACACAATCCTATACCCCCCCCAATCATACAATCCCATATACACAATCCTATACCCCCCAACCATACAATCCCATATACACAATCCTATACCCACCCCAACCATACAATCCCATATACACAATCCTATACCCACCCCAACCATATAATCCCCTAAACACAATCCTATACCCACCCCAACCATACAATCCCATATATACACAATCCTATACCCACCCCAACCATATAATCCCATATACACAATCCTATACCCTCCCCAACCATACAATCCCATATACACAATCCTATACCCTCCCCAACCATACAATCCTATATACACAATCCTATACCCACCCCAACCATACAATCCCATATACACAATCCTATACCCACCCCAACCATACAATCCCATATACACCATCCTATACCCACCCCAACCATACAATCCCATATACACAATCCTATACCCTCCCCAACCATACAATCCCATATACACAATCCTATACCCTCCCCAACCATACAATCCCATATACACAATCCTATACCCTCCCCAACCATACAATCCCATATACACAATCCTATACCCTCCCCCAACCATACAATCCCATATACACAATCCTATACCCCCCCAACCATACAATCCCATATACACAATCCTATACCCCCCCAACCATACAATCCCATATACACAATCCTATACCCTCCCCAACCATACAATCCCATATACACAATCCTATACCCACCCCAACCATACAATCACATATACACAATCCTATACCCTCCCCCAACCATACAATCCCATATACACAATCCTATACCCACCCCAACCATACAATCCCATATACACAATCCTATACCCTCCCCAACCATACAATCCCATATACACAATCCTATACCCTCCCCCAACCATACAATCCCATATACACAATCCTATACCCACCCCAACCATACAATCCCATATACACAATCCGATACCTTCCCCAACCATACAATCCCATATACACAATCCTATACCCTCCCCCAACCATACAATCCCATATACACAATCCTATACCCACCCCAACCATACAATCCCATATACACCATCCTATACCCCCCTAACCATACACTCCCATATACACAATCTTATACCCTCCCCAACCATACAATCCCATATACACAATCCTATACCCTCCCCAGCCATAGTATCCCATATACACAATCCTATACCCACCCCAACCATACAATCCCATATACACAATCCTATACCCTCCCAACCATACAATCCCATATACACAATCCTATACCCCCACCCAACCATACAATCCCATATACACAATCCTATACCCCCCCAACCATACAATCCCATATACACAATCCTATACCCACCCCAACCATACAATCCCATATACACAATCCTATACCCTCCCCAACCATACAATCCCATATACACAATCCTATACCCTCCCCAACCATACAATCCCCTATACACAATCCTATACCCACCCCAACCATACAATCCTATTACACAATCCTATACCCACCCCAACCATACAATCCCATATACACAATCCTTTACCCACCCCAACCATACAATCCCATATACACAATCCTATACCCTCCCCAACCATACAATCCCATATACACAATCCTATACCCCCACCCAACCATACAATCCCATATACACAATCCTATACCCCCCCCAACCATACAATCCCATATACACAATCCTATACCCTCCCCAACCATACAATCCCATATACACAATCCTATACCCCCACCCAACCATACAATCCCATATACACAATCCTATACCCCCCCCAACCATACAATCCCATATACACAATCCTATACCCTCCCCAACCATACAATCCCATATACACAATCCTATACCCACCCCAACCATACAATCCCATATACACAATCCTATACCCTCCCCAACCATACAATCCCATATACACAATCCTATACCCTCCCCAACCATACAATCCCCTATACACAATCCTATACCCACCCCAACCATACAATCCTATTACACAATCCTATACCCACCCCAACCATACAATCCCATATACACAATCCTATACCCACCCCAACCATATAATCCCATATACACAGTCCTATACCCCCCCCCCAACCATACAATCCCATATACACAATCCTATACCCTCCCCAACCATACAATCCCATATACACAATCCTATACCCCCACCCAACCATACAATCCCATATACACAATCCTATACCCCCCCCAACCATACAATCCCATATACACAATCCTATACCCTCCCCAACCATACAATCCCATATACACAATCCTATACCCTCCCCAACCATACAATCCCATATACACAATCCTATACCCAACCATACAATCCCATATACACAATTATATACCCGCCCCAACCATACAACCCCATATACACAATCCTATACCCATCCCAACCATACAATCCCATTACACAATCCTATACCCACCCCAACTATACAATCCCATATATACACAATCCTATACCCGCCCCAACCATACAATCCCATATACACAATCCTATACCCTCCCCAACCATACAATCCCATATACACAATCCTATACCCCCCCAATCATACAATCCCATATACACAATCCTATACCCCCCCAACCATACAATCCCATATACACAATCCTATACCCACCCCAACCATACAATCCCATATACACAATCCTATACCCCCCCAACCATACAATCCCATATACACAATCCTATACCCACCCCAACCATACAATCCCATATACACAATCCTATACCCTCCCCAACCATACAATCCCATATACACAATCCTATACCCACCCCAACCATATAATCCCCTAAACACAATCCTATACCCTCCCCAACCATAAAATCCCATATACACAATCCTATACCCTCCCCAACCATACAATCCCCTATACACAATCATATACCCGTCCCATATATCCTATATCCGTTTGTATTCATACATGGAGATCATATCCCCCCTTAATGTAATGTAATTTACTCAGCAGTGGGTGGAGTCATGTGATGTCAGACACTCCACAGTGGGTGGAGTAATGTGACTTCAGACACTCAGCAGTGGGCGGAGTCATGTGATGTCAGTTACTCAGCAGTGGGCGGAGTCATGTGATGTCAGTTACTCAGCAGTGGGTGGAGTCATGTGATGTCAGTTACTCAACAGTGGGCGGAGTCATGTGATGTCAGACACTCCACAGTGGGTGGAGTCATGTGATGTCAGTTACTCAGCAGTGGGCGGAGTCATGTGATGTCAGTTACTCAGCAGTGGGCGGAGTCATGTGATCTGAGCTCTATAAAAGAGAGCGTTTTGACAGTTGGAGGTCAGACTGTTAGAGAGGTGAGAGAGAGAAGGAAGGAGTTTTTTTCCTCTGCAGTTGTGAGCATTGTTGTATATTATAATAATGTGGCTGATCTGGATAAAGAGCGTTTCTCTGATACAGAAACTTCTGAACACCAACAAAGAAGGAAATATGTATCTCACGCCGTTCCACCACCTGAAATTTACACCAAGCTACGCGATTGGTGAGTATTATATCCCAACACACTGCAGGCCAATAGGAAGCATGTCACCTCCCCTGCATATAATGTCACCTCCCCCACATATAATGTCACATCCCTTGAATATAATGTCACCTCCCCCACATATAATGTCACCTCCCCTGCATATAATGTCACCTCCCCTGCATATAATGTCACCTCCCCCACATATAATGTCACATCCCCTGAATATAATGTCACCTCCCCCACATATAATGTCCCCTCCCCCACATATAATGTCACATCCCTTGAATATAATGTCACCTCCCCCACATATAATGTCACCTCCCCTGCATATAATGTCACCTCCCCTGCATATAATGTCACCTCCCCCACATATAATGTCACCTCCCCCACATATAATGTCACATCCCCTGCATATAATGTCACCTCCCCCACATATAATGTCACCTCCCCTGCATATAATGTCACCTCCCCCACATATAATGTCACCTCCCCCACATATAATGTCACATCCCCTGAATATAATGTCACCTCCCCCACATATAATGTCCCCTCCCCCACATATAATGTCACATCCGCTGAATATAATGTCACCTCCCCCACATATAATGTCACCTCCCCCACATATAATGTCACATCCGCTGAATATAATGTCACATCCCCTACATATAATGTCACATCCCCTGAATATAATGTCACCTCTCCCACATATAATGTCACCTCCCCCACATATAATGTCACATCCGCTGAATATAATGTCACCTCCCCCACATATAATGTCACCTCCCCTGAATATAATGTCACCTCCCCTGAATATAATGTCACCTCCCCTGAATATAATGTCACATCCCCTGAATATAATGTCACCTCCCCCACATATAATGTCACCTCCCCCACATATAATGTCACATCCGCTGAATATAATGTCACCTCCCCCACATATAATGTCACCTCCCCCACATATAATGTCACATCCCCTGAATATAATGTCACCTCCCCCACATATAATGTCACCTCCCCTGCATATAATGTCACATCCCCTTAATATAATGACACCTCCCCCACATATAATGTCACCTCCCCCACATATAATGTCACATCCCCTGAATATAATGTCACCTCCCCCAACATATATATATATATATTATTAGGGCTGCAACTAACGATTATTTTCATAATCGATTAGTTGGCCGATTATTGTTTTGATTAATCGACTAATCGGATAAAAACCTAAAAAAATATACACAATCCTATACCCCCCCCCCAACCCTACAATCCCATACACACAATCCTATACCCACCCCAACCATACAATCCCATATACACAATCCTATACCCCCCCAACCATACAATCTCATATACACAATCCTATACCCTCCCCAACCATACAATCCCATATACACAATCATATACCCTCCCCAACCATACAATCCCATATAGACAATCCTATAACCTCCCCAACCATACAATCCCATATACACAATCCTATACCCACCACAACCATACAATCCCATATACACAATCCTATACCCTCCCCAACCATACAATCCCATATACACAATCCTATACCCACCCCAACCATACAATCCCATATACACAATCCTATACCCTCCCCAACCATACAATCCCATATACACAATCCTATACCCTCCCCAACCATACAATCCCATATACACAATCCTATACCCTCCCCAACCATACAATCCCATATACACAATCCTATACCCACCCCAACCATACAATCCCCTATACACAATCCTATACCCACCCCAACCATACAATCCCATATACACAATCCTATACCCTCCCCAACCATACAATCCCATATACACAATCCTATACCCACCCCAACCATACAATCCCCTATACACAATCCTATACCCACCCCAACCATACAATCCCATATACACAATCCTATACCCTCCCCAACCATACAATCCCCATATACACAATCCTATACCCACCCCAACCATACAATCCCCATATACACAATCCTATACCCTCCCCAACCATACAATCCCATATACACAATCCTATACCCACCCCAACCATACAATCCCATATACACAATCTTATACCCGCCCCAACCGTACAATCCCATATACACAATCCTATACCCTCCCCAACCATACAATCCCCTATACACAATCCTATACCCACCCCAACCATACAATCCCATATACACAATCCTATACCCACCCCAACCATACAATCCCATATACACAATCCTATACCCTCCCCAACCATACAATCCCATATACACAATCCTATACCCTCCCCAACCATACAATCCCATATACACAATCCTATACCCTCCCCAACCATACAATCCCATATACACAATCCTATACTGTTAAACTTTCAGTGCGAAATAGAAATACAATTTTTATTATTACAGGTCAAGAATTGTGAACTTTGAGGCCCCCATTGACCTTGCTACATATTGAGTCAAAACTCTTTCAGTTTGAAACACACATTGCGTCCATTGTTTGAGATGGTTTTGTTTGCCTGTACGTTGAGATGAGAAGCTGTGCCATCTACCCCCGAAAGGAAATTGTGTTGGTTAAACTTTGAATAAGAGAAACCAGAAAGATCATAAAACTTTGTTCGGCCATGAGACATTTATCACACAATGGGCGAAACTCAGTTTCGGGATAACACCTGTGTTCAATCACCTACCAGCAAATAAGCCATTGTCTAAATCATGAGAGGACAAACAAAACTGTTTGGACAAAGACTAGAATCTGTTATTTATTTACCTAAACACAAACAGGGGGGATAAAGTTGTTGAAATCTACACGGAGTCACATAAACATTGTCACTTAGATTGATGAGAACTGCAAATCTCAAAATGAATTTCAGAAAATCATAAATTGATATCTTTGCCCCATCATATACAAAAGGTGTTATGGAACTATGATGTTATGACAACCTCCTACTGAGAAGTACATTATATTCTATCATATAGTAGTGTCAAAGGGTCAGAAATTTCGCCCATATTTTATAATCCAGTCCCCATATCATGAATGTACTGTTAACATAATAATGCCTAAATGGATAATATTCTGATCAGAAGTAACCATGTATAGGACAAGTTACATATACAAGCTGTTGTGTATCAATATATATATAACCGTATATTTTTCGATATAATTCTTACTGCTACTAATTGAAGTCTTGGGTTAAAGAGTAAAATCCAATATATATATATTACATAAGAGATATTAAATATGAGAATGGTGGTATCCAGATTAATCTTTATTCAGATACCTGGTGGATTAAATGGACGTCATAGATGAGAGCATGATTACATTTATGTTTTTTATAATAGTCTTAAATGGAGAAATCTTTAATTAATTTTAATATACTGGTTAACCAAGAGGTGTCACCCTATGACATCACCAGTTAATGAATAAGATGTTCCAACCAATAGGAATAATGTTCCTCCCACTGGGTTTGGCTTATGATAATTTTTACTGCCCTTTTGTTCAACACAAAATAAAAAGGAATCAGAGATGTAATAGAGGACAACACAACACAACACAACACACATCATATCTTGCCCAATATACATCACACTTACAACATACACACTACTAACAGCCATGCACAGACTCATCTACACAGACGACTCCATTTCAATCTGCCATGTATCTGAACCTTTGAGGGACGCCAAGCGAAACTCCTCCCTAATTGGCCACCATCTTGGAAATGCAGCCATCTTAAGGAACCTGGTAACTACTATTCTAAGCTAAGCGGCCATTTTAAATATGGTAATTATGCCTTGCTGTTATTTGATTATTATTCAATATTGTTTATGTACTTCCTTAAATGTTTTACTTTTCGTATTTAAAGGGTAACGAAAGTACAATCCCAGCCGTATAAACCATATGTAGATTTTTCTCTAAAGAGATGATTTTTGTTTTTATAACATTTTTAATATCAGATTAAGCGCATTATTTGCGATTTTACGTCTTCCGTTTTGCATGGCTTATTCTCACTTCATCTGCAGTGGAATGACTTTCGGCCATGTGATTCGCAGACTATTGTGGTCTGATTATATAGAATATTAATTTATGGTTCATACTACACCTGGGAAAAACATAATCTTGCTTTATTTTACTTTCATCGTTTAGCTAAATATCACATTGCATTTATTGTTTTAAGTTGGTATTTTGTGTAAGGTTATCTCTTTGTGTCATTCAAGTATGATCATTTATGGTGAAAATATGTCTTGCGAATAAATATTCTTATATATATATTCCCTACTGTAGACTGTTTCACTAAGATTGGTATATGCTTTTAAAAAGAAATTAACTGATAAAAAAAAAAGAACTCGGGAAAATTACGTGGTATACTATGAGTGTCTGAACAAAATTGATCGGGTTTTGTTTTTAGTTATTAAATTATTTGCCGTAATCGGCTGGAGGCACTGCATCATAATTTTATTGATAGTTCAGACACCGCCTTTTAGTAATAAATTAAAAATAGTCAAATTTTATACCAAAACGCACAACATATTAATTGGAGTTGCACTGCTGAGATATCATTAATTTCTTACATATGCCAATCATAATTTTGATCATGGTGACATAATTAATAACTTTGCAAAAAAAAAAAAAAAAAAATAGAATTTTTTTTTAATAATTTTTTTTTTAAATTATTTAATT
Source organism: Pelophylax lessonae (assembly GCF_965119305.1). NCBI lineage: Eukaryota > Metazoa > Chordata > Amphibia > Anura > Ranidae > Pelophylax > Pelophylax lessonae. Next base: position 688,460,564 of record NC_138770.1, on the reverse strand, counting down.
GTGAATATTGATAGTAATGCCCTAAAATGTCTACATAAGGTAAGGTTCACGCTGCCAACTCTGGCTAGATGTCAATCCCACAGCCCCAGTAGATTCGGCACAGATCTAGAATATGTAGAGACACCTCTCTGAGTCTAAAATGGTGGTATATGTATAGGCTAGTTGGAGTCATACCAAAATCCTCAGAAAAAGTCGGGCCAAAAATGGGCACCAGACGTGGGTAGGGGAAAACCTGATGTATGAACTCACCAAAAGCTTCTCTAACCCCAAAGACTTCAGGAAGCGTGATCACATACTTTTAGAATCATGGCCAATCTTACTGTATCTCTGTGAGGAACTGCACCATAAGGCTCAGCAAAAAGGAATTTAGTAAAGTTCTAATCTCCACTCCAAATAATAAGAAGTGAGATAAGGAACCTCCTTGAGCAGGTGAAAGTGACCTCTATTGGGACACATAGGTTAAGAAAATGTAGCGTGAAACTGCAGGAAAAAGTAGAACTGTGGCAGAAGTTGTATTCAGAAAGCTGTAATATAAGCAACCATTTGAAAGAGCAATGTAAACGATTAATGCAATAAGTAGGAAGTTTTGAGCAAGGAAAAATGTTTTTTTTTAATAGCGGAAGTTGCCGAGTAACCAGTAGTTAAAAATTAAGTTGCCGAGTAACCAGCAGTGGAAAATTTAAAAAAATAAATAAATAAAAATAAAAATGTAACAGTTCCAGTAAGGACAGGAATTCATAAATAAATAAATAGGAAAGTTCAAAAAGGTTATGGTGTCCATACAAAAGGGTACTGCTTATCAGTCCTGCATTATAAATAAAATGAAGTAATTAATTAGACCCAGATATGACTCCCAGTCTGATGGTTATGACCCAGACAAGGGGGGGAGAGTCAGGCAAAGAGTCCACGTCCTACCCCAGCCATATTCCTAAGATAGGAGGGCAGAAATTGGGCAGCCATGCATAACTAGGTATGAGTCATATCAGGTCACCGCAAAAAGACTAGCACCCCTAAAAAGATACCATACACCTCTAGAATTTAAAAAGTTTGTTTTAAAAGAGTACTGTCCCGATTTTTATTAAGACAGGGTCCTTAGATATTACTAATCATTTTGAGGCCTATGAAAACAGCCTTTCTGTGTTGTGCCTCAAGGATGTAATTTAAAAGTCGGCCCACACATAAAAAAAAAAATCCTTAACGCTGCTAGAGCTGCTATATATAATTTAAAATGTACACAGCACCAAAGCCCACTGAATTTTTGCTGTACTGTACTCAAAAGTGCCTAACACCCTTCAATGGAGGAGTCTGAGTACAACCATCCAGAATTTAAAACCCTGTGCTTTGAGGCATCGGCCAGGTACATAAAAATAAGTTTGGCCAGGGACTACAAGTTGGGGTGTTCACTGGAATGGTTGGCAAAAGAGAGCGACAATTTGCACTCCATCCAACAGACCAGTGAACAAAGAAAGGCGTGAGCCTGTCACCAAAATTGTGGCAGAAACACACCTTTCTCCTCAACCTTAACACTAAAAAAAAAAAAATAAATAAATAAATAAGTAAAAAAAAAAAAAAAGTGCAAGATTTTATACCGGATACCTCAAGGAGGACACCGGACACCCCACAAATAAGGAGGGGGGAACAGAGGCCATTTTAGGATTTCTTTCCAAGGGGACAGGACCCAAGGGTTCAAAGAATCTCCAGGGAGCATCCCCAAAGAGCCCAATTCACCCTTGAGGATGGAAATCCTCGCTATGCCAAATATCCTCAACAAGAGGGGGGACCCCACAAATAAATAGGGATTTTCCCCATCTTAGGGCTCCCCAAAATCCTCGGGAAGATGGAGACATTAAGGCCCAGACCCCGCCAGAACCGAGCGAATGGTTCTGATAGGGATCTGTCCCATCTGTCTGTACCCGAGAGACATAGGCACCGCAGGAAGCGGAGCCAAATATATATATATAAAAAAAAAAAAAAAAAGCCAATAATTCAATTTCTGAAAAGGTTTTTCAGCAGAATAGATGCCAAGGTGGATCGGATGATCACTTGGTTCACTCAGGGCACTGTAGCCCGAACTAAAATAATTCCTCTTTAGGAACAAATCTTGTGGCCAGCCAAAGGCCACAAAATCCTTAAATGCCCAAATAGCAAGGGATCAGAGGGACACACTGAATGGATGCATAGGAGACAGAGGTTCTAACACCATTTTATCCCCAGGTCACAGTATTGAGGATCCTGAAAATCCCTGTCAGGGGGATCTTGGTTGTTAGATAATAACTACTCTCCTATTTTTCAGTGGTCACTTCATCCCTCTGACTCAAACAGGTCGCTCAAAGCGGGCACATTTCGAAAAATCGCCAATGGCGGTGATACAAGGAGGATCAAACCCTAATGACGTAATGAAGTCAAGAGGTTAAAGGTGGTATTACGGTAACCAAGAAGAATCCTCAATGTCAGGTAGTTTTGTTGCCTACCATGAATTGCATTGATGCCCCAAAGGGGGGATATTATATATTTTTTTTCCTCCCAAGTAGAAGGTAAATTCTAACAAAATAGTATATCACTGTTCAATTGTTCAATGTGTGGTATCCATGGTGATGAATACGTCCCCATGTTAATGAGCCCCAGAAGTCAGTCTCCCCTGGGAAGGGTTGCATATATAGTCTCACCGCCCATGGTGGTCAGATAAAAGGCTGATCACACGATGGACTAAAAGGAGGACTCTGAGGAAGCTCAGGATACCAACCTCACATTGAAATTTCAACTAAAAGTTATGGCTGAAAACTGTATGTATCATTTTCTCATGGAATCCATTTCCCTTTATAGGACTAAGAGATCCAGGAAGTAAGCAGGAAACCGAGAGTCTGATGTGTCTGAGACACCCAAAGGGGGGTACAGTGTGAAGGACCCGGGATACCCCTGATGGCCGGTCTACCAAGACGAACCCGTCAAGACAGCCAAAGGCAAAAGTGCCCGGAGAAATCCACATTCCACTGGCCAACAGATGATAACCCTTGGATCCACACCTCACTCGGAGTCACCATGCTTGTTTACTGAAGTCACTACACCTACTTGCAGGTGTCTACACCCCATTCAACTATTCCATACCTATCTACAAAGCTGTCAAAGTCCGATTTAAGCCCTATTTCTTCAAGAGTCTGCCTTGGAAAAATGTTTCAAATGGCTACGGCATTTTTTCACACTTTTTCCAAGGAGGGGGGATTTGTTAAACTTTCAGTGCGAAATAGAAATACAATTTTTATTATTACAGGTCAAGAATTGTGAACTTTGAGGCCCCCATTGACCTTGCTACATATTGAGTCAAAACTCTTTCAGTTTGAAACACACATTGCGTCCATTGTTTGAGATGGTTTTGTTTGCCTGTACGTTGAGATGAGAAGCTGTGCCATCTACCCCCGAAAGGAAATTGTGTTGGTTAAACTTTGAATAAGAGAAACCAGAAAGATCATAAAACTTTGTTCGGCCATGAGACATTTATCACACAATGGGCGAAACTCAGTTTCGGGATAACACCTGTGTTCAATCACCTACCAGCAAATAAGCCATTGTCTAAATCATGAGAGGACAAACAAAACTGTTTGGACAAAGACTAGAATCTGTTATTTATTTACCTAAACACAAACAGGGGGGATAAAGTTGTTGAAATCTACACGGAGTCACATAAACATTGTCACTTAGATTGATGAGAACTGCAAATCTCAAAATGAATTTCAGAAAATCATAAATTGATATCTTTGCCCCATCATATACAAAAGGTGTTATGGAACTATGATGTTATGACAACCTCCTACTGAGAAGTACATTATATTCTATCATATAGTAGTGTCAAAGGGTCAGAAATTTCGCCCATATTTTATAATCCAGTCCCCATATCATGAATGTACTGTTAACATAATAATGCCTAAATGGATAATATTCTGATCAGAAGTAACCATGTATAGGACAAGTTACATATACAAGCTGTTGTGTATCAATATATATATAACCGTATATTTTTCGATATAATTCTTACTGCTACTAATTGAAGTCTTGGGTTAAAGAGTAAAATCCAATATATATATATTACATAAGAGATATTAAATATGAGAATGGTGGTATCCAGATTAATCTTTATTCAGATACCTGGTGGATTAAATGGATGTCATAGATGAGAGCATGATTACATTTATGTTTTTTATAATAGTCTTAAATGGAGAAATCTTTAATTAATTTTAATATACTGGTTAACCAAGAGGTGTCACCCTATGACATCACCAGTTAATGAATAAGATGTTCCAACCAATAGGAATAATGTTCCTCCCACTGGGTTTGGCTTATGATAATTTTTACTGCCCTTTTGTTCAACACAAAATAAAAAGGAATCAGAGATGTAATAGAGGACAACACAACACAACACAACACACATCATATCTTGCCCAATATACATCACACTTACAACATACACACTACTAACAGCCATGCACAGACTCATCTACACAGACGACTCCATTTCAATCTGCCATGTATCTGAACCTTTGAGGGACGCCAAGCGAAACTCCTCCCTAATTGGCCACCATCTTGGAAATGCAGCCATCTTAAGGAACCTGGTAACTACTATTCTAAGCTAAGCGGCCATTTTAAATATGGTAATTATGCCTTGCTGTTATTTGATTATTATTCAATATTGTTTATGTACTTCCTTAAATGTTTTACTTTTCGTATTTAAAGGGTAACGAAAGTACAATCCCAGCCGTATAAACCATATGTAGATTTTTCTCTAAAGAGATGATTTTTGTTTTTATAACATTTTTAATATCAGATTAAGCGCATTATTTGCGATTTTACGTCTTCCGTTTTGCATGGCTTATTCTCACTTCATCTGCAGTGGAATGACTTTCGGCCATGTGATTCGCAGACTATTGTGGTCTGATTATATAGAATATTAATTTATGGTTCATACTACACCTGGGAAAAACATAATCTTGCTTTATTTTACTTTCATCGTTTAGCTAAATATCACATTGCATTTATTGTTTTAAGTTGGTATTTTGTGTAAGGTTATCTCTTTGTGTCATTCAAGTATGATCATTTATGGTGAAAATATGTCTTGCGAATAAATATTCTTATATATATATTCCCTACTGTAGACTGTTTCACTAAGATTGGTATATGCTTTTAAAAAGAAATTAACTGATAAAAAAAAAAGAACTCGGGAAAATTACGTGGTATACTATGAGTGTCTGAACAAAATTGATCGGGTTTTGTTTTTAGTTATTAAATTATTTGCCGTAATCGGCTGGAGGCACTGCATCATAATTTTATTGATAGTTCAGACACCGCCTTTTAGTAATAAATTAAAAATAGTCAAATTTTATACCAAAACGCACAACAATACCCTCCCCAACCATACAATCCCATATACACAATCTTATACCCGCCCCAACCATACAATCCCATATACACAATGGTGGGTGGGGGTGGGTATAGGATTGTGTATCCCATATACACAATCCTATACCCACCCCCACCATACAATCCCCTATACACAATCCTATACCCACCCCAACCATACAATCCCATATACACAATCCTATACCCTCCCCAACCATACAATCCCATATACACAATCCTATACCATCCCCAACCATACAATCTCATATACACAATCCTATACCCTCCCCAACCATACAATCCCATATACACAATCCTATACCCTCCCCAACGATACAATCCCATATACACAATCCTATACCCAACCATACAATCCCATATACACAATTATATACCCACCCCAACCATACAACCCCATATACACAATCCTATACCCTCCCCAACCATACAATCCCATATACACAATCCTATACCCCCCCCCAATCATACAATCCCATATACACAATCCTATACCCTCCCAACCATACAATCCCATATACACAATCCTATACCCGTCCCATATATCCTATATCCGTTTGTATTCATACATGGAGATCATATCCCCCCTTAATGTAATGTAATTTACTCAGCAGTGGGTGGAGTCATGTGATGTCAGACACTCCACAGTGGGTGGAGTAATGTGACTTCAGACACTCAGCAGTGGGCGGAGTCATGTGATGTCAGTTACTCAGCAGTGGGCGGAGTCATGTGATGTCAGTTACTCAGTAGTGGGCGGAGTCATGTGATGTCAGTTACTCAACAGTGGGCGGAGTCATGTGATGTCAGACACTCCACAGTGGGTGGAGTCATGTGATGTCAGTTACTCAGCAGTGGGCGGAGTCATGTGATGTCAGTTACTCAGCAGTGGGCGGAGTCATGTGATGTCAGACACTCCACAGTGGGTGGAGTCATGTGATGTCAGTTACTCAGCAGTGGGCGGAGTCATGTGATGTCAGACACTCCACAGTGGGCGGAGTCATGTGATGTCAGTTACTCAGCAGTGGGCGGAGTCATGGGATGTCAGTTACTCAGCAGTGGGCGGAGTCATGGGATGTCAGTTACTCAGCAGTGGGCGGAGTCATGTGATCAGAGCTCTATAAAAGACAGCGTTTTGACAGTTGGAGGTCAGACTGTTAGAGAGGTGAGAGAGAGAAGGAAGGAGTTTTTTTCCTCTGCAGTTGTGAGCATTGTTGTATATTATAATAATGTGGCTGATCTGGATAAAGAGCGTTTCTCTGATACAGAAACTTCTGAACACCAACAAAGAAGGAAATATGTATCTCACGCCGTTCCACCACCTGAAATTTACACCAAGCTACGCGATTGGTGAGTATTATATCCCAACACACTGCAGGCCAATAGGAAGCATGTCACCTCCCCTGCATATAATGTCACCTCCCCCACATATAATGTCACCTCCCCTGCATATAATGTCACCTCCCCCACATATAATGTCACCTCCCCCACATATAATGTCACCTCCCCTGCATATAATGTCACCTCCCCCACATATAATGTCACATCCCCTGAATATAATGTCACCTCCCCCACATATAATGTCACATCCCCTGAATATAATGTCACCTCCCCCACATATAATGTCACATCCGCTGAATATAATGTCACCTCCCCCACATATAATGTCACCTCCCCTGAATATAATGTCACCTCTCCCACATATAATGTCACATCCCCTGAATATAATGTCACCTCTCCCACATATAATGTCACCTCCCCCACATATAATGTCACCTCCCCCACATATAATGTCACATCCGCTGAATATAATGTCACCTCCCCCACATATAATGTCACATCCCCCATGTATAATGTCACCTCCCCCACATATAATGTCACCTCCCCCGCATATAATGTCACATCCCCCACATATAATGTCACCTCCCCGCATATAATGTCACCTCCCCCACATATAATGTCACCTCTCCCACATATAATGTCACCTCTCCCACATATAATGTCACCTCCCCCACATATAATGTCACCTCTCCCACATATAATGTCACCTCTCCCACATATAATGTCACCTCCCCCACATATAATGTCACATCCCCCATGTATAATGTCACCTCCCCACATATAATGTCACATCCGCTGAATATAATGTCACATCCCCTGAATATAATGTCACCTCCCCCACATATAATGTCACCTCCCCCACATATAATGTCACATCCGCTGAATATAATGTCACCTCCTCCACATATAATGTCACCTCCCCATGTATAATGTCACCTCCCCCACATATAATGTCACCTCCCCCACATATAATGTCACCTCCCCCACATATAATGTCACCTCTCCCACATATAATGTCACATCCCCTGAATATAATGTCACCTCCCCCACATATAATGTCACCTCCCCCATATATAATGTCACATCCGCTGAATATAATGTCACCTCTCCCACATATAATGTCACATCCCCCATGGATAATGTCACCTCCCCCACATATAATTTCACCTCCCCCACATATAATGTCACCTCTCCCGCATATAATGTCACCTCTCCGCATATAATGTCACCTCCCCCACATATAATGTCACCTCCCCCACATATAATGTCACCTCTCCCACATATAATGTCACATCCCCTGAATATAATGTCACCTCCCCCACATATAATGTCACATCCCCTGAATATAATGTCACCTCCCCCACATATAATGTCACCTCCCCTGCATATAATGTCACCTCCCCCACATATAATGTCACCTCCCCCACATATAATGTCACATCCCCTGAATATAATGTCACCTCCCCCACATATAATGTCACCTCCCCTGCATATAATGTCACCTCCCCCACATATAATGTCACCTCCCCCACATATAATGTCAGATCCCCTGAATATAATGTCACCTCCCCTACATATAATGTCACCTCCCCCACATATAATGTCACATCCCCTGAATATAATGTCACCTCCCCCACATATAATGTCACCTCCCCCACATATAATGTCACCTCCCCCACATATAATGTCACATCCCCTGAATATAATGTCACCTCCCCCAACATATATATATATATTTTATTAGGGCTGCAACTAACGATTATTTTCATAATCGATTAGTTGGCCGATTATTGTTTCGATTAATCGACTAATCGGATAAAAACCTAAAAAAAAAAAAAAAAGTGTATAATTGAGTTAATATTCTTGAATATCTATATGTAGAGATAAATATAAATATCCGGCTATATAATCCACTCTGAGACAGATCTATGGATTATTAGAGCTATAAATCTGCTACAGATCACAGATCAATATTTATAAAAGACCTAAAACACCGTTCTGGAAATGTTCAGAGCGGATTGGTATATAATATCCATCATAGACTCTCTTATTAATAGGCAGCTCCCTGCCCCCGCTGTCACTTGTGCTGGCCATACACAAACTACATTTTTTTTTTTTATCACCGGTCATGATGGGGTTAAAAAAAGAATAGCCCTTTATAGTAAAAAAAACAGCAAATATGGCTACTGTAATATAATTATAATTTCTACTGTAATATAATTATAATTTCTACTGTAATATAATTATAATTTCTACTGTAATATAATTATAATTTCTACTGTAAAACAGTGAAGTATTGTATTTTGTATGGTGTATGTATATAATAAATATGCCCAGAAGTCGGATATTTTATCTGGGAGTCAGACATGAAGCTATATGAAGGGGGGAGGGGGGATAACATTTATATACTAAAGGCTGAGAATTATTTTTATTTTTATTCTTCATGAATATAATAATTTTAAATATAATGCACAATACTAGTAAACTTTTACTTTAACCTCTTGCCAACTGCCGCACGACTATATACGGGGCAGTCCGCCCCTCACAGGCAAAGTGACGTATGGGTACTTCACTAGCCTATGAGGCTCTAGGGAGTGAGTGGGCGCCGCCAGAGGCATGCTCCCACTCACTAACGCCCCCCCCCCCCCCGAGCGTGTGAGTGGCGGACCCGATGTTCGCTGCTCACTCGCGATCGTCGGTTACACCGGGAGAAAGGCAGGCGGATGATGTAAACAAAGCCGCCTGTCATTCTCCCTGTGTAACAGCAGAGATCATACAATCCTGCTATGTAGGACCGTAGATCTCTGCTGTTACATCACAAGCCACATCCAATCACAGTTAGAAGCACGCCCCTAGGGACACACTTAACCCCTCCTTCTCAAAAAAAAAAGTTAACCCCTTCACTGCCAGTGTCATTTTTACAGTGACAGTGCATATGTATAGCACTGATTAGTGTAGAAATGTCACTGGTACCCCCAAAAGTGTCAAAAATGTCAGTCAAGGGTCCGATCTGTCCGCCCCAATACCGCAAAAAAAAAAAAAAAATCGCAGATCGCTGCCATTACTCATTAAAAAAAAACAATAAAAATAACAAAAAATTTTCCCTTAGTAAACGCAATAACTTTTGCACAAACCAATCAAAATACGCTTATTGCGATTTTATTTACCAAACATAGGTAGCAGAAAACAAATTGGCCGAAAATGTTAAAAATTTAGATTTTTCCATTTTTTTGGGGGGTGAATTTCATATAAAAAATGTGAAAAATATTGTTATTTTTGCAAAATTGTCGATTTTTTTTGTTTATAGCGCATGATCAAAAAATCGCACAGGTGATCAAATACCACCAAAAGAAAGCTCTGTTTGTGGGAAAATAAGGACGTCAAATTCATTTGGGTACAGCGTCGCACGACCGCGCAATTGTCCGTTAAAGTCACGCAGTGGCGAATCGCAAAATAGGGCCTGGTCAGGAAGGGGGTAAAATCTTCCGGGGCTTAAGTGGTTAAATGTTGTAATGCCTTCTATCACCTCTAGTCTATGGGCCTCCACCTTCTCTGGGGTCAGATGCTGATCTTCCCTGCACAGAGCCCTTAAAGTGATTGGAAATGTTGGATTTTTGGATTTTTTCTTTAACAACAATCTTGTCAGACTTCCCCTCTCTGTGTAATGATTTTTCACAGAGCAGCACTGATTCTCCTCTTATGCCCCCCCCCCATGGCACTTCTGGCCCCTCCTGCCTTCAAAGTGCCCCTATAAGAAGCAGCAAAGTATACACAAAGTATGTACAGAGTGTCCCTATAGGAAGCAGCAAAGTAAAGTACTGTATAGAGTGTCCCTATAGGAAGCAGCAAAGTATAGTACTGTATAGAATGTCCCTATAGGAAGCAGCAAAGTATAGCACTGTATAGAGTGTCCCTATAGGAAGCAGCAAAGTATAGTACTGTATAGAGTGTCCCTATAGGAAGCAGCAAAGTATAGTACTGTATAGAGTGTCCCTATAGGAAGCAGCAAAGTATAGTACTGTATAGAATGTCCCTACAGGAAGCAGCAAAGTATAGTACTGTATAGAGTGTCCCTATAGGAAGCAGCAAAGTATATAGTACTGTATAGAATGTCCATATAGGAAGCAGCAAAGTATAGCACTGTATAGAGTGTCCCTACAGGAAGCAGCAAAGTATAGTACTGTACAGAGTGTCCCTATAGGAAGCAGCAAAGTATAGTACTGTACAGAGTGTCCCTCTGCCTTTAGAATCACTTGGTTCCTTATCTTGCCCAGGACTACATTTCCCATGAGGCATTGCCTTAATGGGAAATTTATTCTAATAACGAGATGACATTCACTTTCATATGTAAATAAAAATGCATTTAAATGTCCACAGATTCTGTGTGACATCAATAAACGATATGCCAGTAGCAGGAATATAACCATTTCTTTCTCTCTTTAGGTGATAATGATGAATCCCTCATCAGAGAACCGACCATACGAGTTCCATATACCAGCAAGAGCGAGAAAATCGCGACAACCATGGAGGACAAGGAGATTGATGTCACTCCATCTAGGATGAGGGATAAGGAGATTGATGTCACTCCATCAAGCATGGAGGACAAAGAAATTGAAGTCACTCCATCAAGCATGGAGGACAATGACATTGAAGTCACTCCATCAAGCATGGAGGACAATGACATTGAAGTCACTCCATCAAGCATGGAGGACAAGGAGATTGAAGTCACTCCATCAAGCATGGAGGACAAGGAGATTGAAGTCACTCAATCAAGCATGGAGGACACAGAGATTGAAGTCACTCCATCAAGCATGGAGGACAAGGAGATTGATGTCACTCCATCAAGCATGGAGGACAAGGAGATTGATGTCACTCCATCAAGCATGGAGGACAAGGATATTGAAGTCACTCCATCAAGCATGGAGGACAAGGAGATTGAAGTCACTCCATCAAGCATGGAGGACAATGACATTGAAGTCACTCCATCCAGCATGGAGGACAAGGATATTGAAGTCACTCCATCAAGCATGGAGGACAATGACATTGAAGTCACTCCATCAAGCATGGAGGACAAGGAGATTGAAGTCACTCCATCAAGCATGGAGGACAAGAAGATTGAAGTCACTCCATCAAGCATGGAGGACAAGGAGATTGAAGTCACTCCATCGAGCATAGAGGACAAGAAGATTGAAGTCACTCCATCAAGCATGGAGGACAATGACATTGAAGTCACTCCATCAAGCATGGAGGACAAGAAAATTGAAGTCACACCATCAAGCATTGAGGACAAGGAGATTGAAGTCACTCCATCAAGCATGGAGGACAAGAAGATTGAAGTCACTCCATCAAGCATGGAGGACAAGAAGATTGAAGTCACTCCATCAAGCATGGAGGACAAGAAGATTGAAGTCACTCCATCAAGCATGGAGGACAAGGAGATTGAAGTCACTCCATCAAGCATTGAGGACAAGGAGATTGAAGTCACTCCATCAAGCATGGAGGACAAGGAGATTGACGTCACTCTATCAAGCATGGAGGACAAGGAGCCTGAAGTCCCTTCGTCAAGCATCAAGCGGGAAACTTTAGGTCCTCCAAAAGCCAGTAGCACCACACACCATGGGACATCTCCACCGGTCCCATCTAGTGGTGACATAAAGGAGAAGTCATATAAGCTATCCATCGAAGACTTGACCTTCCATGGAATTCTTGGACAGGGGGCCTTCGGGAAGGTAATGTTGGCCTCCCATCCTGCCACTAATAAGAAGCTGGCGGTAAAGTTCATTAAGAAAAGGAAATTCCTCAACGATGGTGTGCATAGTATCAGTACAGAGGTTGATGTGCTGCAACGAATGGGAGGAAGTCCATTCATTACACATCTGTATGGAGCATTCCAAACAAAAGTAAGTGTCCATTCATCTTTCCATTTCTTCATCTTCTGAGAGGAGATTCCACACTGCACTGTGTGCGCATTTCCGTATCTTCCTCCACAAAGGGAAGTTATGAATGTCTACAATGTAACCTTTCTCTCTTCTTTTCACACAGAATTATTTGGCCATTGTACAGGAGTACGTGAACGGCGGGAACCTTCAGGAATTAATCAATGTTGCTCCAATTGATGTTGAAACCTTAAGGTAAGTAAAATGACTGAGCCACACTGTAGTTGGGGGTGGGCGGCTAACCACTTAGGACAGGTAGTGACATAGCCACGCCCCTCCGACTAAACCTGTCCATCCATACACCTATGGACTATAGGAAGAAGTCACTTTGTGAGGATTTTCAATGCTAATTCATATTTTTCTTTTTCCATCAGACATCTCACCGCTGAACTTGTTTGTGGCCTGCAGTACCTGCATTCTTCCGAGGTCGTCCACAGAGATATCAAGCCGGAGAATATCTTACTGGACCGCGATGGCCACGTTAGAATTGGTGACTTCAGCTTGGCCGCATCGAACGTCTCATCTTCTAGGAGGATCAAAGGATGCGTGGGGACACTAACTTATATGGCACCAGAGGTAAGATAAGAATTCCTCCATTACCTATGGAGTCACCTCTATCCTCAGCCTGGCCTGACAAGGAGATGCTCACCTTCTCTCTATTATGTTTCTACAGGTTTTCCGGCACCAGGAATACTGTTCAATGGCTGACTATTACTCCCTAGGAGTAACCGTATACAAGATGGCAACAGGAAAACATCCTTTCTACACCGACCAGAAGAGCCGTTATGGGTTGCAGATGGCAATGAATATCATGCCGCCTCATTATCCAGAGGACATGGACACTGACCTACGAGACCTCATTGACAGGGTAAGTAGACATAGAGCTTTAGAGAAAATCCTCTCCAGGTTATATAGAAATTCTTAGGATTTTAGAAAACATGACTGCACAGTCCTACCTGCACAACACTGATTTAGGTCATAGCAGAACTTTCATCAACCGACTGCTAAGTGGAAGGACGTGCCTTCACTGCTAGCCCACCTGAGCAGTCTCAGTCTTATCATCAACACAGCAGCAGCCCTTATGTCCCTTTAGAGTCTTAGCAAGTAAACCACCAAAACTGAAAACCCCCCTGCAGAGGAAGGGTGAGGAAAGTAACAGCCCTGGTGTCCCCTATAACCCCAATTCAGGGGATGTGTATAACTCAAATTCACAGTCTGTGTAGTTTAGGGGAATCAAACTCAATTTTATCGTGGGCCACATCAGCATTATTGTTGCCCTCAAGAGCACCCCAACCCCCCTTATATTAGATGTTAAGAGTCCCCCCACCCTCCCATACAATACAGTGCACCCCCCTATCTTGTGTTGCTGACAGGAAGAAGCTAGGGGTGGAGCTGGGAAGCAGAAAGTGCAGGGTCTGGAGGAGGACCAGAGGAGGTGTCTGCTGAATGCTGGGAGGCGAGGATGAGGGGGTGCTGAAACTTCACATAGAGGTGCAGGATCTGTAAGAGGAATTCTGTCCTCCTCTCTGCTGTTTACTGCTGAGACAGAATGGGGGCGGAAGCGAGGGGGTGCCACACCTGCAGGGGAGGGGAAAGGGCCACATGAAATGGCCTGGTAGGCCAGATTCGGCCCTCGGGCCTTGTGTTTGACACATGTAGTGTTGTTGATTTGGAAAGTGACAGGGCCAATCACACATGCAGAAAATTCCATTTCTGAGGACATTCCTTACACAGACAGCATATAGGATTCTCTTGAGGCTGCCAATGAAAACAAATCATGGCAGTTGCAGATTTAACAGAAAGATCGCTTTTAGTACATTCCTAAGAACAATAAAGGGTTAGTTCTCCTTTACCCGAAAATCTCCTATGCAGGTAGGAGTGATCTGTAGATGAACACAAAATGTACGGCTCTGATTAAAGCTAAATAATGGCCTTGCTATAGGTGTAGGCCTTTTATGTACCACAAGAAGCCTGACCTGAAAACTCCCAGGAGGTTGCTAGGGCGTTGCTAAGCAGGGCCTAGCTATTACTGTTCACTTCCACCATCACAGGAGCGAGCTCACAAACACTGAGCTCAGAGCTTCTCTATCAGAGGAGACAAAGCGCATGTGAGGGGGTTCGAATCACAGAAAGAGCTCGCTCCTATGATGGTGGAGGTGTCCAGTAAATCGCTAGGCCTCACTTAGCAATGTCCTGGGAGTATTCCGGTCAGGCTTCATAGGTAGGTAAATGGCCTACACCTATAGCAAGGGCATTCGTCACCAAGCTCAACTCCTCACACAGTTTCTTGTGGCTGGAAACCGGTGCTCAGGAAGAAGTTTCCCGCACTCTGTTCAAGGAATCCAAAATACAGTTGAGCGGGAACTCGGTATAATCCGTAATATGAAGATATTTTATTGCCTACATGTAGAACATGCTGGTAATATGCTAATGCATTTCGGCTGCAAGGCTGTTACAGACGAAACGCGTTAGTGTATTACCAGTATATTTTACATGTAGCCAATAAAGTATCTTCATTGTACGGATTATACCGAGTGTCGGCTCAACTGGATTTTTAATTCTTCAACTTTAGACAAAGCTGCACCCAATGTTTTTATCTACAGGGGCCCCTTTCCTGCAAAGGCAGTTTTCTGGTAAAGGGGAAGTAACCCTTTAACCCAATCCAGTAATGACATTGTAGCTGCTTTAAAAGTAAAATCAGGGAAGCTGAAATATGTAACTGTCAGAATCAAATATTAAAAGAGGAAATTCTATTGTTGGGATATTATTCTCGTTGTATCAGTGTTCTTATTGTATTTTATTTCTCTTTACAGCTCCTCTGTAAAAGCCAAAATCTGCGATCATACCTAGTAGAAGACATCAGGGGGCACCCATTCTTTAAAGGCATCAACTGGAAGGACGTGGAGTCAGGAAAGACACGGACGACACAGAATTCACCACCAGTAAGTATACGAATAAGGGAGGATCCTGAGTAAATATGGGGGGGAGGGGGAGAGGTATTTCAGTGAAAGGCTCATCTTCACTACTTAAGATTTTAGTCTAACAGAATTTTCGCATCGATTATTAATTTTGATATCAATAGATGCTTGTGAAGGGTGTGTTATTACATGCAACACTTTTTATTACCACTAGAGGGGGCTGGGGTTTAATGAGCCTGATTGGGGTACTTTTACATACATTGGGAAGTTGGGGTTCACCAAGCTTTGTTACCATCGATCAGGAATATTGATGAATGACTTTTTCTCTTTCCAGATTCTCTTTGAAGTTCCGGATGGAACAATAGAAGTGGCTGAATTTCTGTGCCGCGAAGACCTGGACAAACCGATACACCAAGAAGAACAGGATTTCTTCTGGGACTTCTCCTATGTCAGTGAGAGTCTGCGACTACGATCGATGTCTTCGCCATCATCGGGGGATGACAAGACCAGGCAACAACCAGTGTCCTCCTCTCCAACATCATCATTGGGGTTGGGGGACCACGAAGCTCTCCTGAGAGAGTGGCAGCTGTTCTACGAAGCTGAGACTGGGCAACAACCAGTCTCCTCCTCTCCAACACCATCATTGGAGGACCACGAACGTCTAGAGAGAGAGTGGCAGCTGTTCTATGAGGCTGAGACTGGGCAACAACCAGTCTCCTCCTCTCCAACACCATCATTGGAGGACCACGAACGTCTAGAGAGAGAGTGGCAGCTGTTCTATGAGGCTGAAACTAGCCAACAACCAGAGTCCTCCTCTCCAGCACCATCATTGGAGGACCACAAACGTCTAGAGAGAGAGTGGCAGCTGTTCTATGAGGCTGAGACTGGGCAACAACCAGTCTCCTCCTCTCCAGCACCATCCTTGGAGGACCACGAACGTCTAGAGAGAGAGTGGCAGCTGTTCTATGAGGCTGAAACTAGCCAACAACCAGAGTCCTCCTCTCCAACACCATCATTGGAGGACCACAAACGTCTAGAGAGAGAGTGGCAGCTGTTCTATGAGGCTGAGACTAGGACACAACCAGAGTCCTCCTCTCCAACACCATCATTGGAGGACAATGAAACTCTAGAGAGAGAGTGGCAGCTGTTCTATGAAGCTGAGACTAGGCAACAACCAGAGTCCTCCTCTCCAACACCATCATTGGAGGAATATGAACGTCTAGAGAGAGAGTTGCAGCTGTTCTATGAGGCTGAAACTAGCCAACAACCAGAGTCCTCCTCTCCAACACCATCATTGGAGGAATATGAATGTCTAGAGAGAGAGATGCAGCTGTTCTATGAGGCTGAAACTAGCCAACAATCAGTGTCCTCCTCTCCAACACCATCATTGGAGGAATATGAACGTCTAGAGAGAGAGTTGCAGCTGTTCTATGAGGCTGAAACTAGCCAACAACCAGAGTCCTCCTCTCCAGCACCATCATTGGAGGACCACGAACGTCTAGAGAGAGAGTGGCAGCTGTTCTATGAGGCTGAGACTGGGCAACAACCAGTCTCCTCCTCTCCAACACCATCATTGGAGGACCACGAACGTCTAGAGAGAGAGTGGCAGCTGTTCTATGAGGCTGAGACTAGGACACAACCAGAGTCCTCCTCTCCAACACCATCATTGGAGGACAATGAAACTCTAGAGAGAGAGTGGCAGCTGTTCTATGAGGCTAAAACTAAGCAACAATCAGTCTCCTCCTCTCCAACACCATCATTGGAGGACCACGAACTTCTAGAGAGAGAGTGGCAGCTGTTCTATGAGGCTGAAACTAGCCAACAACCAGAGTCCTCCTCTCCAGCACCATCAATGGGGGACAATGAAACTCTAGAGAAAGAGTGGCAGCTGTACTATGAGGCTGAAACTAGCCAACAACCAGAGTCCCCCTCTCCAGCACCATCATTGGGGGACCATGAACGTCTAGAGAGAGAGTGGCAGCTGTTCTATGAGGCTGAAACTAGCCAACAATCAGTGTCCTCCTCTCCAACACCATCATTGGAGGAATATGAATGTCTAGAGAGAGAGTTGCAGCTGTTCTATGAGGCTGAGACTGGGCAACAACCAGAGTCCTCCTCTCCAACACCATCATTGGAGGACCACGAACGTCTAGAGAGAGAGTGGCAGCTGTTCTATGAGGCTGAAACTAGCCAACAACCAGAGTCCTCCTCTACAACACCATCATTGGGGGACCATGAAACTCTAGAGAGAGAGTGGCAGCTGTTCTATGAGGCTGAAACTAGCCAACAATCAGTGTCTTCCTTTTCATCATCATCACTGGGGGAACATGAAACTATGCTGAGACAGTGGCAGGTTGTTGGCGTGTGGCAGGGTGCCATGCGTGTGGCCTAAGCGAGCAGCTGAGCCAACCCCCAATGTAACATTCATCTTTAGGGCAATATGATACTTTTGACTACAACTCTCCCCAATTTATAAGTGGTGGGCAGAGACTGACCCTTGAGTTCCAGTCACTGGTAACCTATTCTAAGCCCAACAGTCAAAGGACACTATGAGACTAGGAAATGAGCAGTGTCCTCCTCTCCAACATCGTCACCGGGGGACAACAAAATTCTACTGAGTGAGTGGCAGCGATTCTACGAGGCTGAGACTAGGCAACGACCAATACCCTCCTCTTCAACATCGTCACTGGGGGACCAGAAAACTCTACTGAGAGAGTGGCAGCGATTCTACGAGGCTGAGACTAGGCAACGACCAATACCCTCCTCTTCAACATTGTCACCGGGGGACCAGAAAACTCTACTGAGAGAGTGGCAGCGATTCTACGAGGCTGAGACTAGGCAACGACCAATACCCTCCTCTTCAACATCGTCACTGTGGGACCAGAAAACTCTACTGAGAGAGTGGCAGCGATTCTACGAGGCTGAGACTAGGCAACGACCGATACCTTCCTCTTCAACATCGTCACTGGGGGACCATGAAACTCTACTGAGAGAGCTGAAGCTGAGAAAAGAGGTATGATTCTTTCCATCTTCTATTTCCATCTCCATCCTGTACTGTTCTCCTCCACTGACCCCAACCCCCGAAAGTAATTATACTAAGGTCCACGTTTTTTTTGGAGGTCTTAACTTTGCAGGGACAGCATTTGGGCCTGCAGATTGTGGTGAACGGTAAATTGAGGGGTCGGGGGGGGGGGGGGATTTTACTTGTGGACCCATAACAGTTTTTTTGCAGAGCTCCAGGAATGGAGGGGGATGTCCCCACAGATCTAAATATGCAAGATACATTTTAAATGGAAAAATCTATTTTAACACTTAACAATTACAAATGACTTCCATATATTTTGTAACTTTTATTCTCATAATATCCACATATTTTCAATATATTGACAGTTTATTTTTTATCTTCCTTATAGATTCCTGACAATTGACCAAGAGTATCTTCAATGGGTCAACATCCATCTGAGGGTGATGTATATTCCACGGGGGTGTAAGTCAACACACCCACTCATGACAGAGTAAGTGAAACATACATTTTCTTCCAGTTCAGACCATTAAAAACCCATGGGCGAGTGCAGGACCATACAGAGAAAGGCTCCCATATAGATGATTCTGATTTGTGCATCGGCCACAGTTCAGAAGGCCAGCCAGAGAAAAGCACAATCTCAGGCTCCACTAGGGAGCAACCTGCCCCGATCACTCCCAAAGAGTCGCTTTTGCAAATGCCATTGGCAGGACATAAGGGAGGAGAGGTGGACTATGGGGGAATAGTCTAATTAGCATGTACACATGCTGTGCTGTTGTCTCTATGGGCAGGTTTCTCCCTATGGGGGATGGAGCCTAAGACTGCACTTCTCTCTGGACAGCCTTCCAGACTGTGGCCTATCCACAAATCAGAATAATTCTGATCTCTATGGGAGCCCTGAGGGCCCAGCCTTTCTCTGTATGGGCCTGGACTCTCCCATGGGATTTTTAATCATCTGATCTGGAATAAAATGTAGGTTTCACCTACACTGTCATGATTGGGTTTGTTGACTTGCACCCCCGTAAAATATACATCACCCACGATATTGGGTTCCCATGTCTACCTTCTGAGCATTGTACAAGGAGATGAATGGGGCACCCTAGACTGATTGATCCAATCGCCTTAGGAGATCAGAAAGGAGTTTCTCCCCCTTGGAGGAAGATTCTTTAGAGGCATCAACTGGAAGGACTTGGAGACAGGAAAGACACAGACGGCACTGAACTCACGAGACCTGTAAGTATGCAAATAAGGGAGCATCCTCAGTAAATCTGGGGGGTGGGGGGGGGGGGTGGGCGTGGTATTTCAGTGGCAGGCTCTTCTTCGCTACTTAAGTTTATATTCTAACAGAATTTTCACATCGATCAATAATTTTGATTTAGATAGATACTTGTTAATGCAATGTAACACTTTTTATGACCACTAGCGGGGGCTGGGGCTGAATGAGCCTGCTTGGGGTACATTTCCACACATTGGGACGTTGGGGTTCACCAAGCTTTGTTACCATCGATCAGGAATATTGATGAATGACTTTTTCTCTTTCCAGATTCTCTTTGAAGTTCCGGATGGAACAATAGAAGTGGCTGAATTTCTGTGCATCGATGCCCTGGACAAACCGATAAACCAAGAAGAACAGGATCTTTTCTGGGACTTCACCTACGTCAGTGAGAGTCTGCGACTACGATCGACGTCCTCGCCATCATCATCGGGGAATGCCAAGACCAGGCAACAACCAGTCCTCCTCTCCAACATCGTTGTGCTGTTTTTTCTATGCTCCCTAGGGGGGTGGAGCTTGAGATTGCACTTCCTCCTGGACAGCCTTCAAGACTGTGCCCTATCCACCAATCAGAATAATTCTGATCTATATGGAAGCCCTGAGGGGCCGGCCTTTCTGTGTATGGGCCTGCACTCTCCCATGGGATTATTTATGTACTGATCTGGAATAAAATGTATATTTATACCTTACACTGTCATGATTGTGTGTGTTGATTTACACCCCAGTGTTTATGAAGCCTTGAAAACTCAAAATATTGCTTTTCTAGTGGGAGGAGCTTAAAGAGGAAGTGATGTCATTTGATATGTTGATTAACCACTTCCGGACCGCCCACCGCAGTTTTACGTCGGTACTTTGACGTTAAATAGCGGTGTTATGGCAGCAGAGATCAGATAGCAGATAGCAGCCATAACCCCGGTATTTCAAAACAAACAGGTGCTGCCCAAGAAAAATGAATAGTGAATATGTCAAAAAATAATGTGTATAATGACAATATGTGTAAAAAATAAGCAAACTCAATGACCTTAAATCATAAGTGATTCCCAACATCACACAAAAAAATCAAAAAAGAAATAAGTGTCAATAAATCAATATGTGCATACACTGAAAATCATGAAATGAAATGTCCATAAATAGATGCATTCCAATCCTCAAAGTAATGGCCACCACAGAAGTGATTAATATATAATATTGTGCTTCACTCCACTGCCACCAGAGATCAAAGCCTCTCACCTTAAGATTTGACCCAGAACACTGAGTCAAAAACAACTTTTTTACCCCTCTGGGGTCACAGCACAGGCAGATGTCACCAAATGGTAAGGAGGTCTCAGACGGATGCACAGGGACAAGGTAACAGCGATGGTGCCACTTTCACACAGGGCACATAGAGATCACAAGATAAGCAAAGAAGCAAAAAGAAATCTAATGCTCTCCGTGCGGATAAGCTGGTAACAGCCGTTTAGTAAAATCAATATACTCACAAACAGCCACTTGGAGTCATGCTTGTAAGAATGAGATCGCACAACTGAGAGGATACACCGAGCAGCAGGGAAGGCTCCGTCCCCTATACGCGTTACGTCTAAGCCTATTGGGCGCTGACTTCAACAGTAGAGGGCAACGCTCTGACCCCTATGGCCGGTCCAACCTAGCGGCAACCCGAAGATCTTCTTTAAGGCCGGAGAGTGTTGGACTCAGGTGGTCCGTACTGCGGTGCTGTTCCTGATCGGGGGTTGCCGCTAGGTTGGACCGGCCAGAGGGGTCAGAGCGTTGCCCATTGGAGCTGACAGGAGTCACACCATTTATATGCATTGAAGGGCCTTTTGGTAAGCGCATAGCGTGGCCTCAGTACTTGTCACGGATTGAAGAGGAAGTCACATTATTGCGGTGGATGATTTCCATTTTCTGCACCCTGCACATCTTATTTGGACTTTATCTTTACCTTTCTCTTTCTTTGCTGATTTTTGAAATATTATGAACATTATGACAATTCCACACGGACGTTGTGTTATTGCTATTTGTATCCAATTATTCACTGTTTAATTTATTCTATATTCACTTTATGCATATGTTTGATTACATATATATTCAACTTTATTCTTTATATTCTTTTCTTTATATCTGTAATATGTCCCATTGATCTAAAGGTATAGGGGACCTTCACTGTAGCCCATAGCCAGAATTTATGGTGCTTTTCCACTGCATGGAACCCAACGGTTCGGCACGCTTTTGTGCTTTTCCACTGCTGGTACCGCATGGTATAGTGTCGGAACGGTTCGGTACGGCTCTGAAAAAACAGTACCTACTCGATTGTGGTTCCAACAGGTACCATAACTGGTACCATATCCCACAATCCTTTGCATGCAGTCACTTCTAGCCACTGATTGGTCAGAGAATCCCACCCACCCCATTGTTATCCCACCCACTTAACTTTAGTACTACTTTAGTGGAAAAGCAAACCATACCGTACCGTACCGAACCGTTCCGACGCTATACCATGCGGTACCAGCAGTGGAAAAGCAAACCGGGCCAAGCAGGGCCGAGTAGAGCCGAGCCGGTACTTGCAGTGGAAAAGTGCCATAATATCTACAAAGTTCAAGTCACAGCTACTGTCAGTCAGACCTTCTATTGTCAAACCCACCTCCTCCATTAGGCACACTGGGGTTGATTTTGCTAGAACTAGTGCGGGCTTTGGTGCAGCTGTGCATGGTAGCCAATTAGCTTCTAACTTCAGGCCGTTCAATTAAGCTTTGAAAAAAAAAACCTGGAATCTGATTGGCTTCTATGCAGAGCTGCACCAGATTTTGCACTCTCCAGTTCTGGTAGATTAACCCCAGTTGGCTCCTGATCATCTAGCTTTCTCATCACCTATCTGACACATAAACCTTCACAAAAGCTCAATGATTAAGCACAGGAGATTGATTGCTCCTGATCATGTCTATACGTTTCTGATTGGTGGGTACCTACTTGTTTTTGAGCCCCCCCAATCACTATGGTCAATATTTATTGTGGGAATCTGGTTCCTTTCCTAGTTTGCCCTCCATGGACAAGCACAGTTCCACTTCAATGTCCAGGTAAAGAAGCAGTCTGTGCTTAGCTGTTGGGTATAATCCCAAGTCAGAGCGCACATTTGTCTCCTGCTCCTATGTGATGGCACCGACCCCATCATAAGGAATCAAACTATCGGCTATTTTACTTACTCATGGCAGGGAAAAAACATGATTATATGGTACTGGTCAGACTGGTCTTTAAAAGCAAACCAGTGTTTTTTGCCTGAGGTCTGGGTTGACCGCTGGGAATCTCTACTAATATCACATATTTCACTGTTGAAGTTTGATTGCATGCACGTGATTTTACACTTTTTTTGCACTTGCACAGACGGTATACAGGTCCCTCTAAAAAAATGAGCATATTGTGATAAAGTTGATTATTTTCTGTAATGTACTGATAAACATTAGACTTTCATATATTTTACATTCATTACACACAACTGAAGTAGTGCAAGCCTTTTATTGGTTTAATATTGATGATTTTGGCATACAGCTCATGAAAAACCAAAATTCCTATCTCAAAAAATTAGCATATTTCATCCGACCAATCAAAAAAAAAATGTTTTTAATACAAAAAAAGTCAACCTTCAAATAATGATGTTCAGTTCTGCACTCAATACTTGGTCGGGAATCCTTTTGCAGAAATGACTGCTTCAATGCGGCGTGGCATGGAGGCGATCAGCCTGTGGCACTGCTGAGGTGTTATGGAGGCCCAGGATGCTTCGATAGCGGCCTTCAGCTCATCCAGAGTGTTGGGTCTTGCGTCTCTCAACTTTCTCTTCACAACATCCCACAGATTCTCTATGGGGTTCAGGTCAGGCCAATTGAGCACAGTAATACCATGGTCAGTAAACCATTTACCAGTGGTTTTGGCACTGTGAGCAGGTGCCAGGTCGTGCTGAAAAATGAAATCTTCATCTCCAGAAAGCTTTTCAGCAGATGGAAGCATGAAGTGCTCCAAAATCTCCTGATAGATAGCTGCATTGACCCTGCCCTTGATAAAACACAGTGGACCAACACCAGCAGCTGACATGGCACCCCAGACCATCACTGACTGTGGGTACTTGACACTGGACTTCAGGCATTTTGGCATTTCCCTCTCCCCAGTCTTCCTCAGGGTCCGGTCACCTCTTCTCCTTGTGCAGCGTTTTCTGCCACACTTTTTCCTTCCCACAGACTTCCCACTGAGGTGCCTTGATACAGCACTCTGGGAACAGCCTATTCCTTCAGAAATTTCTTTCTGTGTCTTACCCTCTTGCTTGAGGGTGTCAATGATGGCCTTCTGGACAGCAGTCAGGTCGGCAGTCTTACCCATGATTGCGGTTTTGAGTAATGAACTAGGCTGGGAGTTTTTAAAAGCCTCAGGAATCTTTTGCAGGTGTTTAGAGTTAATTGATTCGGATGATTAGGTTAATCGCTCGTTTAGAGAACCTTTTCATGATATGCTAATTTTTTGAGACAGGAATTTTGGTTTTTCATGAGCTGTATGCCAAAATCATCAATATTAAAACAATAAAAGGCTTGCACTACTTCAGTTGTGTGTAATGAATGTAAAATATATGAAAGTCTAATGTTTATCAGTACATTACAGAAAATAATCAACTTTATCACAATATGCTCATTTTTTGAGAAGGACCTGTATATATATATATATATATATATATTCCATTATAGGCATGGCTGCAATGTGGGGAATGCCTGGCTAATCTCTTTCTTCTTCCTGGAAAGTCTGATAAGTCGTGTCAATTAAGATAAGGAGGCGACTCCCATTGAAGTATATGGGACAGGTCGGATCACAGGTCGCCTCAAAGTAGTACAGGACCCTTTTCTGAAGTCGGAGTGACTTCAGTAGTGCCAATTAAGACGGCACTGATTGATTAACATTGCTTTTGTTATGTCAAGCTACCTGGGGCAACACAAGTTGCCTCACAAGTCGCGCTAGTGTGAATGGGCTCTTAAAGCGTGTTATACAGCTCAGTGCTTTGCTGTGTAATTTGTCCCCTTCTATCACCTAAAATACCTGGCTGATCCTGCCTGGCTATGTCCTTCCCTCTGCAATCTGACTACGGTATACCAAGGCTCCTGAGCCCTGACACTGCGGTCAGTTTACGTGTCTCCGTCATCCGCAGCCCTCCTGTCCTCCTCTGTCCTCTCCCCCCCCTTCCTCCCTCCTTGTCTGCTCCTGTGTCACTGCCCCCCCTCCTGCTCCTGTGTCAGTGTCCCCACTCCTGCTCCTGTGTCTGTGCCCCCCCTCCTGTTCTTGTGTCTGTGCCCCCCTCCCCTCCTGTTTCTGCGTCAGTGCCCCCCCTCCCCTCCTGTTCCTGCGTCAGTGCCCCCTCCCCTCCTGTTCCTGCGTCAGTGCCCCCCTCCCCTCCTGTTCCTGCGTCAGTGCCCCCTCCCCTCCTGTTCCTGCGTCAGTGCCCCCCCTCCCCTCCTGTTCCTGCGTCAATGCCCCCTCCCCTCCTGTTCCTGCGTAAGTGCCCCCCTCCTTTTCCTGCATCAGTGCCCCCCTCCCCTCCTGCTCCTGTGTCAGTGCCCTCCTCCCCTCCTTTTCCTGCATCATTGCCCCCCTCCCCTCCTGCTCCTGTGTCAGTGCCCCCCCTCCTGCATCAGTGCCCCCCTCCCCTCCTGCGTCAGTGCCCCCCTCCCCTCCTGTTCCTGCATCAGTGCCCCCCTCCCCTCCTGCTCCTGTGTCAGTGCCCCCCCTCCCCTCCTGTTCCTGCATCAGTGCCCCCCTCCCCTCCTGCTCCTGTCTCAGTGCCCCCCTCCCCTCCTGTTCCTGTGTCAGTGCTCCCCCTCCCCTCCTGTTCCTGCATCAGTGTCCCCCCTCCCCTCCTGCATCAGTGCCCCCCTCCCCTCCTGCTCCTGTCTCAGTGTCCCCCCTCCCCTCCTGCTCCTGTGTCAGTGCCCCCCCTCCCCTCCTGCTCCTGTGTCAGTGCCCCCCCCCTCCCCTCCTGCTCCTGTCTCAGTGCCCCCCCCTCCCCTCCTGCTCCTGTGTCAGTGCCCCCCCCCTCCCCTCCTGCTCCTCTAGTTTTATTTAAAGTTTCATATCCTGTCTACAGTCTGTGTAATATTCCTGTGTGCCCCTGTGTGTTTTTTAGTTCTGATAAGATACAGAGTCAGACTACACAGATTGTTAAAGCGTAGGGTTCACATGTTTAACAATAGTGCATATAATAAAACCACACATTTTTGTGTCAGTTATTAAAAAAAATAAGTGATCCTTCAAGTATGTTACAGATTATAAGCAAATGAAGAGCCAACCACCATTTGTAGGTTTGTGAAGAGTGCATTTGTGCAGGAGGGGGCGCAATTAAACCAACAAAAAACAAACCCCACACCAAACAAACACACATGAAAAAGGTGTGAGAAAGTCATAGTACAAATACAGGTCCCTCTCAAAAAATCAAAAAAAGTTGATTATTTTCTGTAATGTACTGATAAACATTAGACTTTCATATATTTTACATTCATTACACACAACTGAAGTAGTGCAAGCCTTTTATTGGTTTAATATTGATGATTTTGGCATACAGCTCATGAAAAACCAAAATTCCTGTCTCAAATAATTAGCATATCATAAAAAGGTTCTCTAAACGAGCGATTAACCTAATCATCCGAATCAATTAACTCTAAACACCTGCAAAAGATTCCTGAGGCTTTTAAAAACTCCCAGCCTGGTTCATTACTCAAAACCGCAATCATGGGTAAGACTGCCGACCTGACTGCTGTCCAGAAGGCCATCATTGACACCCTCAAGCAAGAGGGTAAGACACAGAAAGAAATTTCTGAAGGAATAGGCTGTTCCCAGAGTGCTGTATCAAGGCACCTCAGTGGGAAGTCTGTGGGAAGGAAAAAGTGTGGCAGAAAACGCTGCACAACGAGAAGAGGTGACCGGACCCTGAGGAAGACTGGGGAGAAGGACCGATTCCAGACCTTGGGGGACCTGCGGAAGCAGTGGCCTGAGTCTGGAGTAGAAACATCTAGAGCCACCGTGTACAGGCGTGTGCAGGAAATGGGCTACAGGTGCCGCATTCCCCAGGTCAAGACACTTTTGAACCAGAAACAGCGGCAGAAGCGCCTGACCTGGGCTACAGAGAAGCAGCACTGGACTGTTGCTCAGTGGTCCAAAGTACTTTTTTCGGATGAAAGCAAATTTTGCATGTCATTCGGAAATCAAGGTGCCAGAGTCTGGAGGAAGATTAGGGAGAGGGAAATGCCTGAAGTACCCACAGTCAGTGATGGTCTGGGGTGCCATGTCAGCTGCTGGTGTTGGTCCACTGTGTTTTATCAATGCAGCTAGCTATCAGGAGATTTTGGAGCACTTCATGCTTCCATCTGCTGAAAAGCTTTCTGGAGATGAAGATTTCATTTTTCAGCACGACCTGGCACCTGCTCACAGTGCCAAAACCACTGGTAAATGGTTTACTGACCATGGTATTACTGTGCTCAATTGGCCTGACCTGAACCCCATAGAGAATCTGTGGGATGTTGTGAAGAGAAAGTTGAGAGACGCCAAGACCCAACACTCTGGATGAGCTGAAGGCCGCTATCGAAGCATCCTGGGCCTCCATAACACCTCAGCAGTGCCACAGGCTGATCGCCTCCATGCCACGCCACATTGAAGCAGTCATTTCTGCAAAAGGATTCCCGACCAAGTATTGAGTGCAGAACTGAACAGAATTATTTGAAGGTTGACTTTTTTGTATTAAAAACACTTTTTATTGGTCGGATGAAATATGCTAAATTTTTGAGATAGGAATTTTGGGTTTTCATGAGCTGTATGCCAAAATCATCAATATTAAACCAATAAAAGGTTTGCACTACTTCAGTTGTGTGTAATGAATGTAAAATATATGAAAGTCTAATGTTTATCAGTACATTACAGAAAATAATCAACTTTATCACAATATGCTCATTTTTTGAGAAGGACCTGTATATATATATATATATTGTGGGGTTGATTAGCTCGGTGGCGGGCGTGGATGACCCCTTTGGGGGGTGCGTTTACACAGGGAGATAGCCGAGAAGTGGTTGCAAACAACACTTTGATTTATTCTTGCAATTTTCTTCACACAAGTGCAAGCGTCAAAACAGCAAAATAAAAATAAAACACAAAATAAATCCTTATAGGGGAAAGTTTCCGCGCTATTGGAGGAAATTAAGTAAATAAATGACTGCAGCCTACCTCAAAAATATAGACAACTATATTTAGTGAATGTGGGGAAAAGGGAGGTAAAATGGCGCTGTCACGCTAATAAATAGGAAATATAAATATATCTTAAAGTGCACTGGTGATAAAGTGAATAAAAATCAAGGTATATAAAACTTAATATGGTGAGTCCTTAAAAAGTGTAAATATGTTTAAAAGAAATTAATAAAAAATATGTATATATATATTATCGTGATAAATGAATAAGAAAATTAAGATATAAGTAATAAATTATTGAAAATCAATACAGTGTGTGATCTTAAAGGTGTATATATGACTTCATAAAAAATACATTAAATAAATAAAGTGATGTTTTAAATATCCTCCATAAATAATTAAGGTGCTAATTAATCAAATATATATTGTGCTAGTGGGCCAAACAATAAATAGCTTTGTATAAATCTGTACACAATCAATTCATAAATAGTGTCCCAGCAATTTAAATAACATAAATAAATAAATAAATGTAAAGAGAATATATAGAAAAATTGTCCATATAAATAGCCAAATATTAAATGGTGCTGCAAATGTAATTGAGTCCCAAGATGGGAAATGAAGCAGGGATTTTAACAGGAAAAAATGGATTCCAGGAGTTCCAGACTGATGGGGGTGCTCAATACAGGAATAAGTGCTCCCCTCCTATTACTCCCGCACTCACCAGATGGTGGTACCCCCACAGGGGTAATCAGCGTTTGGGGTGACTCTCAAAGGTCCCTCCGAAGGCTGGCTAGTAATCCACTTAATCCCGACTTCATATGCCGTATTTTTCTCCAGGGGAAAAATTGATGAGAAATCCCTCCTCTTAAAGTACTCCAATATATTTGAGAGATCCGGATGAGGAAAGAAAACAGGGGCTCCAATAGTGAAGTATTGCAAAAAATAGGTGCTTTATTCATATAAATTTACAATCCTTGCCACTGTGGGCGGCTACCTTCTCACACTGGAACCTATCTAATGAAGTCTGCCCCCAACCTACTGTTGGGCAGACTTGGCTGATCACACAGCAGACTCTCAATAGTCCATGTTTTATCTCTTCACACAGCACATGTTCATTTAACCTGTCCCTTTGTTTGTCTCTTCACATAGAAAACAGTTCATTTATTTGAGGGGGATATTTTTCCTTAGGCTGCTTAAAAAATAATAGGTAAGTAGGTGTTGCCTCCGTCCCTGTATGTGCTATTAGGGGGTTTTTTGGTGCCTCAGGCCAAGAGGGATTGGGACTTTAAGGGCAAGTGCATAGATATAGAAACAAGTATATGAATATATGATAGATAATGTTCCATTTCAAATAAAACAAAATTTTATTTACAACAATGTAAATCCATATATTGTAGAAAAGACAACATATATAGGTGAACAAGGTGCTTGGGGGTAGAGACCCCGGTGTGAAGGAAGTAATAAAGAAGTTGATTCAGAGATGAATCAGTGACAATGGTGAAAAAAGTGACTTTTGGATAGGATTTCCACAGATATTGAGTGGGACATTGGTCCCTTAGGAGAATCCTATTGCTGACGCGTTTCGGCTCACTTGGAGCCTTTCTCAAAGCGTTGAGTCACTCTGTACTTCAGTCTATGAAGATAATATATAATATAAATAGTTTAGATCTTTATTCATGTCAAGTGTAATTTCAAAAAATTATTGAGAGCAATTTTACCTACATGGATATAGCTGACGGTTACTGCGCATGGCTCCCTTCATCCTGTTGCAAACGCAGCGGGATCAGGCTATGCATATTGCCTGGGATGGGTGAGATGGTATTAATAGGTGTAAAACACGTAGTATCTTTATGTCTTGTGGAATGGGTAAAACCACTTACATTTACTGAAGGAGTTAAAGTACTTCCTCCACGGGGAATAAATTTCCCTCTCTTGTTTTCAGGTTGTTTGATCTAGGTTAGAGAATTAGTCTATGTTACCTCAAATTGCATATGGTGTAACATAAAGAGTGACTTTTCCCAATGGAGGTGTATAGCCTCCTAGTGTTTGTACAATAAAAAGTGACTTTTGGTGCCCATAGTTATTGGACAGTGAAGCGGTCCAAGGAGCTTACATTTTGAAGAAAAGGTGAGGTGATCCTTCCGGCTAACGCAGGTCCGTCCGTCCTCTTCCCTCGGTTGGAGAGAAGTGAGGACTTGACGTTGATCCCCGGCCTTTTAAAGCCCTCCGCGCATGCGCAGTAACCGTCAGCTATATCCATGTAGGTAAAATTGCTCTCAATAATTTTTTAAAATTACACTTGACATGAATAAAGATCTAAACTATTTATATTATATATTATCTTCATAGACTGAAGTACAGAGTGACTCAACGCTTTGAGAAAGGCTCCAAGTGAGCCGAAACGCGTCAGCAATAGGATTCTCCTAAGGGACCAATGTCCCACTCAATATCTGTGGAAATCCTATCCAAAAGTCACTTTTTTCACCATTGTCACTGATTCATCTCTGAATCAACTTCTTTATTACTTCCTTCACACCGGGGTCTCTACCCCCAAGCACCTTGTTCACCTATATATGTTGTCTTTTCTACAATATATGGATTTACATTGTTGTAAATAAAATTTTGTTTTATTTGAAATGGAACATTATCTATCATATATTCATATACTTGTTTCTATATCTATGCACTTGCCCTTAAAGTCCCAATCCCTCTTGGCCTGAGGCACCAAAAAAACCCCTAACAGTTCATTTATTTCTTCCACATAGAAATAGTTCAAGACCTCACCTTGAGTAGTCTTCACACTTGTTACCCTCCTCAGCTTCACATCGCTTCAGGAGGTCTTCCCCAGGCTCACACAGCTTTCAGGGGGCACACATCTGTCTGTCCTCCTCTCCCAGCCCACACAGCGTCAGGAGGCAGCAATCCTTAGACTTCCTCTGGACAAATTATAGAGGCCTTCATTTCCTCATTCTAAACAGCTGAATGGTTTCCAACTTCCTGCTGGCTATCTCTGCAGCCAACACCCTATAGTAATTGGTGAACTTTCTAAATGCACTGATTTGTGGCACTGATACGTGGCACTGGTTGACACTGATTCATGGCTCTGATACGTGGCACTGGTGGACACTGATTCGTGGCACTGATACGTGGCACTGATACGTGGCACTGGTGGACACTGATTCACACTGATTCGTGGCACTGATACGTGGCACTGGTGGACACTGATTCGTGGCACTGATACGTGGCACCGATACGTGGCACTGGTGGACACTGATTAGTGGCACTGATAGGTGGCACTGGTGGACACTGATATGTGGCACTGATACGTGGCACTGGTGGACACTGATACGTGGCACTGATACGTGGCACTGATACTTGGCACTGGTGGACACTGATTCGTGGCACTGATATGTGGCACTGGTGGACACTGATACGTGGCACTGGTGTGTGGCACTGGTGGACACTGATATGTGGCACTGATATGTGTCACTGGTGGACACTGATACGTGGCACTGGTTGACACTGATTCGTGGCACTGATACGTGGCACTGGTGGACACTGATTCGTGGCACTGCTATGTGGCACTGGTGGACACTGATATGTGGCACTGATACGTGTCACTGGTGGACACTGATACGTGGCACTGATATGTGGCACTGATACGTGGCACTGGTTGACACTGATTCATGGCTCTGATACGTGGCACTGGTGGGCAGTGGCACTGGTGGACACTGATACGTGGCACTGATATGTGGCACTGATACGTGGCACTGGTGGACACTGATTCGTGGCACTGATACGTGGCACTAATACGTGGCACTGGTGGACACTGATTCGTGGCACTGATTCGTGGCACTGATACGTGGCACTGGTTGACACTGATTCGTGGCACTGATATGTGGCACTGGTGGACACTGATTCGTGGCACTGATATGTGGCACTGGTGGACACTGATACGTGGCACTGGTGGGCAATGAGGAAATGAGTAAAAAAAAACAGAAAAGGGGAATTAGGTCACAACACATCATATTCTGATTGGCCAAACACAAAGTCGTCTGTCATAAGTCCTGCAAAATAATTCGCAAATTGCGGTAAAATCGCGGTAAAAATTCGCTCCGACATGGGGCGACTTTATGGCCGTGGCAGTGTGAACTGGCTCTCAATGATGTTGTTTGCTCTTTAAAAATAAATACTCACAATAAGTATAATGACTAAGCCCCTCCCCTTTGTGGCATTGTTGAAAAGGGACGGAGCATGGGTGACCTTAAAATTATGCCCCCCCCCCCCCCTGAAAAAAGTTCTGTGGACGCGCTGAGGATATACTGACCTGGCTGCAGCCTACCTTCTATATATAGTCCTACAAGGGGGTATATAGAAGAGAATGGAAATGGGGTGAAGGTATATGGCGCTCCCTATGGGCTCTTTCACACTGCTGCTCCGATTTGCTATTCCGCTGCGTATGTCCGCATATCATCCCATCCGTTTGCGGATGATATACGGACATAATGCATGTCTATGGGGATTGCGGATGTCAGTGGATGACGCCGCTGACATCCGATTTTGCTTCCTTTCCGTTTTTTAAACAGAAGAAAAATAGGGTTCTGTTCCTTTCCAAAAAACGTAACAGAACTGAAAGGAGGAAAATCGGATGTCAGCGGATGGTCATCCGCAATCCCATTGACCAGCATTATGTCCGTATATCATCCACAAAATAATGGGATGAAATACGGACATACGGAGCGCCCGTGTGAAAGAGCCCTAAAATTCCAATAAATCAAAGTGTATGGTGATAAAACATATGAGAAATCACTTATAAATAAATCGATGATATTGATAAATGGGAAGCTGAAAAGTGAGAGAAAATGAAATAAGAATATAATGATCAGCACTTGCAAATATAAATTATCAAATGTCCAAAAGTGAGACAATGTGCATCAATTGGTGACATAAAGTGAAAAGCACTAAATGGTGATCTTATAATTCCTAACAATAAATACAAAGTATAACTGGCAACAAATGAAGGTGACGTGCAAAGTGACTGAGCGCAATTCAAAGCATAATCCATAGAAGTGACCAAAAATGGATGGAAAAAATCTCGGTGTTCTCCAAACGTGAGCGGTGCAAGTGAAGAAACTCCGCCCTCACCAGATATAGGGACCCCACAGGGGTGGTAAACGTTGGTAGACACAAGAGGATGTATCTCACCCAGTAATGGAGCTCAGTAGTAGTAGATGGTGTACATGAATAAAAGTATCCAGGACATATAGAAAGGAGAGAAGGGCTCACATAGTGAAGTATTATTTAAAACCAATCAGTTTATTTCACAAGAAACGTACTCACAAAAGTATCAGTAATAGGCTCCTGATGACGTCACATCGCCGAAACGCGTAAAGCCTCATCGCATCATTTCCGCTGTATTGGAACGCACTTCCAGTTGTTGGAACGCATAGTGTTCCGGAAGCGTGCTATCCACCTGTAAACCTGTAACCAATGGCCTGGACACTGCTTTTATTACTGATAGGAACCACATACAGGTACATGATTTTACACTTAAGGGCCGCCCTGCCGCACTATATGTACATGGGGGCGGTCCTTAAGCCGTTAAAAAAATGTTTCTTTGTTAAACATTTGAATAAAAATCTATTGAAAAAGTACAGAAATAGAAAGATTATTGAACGAATGTCCAAAGATGAACACAAGAGGCCGAGTATTCTAGGCAAAACCCAAATATACGCCCCCCTCCCCCCATGGAGTGATTGGTTACCAGGGGGATAAGCTCAGTGAATGTAGTCACCCTATTACACATACAGAAGAAAGGCGTATCTATAATCGATCGTTCCCACCGTACGTGCGTCACTTGCAGAGACTTTTCATGTGTCAGTAATGTTCCCCGGTCACACCAATCTTCATGTCCTGTTTTTCCCCCCTGCAGAAAACTGAATACACGCTGCAGAAAAAATCCGCACATTGTGGGTGGGGCACATAGACAACCATTGTGTTTTTTTTGTGCCCTTGCAGAACGCATGCGGAAAAACCGACGTCTCTGCACCATGGGGTGACCGAGGCCTAAAAGAAGATTTCTGTACAATGCCAGCTGAGCCAATGGGAAGAGAGTTCCATTATTTATTCCAGATACTTATATACCGCCATCAATTTACATATATATTGTATATTCACACCAGTCCCCGCCCCCAATCTAATGTTCCTAACTCACATTCATACATACATCATCCAATCCACCCCCCAGAATGTCTTTGTAGTGTGGGAGGAAACCGGAGTACCCGGAGGAAACCCACGCAGGCACAGGGGGAACATGCAAACTCCATGCAGGTAGTGGCGTTTTGCTGCTAGGTGAAAGTGCTGAACACTGCACCACTGTGCCGCCCGGTAATAGAAATGTGGGAGTGATAAGTGCAGGAATTCTGCTCAGTACCTCAGGGCCCGGCCCCTCCCCCCCATCATTCTGTTGCATTATTTTGGTGCATTATGCAGTGGGTGGATCAGACCCGGGTGCTCTGCATAGGAGCCGCAGGCTGCATCTCCACAATGCTGCAGGGAAGCTTCATAGGAACTCATGCACATGGTCGGCCAGAGGGTGGTAAAAGCAGGTGGTTAAGCTGCAGTTTTACTGCCCCTCACCTAAAGAAGGGCATGCAGCTGCTCAGGGCAGTACATGCCAATGCAGAAATTAAACCGCATGCTGCATTCGCTGGGAGGTACTGCCGCCAAACGCGACCAATTTAATCACATGGTACCGTTCTGCAACCGTGTGCAATGGGCAGCTCAGTTCAGTCTATTTAGGGTTAAAACTGGCAACATATCGCTTCCTCACTGCCAGACAAAACTCCCTCTGAAGAGTGATCAACCGTGGAACACTTTTCAGAGGGGTGACAAGACCTGCAGCACAGTAGAATGAGCCCATATAGTACCCCCCCCCCCCCGTCTTCCTGAACCCTTCACACGGACGTCACACATGTATGCGGCCTCCCTGCACCGGGCTTTTATACCTGGGGCCACATATATGTGCTCCTCCCTTTGTGCTGAGAGAGCTCCGCCCTAACGATCGGAACCTGGATCTCCCGGATCTGGGTCACCTGATCACAGTGATAGCCTCTGATTGGCTATCATAGTGATCAGTCACCATGAAGCCCCGCCCCCATGTCCATTTCTTTCTGTGAATGTAGAAGGATACAATGTGTCTTGATTGGGGTACTACAGATAAATACCCCCCCCCCCCATACTTAATTCTGCCAAACGGATTCCCCATTCCACCAACTCCCAACAAATAACGCATGACCCCAATCTGGGGAAATTTGGCTTGCTACGCCATTTTATTAACAAATGAACAAAATAAACAATCCATAATCCAGAACCCGTAACATAAAGGTTGGTGGTCTTGGGAGGCACCGAAACCCAAATAGAATTGTGTATCAGCGTTATAACTTACCGGTCCCCAACCGCCCAACACCGGCTCGGGGACAAACACCCTTCACCACAGATACCTCCTTCTTACCACTTTCCCGTTATTCCACCATTAACTGGGATCCACTAGAGGGCTCCATACCTTACATGGGTCACCCTATGAACTTTTCCAAGAATATTAACTCCTCCAAAGACCCCCAACCACCACAGCGCAGAGGTGTAAATCCTTATATCCGTGGCCCCCCACAAACACAACGCTCCTTCAACACCATCATGAATGCCAAGAAACCACAAATCTGTCCCTATAGCATTCCAGTGGACCCCGTCACTCCGAAGATCCCGCCAGGGATCCACCTCCAGATCCTGATACCTAACCACAAAACCCCCGTTGCGCATTACAAAACGATGAACTTCCTTGTTGACCTTGATGGGCGCCTTGTTCAGCTTCTCGACTGACCTCGCAAAACGCCAAGAAAAGCGGCCGACAATCTCTGACCAAACCACGATCATGTCAGGAAAGGTGGAGTGCAGTCTAAGGAAATCAAACCTAATGTCACAGATGAGGTGACGCATTGACCGAACGACTAGGGCGTTGTCCCCCGCGTGCAGCACCATTATGTCTGGTGAGATACAAGTCTGGTAAGCCGCTCAGGTGAACGTGCTTATCAGGTGCAGGTCAGATCCGTAGTCCCAAGCAGCACTCTACACACAAAGTAGTGACCGCACTCCGATGTAAATGGAAATGTACAATTTATTCACCACTGTAAATCCAAAACAAGACTTGAAAACATCACAAAGACCAAGGACTGACGCATTTCACTAAATTACATTCACTAACTCATAACTACAAAAAAGCGGAGTGGAGAGACTGCTAATAAAGGGGCATAGCAGCTGAAGATCATTGGTTTTACCATGCTGGTGGTTTGTGCTCGCCGCTACGCCTCCCAACCGCAGAGCACAAACCACCAGCATGGTAAAACCAAAATGTCATATCTTCATATATCTCTACATAGTCATAGAACTGCATGGATGAATCAATACTTGTAAACCCACAAATATTTTGCCATTAATGTCTAAACCGCTGGCAACAAAAGTCAGTACACCCCTAAGTGACAATGTCTAAATTGGGCCCAAAGTGTCAATATTTTGTGTGGCCACCATTATTTTCCAGCACTGCCTTAACCCTCTTGGGCATGGAGTTCACCAGAGCTTCACAGGTTGTCACTGGAGTCCTCTTCCCCTCCTCCATGATGACATCACAGAGCTGGTGGATGTTAGAGACCTTGCGCTCCTCCACCTTCCGTTTGAGGATTCCCCACAGATGCTCAATAGGGTTTAGGTCTGGAGACATGCTTGGCCAGTCCATCACCTTTACCCTCAGCTTCTTTAGCAAGGCAGTGGTCATCTTGGAAGTGTTCGGGGTCGTTATGTTGGAATATTGCCCTGCGGCCCAGTCTCTGAAGGGAGGGGATCATGCTCTGCTTCAGTATGTCACAGTACATGTTGGCATTCATGGTTCCCTCAATGAACTGTAGATGCCCAGTGCCGGCAGCCCCAGACCATGACACTCCCACCACCATGCTTGACTGTAGGAAGACACACTTGTCTTTGTAATCCTCACCTGCTTGCCGCCACACACGCCTGACACCATCTGACACCAAATAAGTTTATCTTGGTCTCATCAGAGCACAGGAGATGGTTCCAGTAATCCATGTCCTTAGTCTGCTTGTCTTCAGCAAACTGTTTGTGGGCTTTCTTTTCCATCATCTTTAGAAGAGGCTTCCTTCTGGGATGATAGCCATGCAGACCAATTTGATGCAGTGTGCGGCGTATGGTCTGAGCACTGACAGGCTGACCCCTCCCCCACCCTTTCAACCTCTGCAGCAATGCTGGCAGCACTCATACGTCTATTTCCCAAAGACAACCTCTGGATATGACACTGAGCACGGCACTCAACTTCTTTGGTGGACCATGGTCAGGCCTGTTCTGAGTGGAACCTGTCTTGGTTAAACGCTGTATGGTCTTGGCCACCGGGCTGCAGCTCAGTTTCAGGGTCTTGGCAATCTTCTTATAGCCTAGGCCATCTTTATGTAGAGCAACAATTCTTTTTTTCAGATCCTCAGAGAGTTCTTTGTCATGAGGTGCCATGTTGAACTTCCAGTGACCAGTTGTAACGCTCCTGCGTTTTTGTATATAGGCTGGATTTGCAGCTGCAAAATCTCCACTCAGAAGTCATGCAGAGATATGTTGAATACCAGATCCAACTCTCCAGGACTCATCACCGTGGGCCTGTCAGCTTGAACATACAGATATATACACACTCAATGAGATGTTCCTGGAGTGATAGGATGTATATGATAGTATGAAGGTGATGTGCTGAAGGGACAGGTGTGAACAGTGACAAGGATGGTAAGCACTTGATAGGTTTGTACAGGAGAGTTCAAGATGGTATTTAGGAATGCAGATAGGTTAGTATCGAGTATGTTAGTAGGTGGTGAGGACAGCAGATGACAAATACAGGATAGACTAACCCAGTGCAAGGATAGATAGTAGTAGACAGGAGAGCTAGCAATCTGTGCAGCAGTGCAGATGATAGATGGTAATAGTCTCAAGAGCTAGCAATCTATATGATGGTGCAGATGATAGGATAGTATGGATAGGTAGTAACAGTCCTTAATGCAAATAGTAGTAGTGTAAGTTATGGAGGTTTCCCCTGCAGGGTACTTATCACTATAGTATAGCAGTAGAAGGTCCGGTGATGAGGAAGTGATCCGGTAGCGAGATACAGGGATCAGTAGCGAGGTTCGGTTCTGAGGAAGTGATCCTGGTAGCGAGATACAGGGATCGTAGCGAGGTTCCACAGCGAGACACGCTTGTAAGCATATGAGCTTCAAGGCAGGTTGAACGAACATGTGAGTGAGAACGCCGGCGGTTGAAATAGCCTCTCTGCGGCGCTCAGTGATGACAGCATCGGTCTTAAAGGTGTATGCGCACCTACCAAAAGAGAATGGTGGGACGCATACATGAATGGAAAGTGGAATAAAGGGTACCAGAGGTACCAGAACATTACAGTACCCCCCCCTTAAGGCCGGCACCTGAAGGCCTCTAGAGCTGGTTTTTCCGGGTATTTCGCATGAAAATTGCGAATCAGTCTAGGGGCATGTATATCAGAGGTATCCAGCCAGGTATCGTCTTGAGATCCATAGTTCTTCCATCGTACTAGATATTGGAGTCTTCTTCTGTGGATACGAGAATCCAGAATCTCCTTTATCTCAAATTCTTCTCCGCCTTCAACTTGTACAGGAGGTGGAGGTGGGATGGTAGGTCTTATTCCTTGGTTAGGAACATGTGGCTTCAATAGCGACACATGGAAGATAGGATGGATCTTGAGATCTGCTGGTAAGGTGAGCTGTACTGCAGCTTTTCCGATTAGTTTCCTGATTGGGAAGGGTCCCAAGAATAAAGGCCCAAGCTTTTTGCTAGGGATCTTCAATCGTAAATTTTTTGTTGATAGCCAAACGAGGTCCCCAATAGCATACTGAGGAGAAGGTCTTCTACGAAGGTCGTAGTACCTTTTTTGTTGACTATGAGCGTGTGATATGGTAGTATTGAGTAAACCCAAAGAGTCTTTTATTTGGGTGAGGTAATCTGAGGCTACTGGGTTACTCGATGGCAGGATGCATGGTGGAAGAAGAGTGGGATGAAACCCATAGTTCAAGTAGAACAGACTTTGCTTCGTAGTACTGTGGGTTGCATTGTTGTAAGCGAATTACGCTAGAGGAAGGAGATCCACCCAATCATCCTGCAGGTATGATGTGTATAGCAGCGTAGATATTGCTCAATGCATTGGTTGACTCTTTCAGTCTGTCCGTTGGTCTGAGGATGGTAGGGAGAAGTGAGCTTTCGCTCAATGCGTAAAATTTGACAAAGTGCTTGCCAAAATTTAGAAATAAATTGTGAACCACGGTCGGACAAAAGAGTCTTTGGAATTCCATGCAACTTGAACACATGTTTCATCAGTAGTTCCGCTGTTTGTTTGGATGAAGGTAGTCTACGGATAGCAATGAAATGTGCCATCTTTGTCAGGTGGTCCACTGACACTAGGATGGTATTAAATCCTTTGGAAGGTGGTAGTTCTACTATGAAATCTAAAGAAACAACTTCCCATGGAACCTGGGGTATTGGTAAACTACAAAGCAGTCCAGATGGTTTTGTAGTGTCAATTTTGGACCTTGCACAGATGTCACATGAAGCAACAAATTTTTGTACAGACGTCTTCATATCAGGCCACCAAAATTGTCTGGTGAGCAAATTAAAGGTTTTCGTCATACCCATATGTCCTGCCATGGGCACATCATGCGATAACTCCAAGATCTTGGTGCGCATGGTAGGGGGTATATAAAGTTTGTCATTGTAATAAAGGAAGCCTTCTGCATCAGTACTTAGTTGTGGTGGAGGTGAATCCATTCCTATACTATGCAAAATCTCTTCCTTCAAGGATCGGACAACACCAATAATACGTTCATAGGGTATTATGGGAATTGAAGGGATTTCGGCGCAGTTATCTTCGGTTAGTCGTGATAGCGCATCCGCTTTTTTATTTTTATCTGCAGGCGTATAGGTCACTAAGAAATTAAATCTTAAAAAGAATAATGACCATCGTACCTGCCGGTGGGAAAGAGTCTTGTTAGTCTGGAGGTATTGAAGGTTTTTATGATCTGTATATGAGTATTGGTAACTGGGTACCTTCGAGCAGATGTCGCCAATTCTCCAGTGCCAATTTTATGGCAAACAACTCCTTTTCACCCACTGGGTAATTCACCTCTGGGCTGCTTAGTGATTTTGAAAAGAAAGCAACTGGGTGGAGTGATGAAGTGTTTGTTGGTCGTTGGGAGAGAACTGCTCCTACTGCCATATTTGACGCATCTACCTCTAGAATATATTG
Organism: Pelophylax lessonae; assembly: GCF_965119305.1. Taxonomy (NCBI): domain Eukaryota; kingdom Metazoa; phylum Chordata; class Amphibia; order Anura; family Ranidae; genus Pelophylax; species Pelophylax lessonae. Next base: position 688,420,111 of record NC_138770.1, on the reverse strand, counting down.
GAGGGATGGCTCTGGATGGCGTAGTATGGGAGCAGAAGTAAAGCTTGATTTTAACAAGCAGAAAGCTTGATTCGCTTCTTCTGACCATTTGAATGGTTTCTTTATACTTGTCAGTTGTGTGAGATGTCTCACAATGGCGGAAAAGTTCTTGATGAACTTCCTATAGAAGTTCGAGAATCCTAGGAATCGCTGTAGGGCCTTACGAGTTGTTGGTATAGGCCAGTCTAGGATACAGGATATCTTACTCATATCCATCTTAATTCCAGTTTTGGATATGAAATATCCTAGAAATAATATTTCTTCTTTATGAAATAGACATTTTTTTAATTTCACGTATAGACTGTGTGAGAGCAGTCTGGACAGCACAAGTCTTACATGTTTTATGTGTTCAGGCATAGATCGAGAATAGATAAGTATATCGTCTAGGTATACTACAACACAGACATCAAGTAAATCTCTAAAGATGTCGTTTATGAACCTCTGAAAAGCAGCGGGAGCATTACATAGCCCGAATGGCATCACAAGGTATTCGAATAGTCCGTATCTGTTTCTGAATGCTGTTTTCCACTCATCCCCGTCACGGATTCGGATTAGGCTGTATGCCCCTTTCAGGTCTAATTTGGTGAAATAAGTAGCCCCACGCACTTGTTCAATAAGTTCAGGGATAAGCGGCAAAGGATAGCGATCCTTTATCGTAATCGTATTTAATTGCCTATAATCGATAATAGGCCTGAGAGTGGAATCCTTATTGCGGACAAAGAAAAGTCCTGCAGCAGTGGAAGAAGTAGAGGGTCTAATGAACCCTTTTGTCAAATTCTCATCCAAGTATTCCTTGAGATGAGAAAGTTCATCCTGTGAAAGGGGATAAACATGAACGAAAGGCAATTTACGGTTAGGGAGTAAATTGATCGTGCAATCGTAATCCCTATGGGGAGGCAACGCTTGAGCATTTTTCTCAAGGAACACTTCGGACAGATCCTGATAGCATAGTGGTGCAATTTCATCTGACACCACAGACAGAATCTTCCCATAAGATGGAAGGTTACACGTATTCTTACAATAGTGAGAAGGGAAAACCAAAGTCTGTTTTTTCCAATCTATGATTGGTTGGTGTGTGTAAAACCAGGGAAGTCCCATAATAATAGGAAAATGGGGTGAGGATAGTATGTCAAAGGTGATGGTCTCCACATGTGATTCGTTGGTATTGGCAAGGAGTGCCTGTGTCTGGTTGGTGATTGGACCAGAAGACAGTGGAATACCATTAATGAAACTAACAAAAACAGGCTTAGATTTTGAAATAATAGGTATTTTATTTGAGGTAACAAAACGTGTATCAATATAGTTTCCACAAGATCCAGTGTCGACCATAGCCTTGGTGGTGATCCTAGTTTGGTCCCACTGTAATATTAAATGAACGAAAAGATAGGGGTTAGAGAAAGAAGTCGTTAATCCTCCCAGTAAGACATGTGAACACTCATCCTCTTTTTTGTGAACAAGGGGACAGACGCTTATCAAATGATCCGGGGATGCACAGTACATGCAGAGATTTCTGGATGTTCTTCTAGCTCGTTCAGTAGTCGTTAAAGGTGGGCGTATGGTTCCTACCTCCATGTGAGTAGGGTCAACGGCCGAAATCCGAGAAGGACTAGACAATGGCATTCCCATCTTTTCAGCCCTTCTTTCTCGCAGTCGTCTGTCGATGTTGATACTAAGTTGTATCAAGGCCTCCAAGGTGCCAGGTAAATCCGCTCGGGCGAGCTCGTCTTTAACAGCTTCCGATAACCCGAGTCTGAATTGAGTTCGCAAAGATGTGTCATTCCACCCTGAATCAAGGGTCCATCTTTTGAACTCAGATACAAAGTCTTCTACAGGTCTCCCTCCTTGTTTCAAGGCCCTCAACTGAATATCAGCAGTACTCTTCCTATTGGGGTCATCGTATAAACTAGCGAGTTCCACTAGGAATAAAGAATAGGTGTTGAGAATCTGATCATTACTCTCAAAGAGAAAGTCTGCCCAGGCCTTTGGATCACCCGTCAAGTATGAAATAACGGTACAGACTTTTATTTGATCAGTGGGGTATGTACGAGGCTTTAACAAAAAAAGCAATTTACATGCGTTTTTGAATTCCCCAAATTTTTTTTCGGTCGCCTGTAAATACCAGAGGAGGGTTTATTTTAGGTTCAGGAGGTAGAACAGCAGTAAGCCGTGAGAGCTGGGTTACCTGCTGTGTTAAAGTCTGATTCTTTTCTTGCACGTCAGTCAGAGCAAGTATTAACGCTTTTACTTGTTGTGTTAATTGTGTCACTTGAGTGGGTAATTCTGCTGAATCCATTTTTTAAGGTTCGTTCAATCTGTAACGCTCCTGCGTTTTTGTATATAGGCTGGATTTACAGCTGCAAAATCTCCACTCAGAAGTCATGCAGAGATGTGTTGAATACCAGATCCAACTCTCCAGGACTCATCACCGTGGGCCTGTCAGCTTCAACATATAGATATATACACACTCAATGAGATGTTCCTGGAGTGATAGGATGTATATGATACTATGAAGGTGATGTGCTGAAGGGACAGGTGTGAGCAGTGACAAGGATGGTAAGCACTTGATAGGTTTGTACAGGAGAGTTCAAGATGGTATTTAGGAATGCAGATAGGTTAGTATCGAGTATGTTAGTAGGTGGTGAGGACAGCAGATGACAAATACAGGATAGACTAACCCAGTGCAAGGATAGATAGTAGTAGACAGGAGAGCTAGCAATCTGTGCAGCAGTGCAGATGATAGATGGTAATAGTCTCAAGAGCTAGCAATCTATATGATAGTGCAGATGATAGGATAGTATGGATAGGTAGTAACAGTCCTTAATGCAAATAGTAGTACGGCAAATAATAGTGCGGCGGTCAGCCCGGCCAGGCAGAGTGATGTAGCGGTACGTCACTAGTCTTCGCCGCTCTGGTGCGCGCGCGCGCGCACCTGCGGTCCCGCCGATGACTCGATTGGGGTCAGAACCGATCAGTCATCAGGTCCAGGCCAATCATTTTTGGTCTGGACCTGTTGATCGGTCCTGCCCAATCAAGTGACACTCTAAGCCTGTGAAATGTAAACACAGGCTTAGAGAAGATGTGCCCTCCCCTCCTAACGGTCTTTTTGGATCCAGCGTGAGAGGAGAGCACATCTAATTGTAAGTACAGCACCAAGCACATACATATAAACTTAGATAGGCACATATACCCCCCAATCGCCCCCCCCGATTAACCCCTACAGTCCCTGACACAACACACACTGTATACAGCATATAGCATTTACCTATATACCTGTATACGTGTGATTTGTGGTCAGGTGTAGCGCTTGCGACCCCCCCTTTTCCACTTAAATTACCCCCCACCCCCCCTAATAAAGATTTAACCCACTGATCCCCCCTGACCCCCCCCCTGATCACCGCCGTTAACCCCTACACCCTCTTTCACATTCACCATTAATACAAACGTAATATACGGTATTTTTGTATTTTTGTATTAGTGTGATTGTGATCAGAATAAGCGCAGGCGACTAAGTTTCTGTCCCAAGAAGGTTTAGGGTCCCCGCCACCCGCCCAATAAAGATTTAACCCCCTGACCCCCCCCCTGATCACCCCTACAGCCCCTGCCATAACACACACCCGTATACAGTATATAGAATTTTGCCATATACCCATATAAGTGTGATTTGTGGTCAGGTCTAGCGCTTGCGGCCCCCCTTTTCCACTTAAATTACCCGCCACCCCCCCAAATAAAGATTTAAACCCCTGATCCCCCCTGACCCCCACCTGATCACCGCCATTAACCCCTACCCCGCTGTCACATCAGCACTAATACAAACGTAATATACTGTGTTTTTGTATTTTTGTATTAGTGTGATTGTGATCAGAATTAGCGCAGGCGACTAAGTTTCTGTCCCAAGGAGGTTTAGGGTCCCCGCCACCCGCCCAATAAAGATTTAACCCCCTGATCCCCCCCTGATCACCCCCTGCCACAACACTCTGTATACAGTATATAGCATTTTCTATATACCCGTATAAGTGTGACTTGTGACCAGGTTTAGCGCTTGCCACCGTTCCTTTTATCCTTAGGATACCCGCCACCCCCTTCCAATAAAGATTTAACCCCCTGATCCCCCCCTGATCACATCCAGTTAACCCCTTCCCCCCTGTCACATTAGCACTAATACACACATAATATACTGTTTTTACTGTATTTTGTATTGGTGTGATTGTGACTTGAGGTTGCGCTAGCGAGTTAGTTTCTATCCCAAAGGAGGTCTAGGGTCCCCGCCACCCCCCCCCAGATCCCCGGCGCATAGTTAGAAATAACCCCTTGATTACCACACACACACACGCACATACACTTCCATTACTAGTATAGTGTTTGAACAGATCAATATCTGATCTGATCAGAACTATACTAGCGCCCCCATAGTTTAGGGTTCCCAAAACGCGGTGTTTGCACGATCAGCACTGATTCCGGCCAGCACCTGCGTTTAACCCTTTCACCCAGGCCAGTGTAGTAATCAATAGATTACTGTCACTTGCAAAAAAACACAACACACAAAACCGCTGTGTTAGCAGAGTCAGGCCTGATCCCTGCTAGCATTAGCAGTTTTTTTGGTAGCGCTTGAAATAGTCCTTGACAACCAGGTGCTTTTATTACCTGTGAGTCAACATCATTGTACCGGTAAATTTAGTTACCAAAATGTCTAAACGTTTGTACAGTGGTGAAGAGGCTTTTAATATACTGACCGAGTCATCTGATAGCGAAGGGGAAGCTACAATGACCGAATTACTGTCAGTATACGAACCAGATGACAGCAGCGGCTCCCTGACAGATAGCTCCGACGACAGATGGGTCCCTGTTAGACCCAGGCGTACCCGACCCCATTCTGGAGTTGTTGAGATGCAGGAATCGCAGGGTGCTAGTATGGAGCAGAGTGTGGGTACTAGTGCCGCTCATTTTTCTGGCGACCTGGCAAGCGCCAGCGGCCTAGTACACCCTGGACCTAGTACAACCAGCACTGCAGTATCACCTGGTGACGTGGCGAGTCCCCTAAGTGCAGTTGAAGCTGGTGCGGTGGCTAGCACAAGTAGTGGCCCGCAGCCACCGCGTATTCGAAGACAGGCCCGTAGAGCCCATAGTGCCCTCCCTGATGCGCTGGCATATCCCAATTGGCAACCCACTGATTCTACAGCGCCAGTACTTCCCCCATTCACCGCCCAACCTGGAATCCACGTGGAGACAGCTGGTTTTACGCCCCTGAACTTTTTTGAGCTGTTCTTCACGGAAGATCTTTTCAGATCTATTGTGGATCAATCAAATTTATATGCACAACAATTCATCGCCGCCAACCCAAATTCGCCCCTTGCCAGACCATTCGGCTGGAATCCTATAACGGTTTCCGAATTTAAAATCTTTCTGGGCCTTTCCCTCCACATGGGCATAACTAAACAGAGTGAAGTGCGGCTATATTGGTCCACTAGCCCAGTTCACCATATGCGCATGTACTCTGCCTCCATGTCCAGGGGGAGATACGAGCAAATTCTGTGATTTATGCATTTCAGCGACAATGAAATCTGTCGTCCTCGGGGAGACCCTGCATATGATCGGCTCCACAAAATTCGGCCCCTCATAGACCACTTCAATCAGCGGTTTGCAGCCTTGTTTACCCCCGAACAAGTTGTCTGCGTTGACGAGTCCCTGATTAAATTTATTGGCCGTCTTCCTATCAAACAGTACCTCCCCAGCAAGCGTGCCAGATACGGGGTCAAACTGTATAAATTGTGTGACAGGGCCACAGGCTATACAGTTAGTTTCCGGGTCTATGAGGGAAAAGATAGCTGTGTGGAGCCCCCGAACTGCCCAGACCACATAGGGAGCAGCGGTAAGATTGTTTGGGACTTGGTGTCACCCTTATCCAGAAAGGGGTACCATTTGTACGTGGACAACTTTTACACAAGCGTGCCACTATTTAGTCACCTGCTTGAATTACAAATTGGCGCATGTGGCACCGTGCGACCTAATCGCCGGCGCTTCCCCCAACGGCTTGTAAATTCCCATCTTAGTCGGGGGGCGAGAGCCTGCTTGAAAACGGACAAATTGCTTGCGGTGAAGTGGAAGGATACACGGGATGTTTATGTTCTGTCCTCCCTTCACGCAGACACGACGATCCAAATCCCTACGGCAACTGGCGTTATGGAGAAACCCCTCTGTGTCCACGAATATAACCTTAACATGGGAGGGGTGGACCTTAACGACCAGCTTTTGGCACCGTATTTAGTTGCCCGTAAAGCCAGACGCTGGTACAAAAAAGTGTCTGTTTACCTTTTCCAATTGGCTATGCTGAACGCCTTTGTCCTATACAGGGCGTCAGGACGAAGTGGATCCTTCCGGGAATTCCAGGAAGAGATCATCCTTGCCTATCTGTACCCAGGAGGCATGCCTGCCCAACTTCCCCTTCCAGATGCAGTGAGCCGGCTGCATGAGAGACATTTTCCACATGTCCTCCTGCGTACCCCTACCCAAAGATACCCCCAAAGAATATGTCGTGTCTGTAGCAGGCACGGATTTAGGCGTGACACCCGTTATTATTGTCCCAAATGTCCTGACCAACCTGGTCTCTGCATCGGGGAATGTATTGAGCGCTACCATACACTAGTGGAGTATTAGTGTAGGGTACAGCACGACACAGTGTAGGGCACACAAACACAGGGTCTCGAAGGATGTTGGATGTCCATCGACATTTTGAGAGACCCAAGCTGGAAGATCGCAGTCCCAAATCAAGAAATCAAGGAACAGTTAGAAAGAAAAATAAAAGGATCCAAAAACTGTTGTTGTGTCAGTCATTTTATATGTCCTTCTACTCTTCTTACTGTACTTTTAATGTACTTTGTTTGTTTTTTCATTCTTTTGTGACCTGTTTCTCTTGCAGGTACTCGTCGGCTACCACGCATTGATTTTATATATTCTGACACAAACAGCGTTTGCGCTCAGCATATATGGATACCTTTGCTGATAGCAGCTGTGGGGATTTTCTGATTTCAGCACTGCAGTTAAAATCCTATTTTGGTATACGTGGATAGTGTCGTGTATACCCATCATTAAATTCAGTGGGTGGTTGTTTGGGCGGTTAATGATGAGTAATACTACGCATTATTCCTGTGCTGATTTCTGATAGGTTCTCTTTTTTTCCGTTCAGCCCACAGGCTGCATGAAAAAAAAAAAAACCTATATGCCAAACAAGGACCAGCAATGTACTGGTACGTTGCTGGACTTTGAGTGGTTATACCAGGATGATGCCTGCAGATTTAGGCATCATCTTGGTATCATTTTTTACAGCCTTACATGTTAAAGCAATCCTAGCAGGTAATTGGCCGCTAGACTGCTTTTACATGCAGTGGGAGGGCCCCCCCCCCACCGCCGCCTTCCGCAGCCTTCCGTGGTTTTTCTCGGGCTCTCCTGTCCCACCGGTTAACCCGAGAGTGCAGCCGGTGGTTCAATTATCTAACCATAGAGCTAATTGGAGATGAGAATGGCTCCAATCATCTCTATGGCCTAAGATATCGGAAGCTACGAGCATTTCATGACTTCTTTTTCGCCAGAAACAAACAGGGCCATTGGGAAATTGGGAAAGTATTTTATCACACCAATTTTGGTGTGGTCAGATGCGTTAAGGTCAGAGGAGAGATCTAGAGTATAAAAGACCCCAATTTTTTTTAAAAAAAGAGTACCTGTCACTACAGATTGCTATCATAGGGGATATTTAAATTCACTGTGATAACAATAAAAATGATTTTAAAAAAAAAAATTAAAGGAAAGGTGTCAAAATAACATAAAAAAGCAAAAAAAAAAAAATCGAGCCCCCCCCTTTCCCCCCGTGCTTGCGCGCAATGGCAAACGCAAGCGTTGGTCTAGTGTCATATGTAAACCGCAATTGCAGCATGCATGTGAGGTATCGCTGCGAACGCCACATCGAGTGCAGTAATTCTTGCAGTAGAGCTTCTCTGTAAGTCTAAAGTGGTAACCTGTAGAGACTTTTAAAGGCTTTTAAAAATGTACGTACTTTGTTGCCGCTGCGCAGGCATGCACAATTTTTAAAGCATGTCATGTTTGGTATCTATGTACTCGGCATAAGATCATCTTTTAAATTTTACAAAAAAAATTGGAATTATATAGTGTATTTGTGCAATAAATTTAAAAAAAAATTATTTTTTTCGCAAAAATTACGTTTGGAAAATCTGTGCACAAATACCGTGTGACAAAAAAACTTGGCAACATCCACCATTTTATTCTATAGGGCCTCTGCTTTAAGAAAATATATAATGTTTGGGGGTTCAAAGTAATTTTCTAGTAAAAAAAAAATATTTTTTCATGTAAACAAAAAGGCACAGAAAAGGCTTGGTTTTCAAGTGGTTAGAAGAGTGGGTGATGTGTGGATAAGATTGAGCATAAAATGCTGGGACAGTTCAAACACCCCCCAAATGACCCCTTTTTGAAAAGTAGACACCCAAAGCTATTTTCTGAGAGGCATGGTGAGTCCATGGAGTATTTTATATTTTGCCACAAGTTTCGGGAAAATTATTATTATTTTTTTTTTTTTTTTTTTTTTTTTACACAAAGTTGTCAGTAAATGATATAATACTCACACATGCCATGGGTATATGTGAAATGACACCCCAAAATACATTCTGCTGCTTCTCCTGAGTACAGGGATACCACATGTGTGAGACTTTTTGGCAGTCTAGCCGCGTACAGGACCCGGAAAACCAATCTGCACCTTCTGGCTTTCTAAGGGCGTAAATTGTTGATCTCACTCCTTACTACCTATCACGCTTTTGAAGTCCATAAAAAGCCAAGATGGCACAAACTCCCCCCCCCCCAAATGACCCCATTTTGTAAAGTAGACACTCCAATCTATTTGCTGAGAGGCATGGTGAGTATTTTGCAGCTCTCATTTTTTTTGGAAAATGAAGAAAAAACAGGGAAATGCATTTTTTTTCCTCTTTTTTCAATTTCCAAAACTTTGTGACAAAAAGTGAGATCTGCAAAACACTCAACATTCCTCTCTGCAAATAGCTTAGGGTGTCTACTTTCCGAAAAGGGGTCATTTGGGGGGGGGGGGGGGGTTGTGCTGTCTTGGCATTTCATGGCCTCCGAAACTGTGATAGGTAGTCAGGAGTGAAATCAACAATTTACGCCCTTGGAAAGCCTGAAAGTGGTGATTGGCTTTCGGGGTCCTGTACTCGGCTAGACTGCAAAAAAGTCTCACACATGGGGTATCCCTGTACTCAGGAGAAGCAGCAGAATGTATTTTGGGGTGTCATTTCACATATACCCATGGCATGTGTGAGCAATATATCATTTAGTGACAACTTTGTGTAAAAAAACAAAAAAAAAAATAATATATTTCCCGGAACTTGTGGCAAAATATAAAATATTCCATGGACTCACCATGCCTCTCAGCAAATAGCTTGGGGTGTCTACTTTGCAAAATGGGGTCATTTGGGGGGGTTTTGTGCTATCTTGAAATTTCAGGGCCTCCGAAACTGTGATGGGTAGTGAGGAGTAAAATCAAAAATTTACGCCATTAGAAAACCTAAAGATGGAGATTGATTTTCGGGGTCCCGTACACAGCTAGGCTCCCAAAAAGTCTCACACATGGGGTATTCCTGTACTCAGGAGAAGCAGCAGAATATATTTTGGGGTGTAATTACACAAATACCCATGGCATGTGTGAGAAATTTATCTTTTAGTGACAACTTTGTGTTAAAAAAAAAAAAAAAATTTTTTTTTTTTAGTCATTTTTCAAACACCTGTGACAAAAAAATGAAATATTCAATGAGCTCAACATGCCTCTCAGAACATTCCTTAGGATGTCTACTTTCCAAAAAGTGGTAATTTGGGGGGGTTTTGTACTGCCCCGCCATTTTAGCACTTCATGAAATGAGATAGGCAGTCAGAAATTAAAGCTGCGTAAAATTTCAGTATTTACACCATAGTTTGTAGACGCTATAACTTTTGCGCAAACCAATAAAAATACGCTCATTGAATTTTTTTTTGTCAAAGACATGTAGCTAAATATATTTTGGCCAAAAAAAAATGACATAAATTGAGTATATTGGATATTTTTTAAAAGACAAAGTTGAAAATGTCATTTTTTTGCAAAATTTTCGCTCTTTTTTTATTAATATCGCAAAAAATAAAAAGCGCAGAGGCGATCAAATACCACCAAAAGAAAGCTCTGTTTGTGGGAAAAAAAGGACGTAAATTTCGTTTGGGTACAGCATTGCATGACCGCGCAATTGTCAGTTAAAGTCGCACAGTGCCGAAGCACAAAAAGTGGTCTGGACGGAAGACAGCAAAATCCTCCGGTGGTAAAGTGGTTAAACAGTTTATTGATATTAATTTATTATTTCTACTCTGATACTCTGTATCCCAAAATCTGTTATCTTTATTATTATTTGTTTTATGTTGGACATGTGACCAGCAGCAGAGGACTAGAAGCTCCTCCTCCTTCATTATTATTTGTTTTATGTTGGACATGTGACCAGCAGCAGAGGACTAGAAGCTCCTCCTCCTTCATTATTATTTGTTTTATGTTGGACATGTGACCAGCAGCAGAGGACTAGAAGCTCCTCCTCCTTCATTATTATTTGTTTTATGTTGGACATGTGACCAGCAGCAGAGGACTAGAAGCTCCTCCTCCCTATGTTTCCCTGCAGACAGGCTGGGAGAGAGCCGGATCATGTGACAGCTGGATAGCGAATAGGAAGAAGGGACTTTTTTAATTAAAATAATTACAAATTGTATTATTATTATTACATTTATTATTATTATTTTAGAATTACTATTATTATATGGGATGCAATTCCAGACAAGAAGGACAGGAGGGCCCTGGTCACAAGAGCTTACAATCTAATAGTAGAAGGGAAGGTGATGGTGGGGGTTGGGGGTATTCAGGGTGATCATAAAGAAACTTTGTAGCACAAATGAAACTTCTAATAATTGATCTCCCTGAAGATAGTAAATAGTGAGGCTCAGCTTACATGTACGCGTTTTCCTCTGACGCGTTTTCCATTGAAGTGCATGGAAACGCATTAACCCCTTACTGACCGCCCACCGCAGTATATGGCTGGCTCGGCTGCGCAAATCACCGTACCTAAACAGGGAAGCACCGCCAGAGCCCCCCCCCCATGAGCCAGCGAGGAAGCAGACTCACAGCGCCGGCTCCCCGTAGAAAGAGAACGGCGGTCTGCTGACCAGTGTTCTCTCAGGAATCAGCACAGAGCTCCTCCTATTTAGGTCTCTGTGTTAATTCCCCAAATCCATCCCCCTCACAGTTAGAAAACACTCCCTAGGCATATACTTAACCCCTTGATCGCCCCTGAGTTAACCCCTTCCCTGCCAGTGTCATTAGTACAGTGACAGTGCATATTTTTAGCACTGATTACTGCAGTAATGTCACTGGTCCCCCCAAAAGTGTTTCAAAATGTCAGTCAGGGGTCCGATCTGTCCGCCGCAATGTCGCAGTCCCGCTAAAAATCGCAGATCACCGCCATTAAAAATAAAAAAATAAATAAAAATGACATAAAATCTCTCCCCTAGTTTGTAAACGCGATAACTTTTGCGTAAACAAATACATTTATTGGGATTTTTTTTTTACCAAAAATATGTAGCGGAATACAAATTGGCCTAAAATTATGAAAAAATTTGATTTTTACATTTTTTTTTTGGAATGTTATATAGCAGAAAGGAAAAAATATTGTTTTTTTTTTTTTTCAGAATTGTCGCTCTGTTTTTGTTTATATCGCAAAAAATAAAAATCGCAGAGGTGATCAAATATCACTAAAATAAATCTCTGCTTGTGGTAAAAAAAGACATCAATTTCATTTAGGTACAGCGTCGCACGACCGCGCAATTGTCCAATAAAATAACGCAGTGCCGAATTGCAAAAAATAGCCTGGTCATTAGGGGGGTAAATCCTTCCGGTCCAGAATTGATGTATTTTTTTCCCACAAATAGAGATTTATTTTGATGGTAATTGATCATCTGTGCAATTTTTTTTTTTTTTTTTTGCGCTATAAAAAAAAAAAAGCGACAATTTTGAAAAGAAAACAATATTTTTCACTTTCTGCTATAGAACATTCCCAATAAAAAAATGTAAAAAATCGGATTTATTTCATCATTTGAGGCCAATTTGTATTCTGCGACATATTTATGGTAAAAATAAAATCCTAATAAGTGTTTATTGATCGGTTTTTGTGTCTACAAACCAGAGGAAAGATTTATGGACTTTTTATTTTTCTTATTGTTTTTATTAGTAATGGCGGCGATCAGAGATTTTTAGCGGGACTGCGACATTGCGGCGGACAAATCTGACACTGAGTGACACTTTTTGGGGACCGGTGACACCAATACAGTGATCAGTGCTAAAAGAAATATGCACTGTTTGTGTATAAATGGCAGGGAAAGGGTTAACACTAGGGGTGATTAAGGGGTTAAGTGTGCTCCTAAGGAGTGCTTTCTAACTGTGTGGGGGATGGAAGTGTAAATAGAAAAGAGAGATCCGTGTTCCTGCTTACCTGAAACACGAGATCTCTCTCTTCCTGTGACAGAACAGCCGTGTGCCTCGCTTACATAGTCAGTCCGTCGTTCTTGCGGGTGATTGGCAGCCATCGCAGACGCTGGACCTGCTGATTGGCTCTCGCTGTGTCTGATCCCAGCGGAAGCGGCGCACACGCTCTCCCAAAAACCCCTGCACAAAATTATATACCTGTATGTGATTTTGCGGGGCCTGGCCACACTGCGGCAGTATGTATGTGGTGGGCGGTGTCAGTATGTATGTGGTGGGCGGCAGTATGTATGTGGTGGGCGGGGGCAGTATGTATGTGGTGGGCGGTGGTAGTATGTATGTGGTAGGCAGTGGCAGTATGTATGTGGTGGGCGGTGGTAGTATGTATGTGGTGGGCGGCGGCAGTATGTATGTGGTGGGCGGGGGCAGTATGTATGTGGTGGGAGGCGGCAGTTTGTATGTGGTGGGAGGCGGCAGTATGTATGTGGTGGGCGGCGGCAGTATGTATGTGGTGGGCGGGGGCAGTATGTATGTGGTGGGCGGCAGTATGTATGTGGTGGGCGGTGGCAGTGTGTATGTGGTGGGCGGTGGCAGTGTGTATGTGGTGGGAGGCGGCAGTATGTATGTGGTGGGCGGGGGCAGTATGTATGTGGTGGGAGGCGGCAGTATGTATGTGGTGGGCGGGGGCAGTCTGTATGTGGTGGGAGGCAGCAGTATGTATGTGGTGGGCGGCGGCAGTATGTATGTAGTGGGCGGCAGTATGTATGTGGTGGGCAGGGGTAGTATGTACGTGGTGGGCGGCGGCAGTATGTATGTGGTGGGCGGCAGCAGTATGTATGTGGTGGGCGGTGGCAGTATGTATGTAGTGGGCGGCGGCAATCTGTGTGTGGTGGGAGGCGGCAGTATGTATGTGGTGGGCGGTGGTAGTATGTATGTGGTGGGCAGCGGCAGTATGTATGTGGTAGGCAGTGGCAGTATGTATGTGGTAGGCAGTGGCAGTATGTATGTGGTGGGCGGTGGTAGTATGTATGTGGTGGGTGGTGGTAGTATGTAGGTGGTGGGCAGGGGCAGTATGTATGTGGTGGGCGGTGGTAGTATGTATGTGTTGGGCGGGGGCAGTATGTATGTGGTGGGCGAGGCCAGTATGTATGTGGTGGGCAGGGGCAGTATGTATGTGGTGGGCGGCAGTATGTATGTGGTGGGCGGCAGTATGTATGTGGTGGGCAGAGGCAGTATGTATGTGGTGGGCGGCGGCAAAGTGTGTGTGGGGGGCGGCGGCAGTGTGTATGTGGTGGGCAGGGGCAGTATGTATGTGGTGGGCGGCAGTATGTATGTGGTGGGCAGAGGCAGTATGTATGTGGTGGGCGGCGGCAAAGTGTGTGTGGGGGGCGGCGGCAGTGTGTATGTGGTGGGCGGTGGTAGTATGTATGTGGTGGGCGGCGGCAGTGTGTATGTGGTGGGCGGCGGCAGTATGTATGTGGTGGGCGGTGGTAGTATGTATGTGGTGGGCGGCGGCAGTATGTATGTGGTGGGCGGCGGCAGTGTGTATGTGGTGGGCGGCGGCAGTATGTATGTGGTGGGTGGCGGCAGTGTGTATGTGGTGGGCGGCGGCAGTATGTATGTGGTGGGCGGCGGCAGTATGTATGTGGTGGGCGGTGGTAGTATGTATGTGGTGGGCGGTGGTAGTATGTATGTGGTGGGCGGCGGCAGTATGTATGTGGTGGGCGGTGGCAGTGTGTATGTGGTGGGCGGCGGCAGTATGTATGTGGTGGGCGGTGGTAGTATGTATGTGGTGGGCGGCGGCAGTGTGTATGTGGTGGGCGGCGGCAGTATGTATGTGGTGGGCGGCGGCAGTGTGTATGTGGTGGGCGGTGGTAGTATGTATGTGGTGGGCGGTCTGGGAAGTGATTAAAGGTGTTTTTACATGCAGGCTGCACCACTCCTCTGTATTCTAATAGACGCATTGCATTGATGCGTGTTGACATGTTCATGTGTTTTACATATGTACCGGCATACCGGCAGCCAATACACTCCGCTACACGACCAGGTGCCTCTTTTCACCGAACACCGGGGAAGGAGGAAAACAGTTGTCACCACCTTGGAGGCGGCCATTTTGTTGGTTAGTTGTTACAATGTCCTCTCATTATAGCGTATTCCGGACTGTACCGGCTGCCGGTGGTCTGTGACAACTCATCCAAATCTCCAATTATTCCTGCTGTAGGGTCACCTCAAGTGACGTGGTTGGAGATTTTGGCAGAACACCGGCTGTACATACAGTTACATCGTTACATCGTTACATAGTTACATAGTTAGTCAGGTGGCAAAAAGACACAAATCCATCCGGCCCAACCAAAAAAAAACAGTAAAGAAAACCCAACCATACAATCCCATATACACAATCCTATACCCTCCCCCAACCATACAATCCCATATACACAATCCTATACCCACCCCAACCATACAATCCCATATACACAATCCTATACCCTCCCCAACCATACAATCCCCTATACACAATCCTATACCCACCCCAACCATACAATCCCATATACACAATCCTATACCCTCCCCAACCATACAATCCCATATACACAATCCTATACCCAC
Organism: Pelophylax lessonae; assembly: GCF_965119305.1. Taxonomy (NCBI): domain Eukaryota; kingdom Metazoa; phylum Chordata; class Amphibia; order Anura; family Ranidae; genus Pelophylax; species Pelophylax lessonae. The sequence continues at coordinate 688,404,912 of NC_138770.1, read as the reverse complement.
CCCAACCATACAATCCCATATACACAATCCTATACCCACCCCAACCAAACAATCCCATATACACAATCCTATACCCACCCCAACCATACAATCCCATATACACAATCCTATACCCTCCCCAACCATACAATCCCATATACACAATCCTATACCCTCCCCAACCATACAATCCCATATACACAATCCTATACCCTCCCCAACCATACAATCCCATATACACAATCCTATACCCTCCCCAACCATACAATCCCATATACACAATCCTATACCCTCCCCAACCATGCAATCCCATATACACAATCCTATACCCTCCCCAACCATACAATCCCATATACACAATCCTATACCCGCCCCAACCATACAATCCCATATACACAATCCTATACCCTCCCCAACCATACAATCCCATATACACAATCCTATACCCTCCCCAACCATACAATCCCATATACACAATCCTATACCCTCCCCAACCATACAATCCCATATACACAATCCTGTACCCTCCCCAACCATACAATCCCATATACACAATCCTATACCCTCCCCCAACCATACAATCCCATATACACAATCCTATACCCCCCCAACCATACAATCCCATATACACAATCCTATACCCCCCCTCCAACCATACAATCCCATATACACAATCCTATACCCTCCCCAACCATACAATCCCATATACACAATCCTATACCCACCCCAACCATACACTCCCATATACACAATCTTATACCCTCCCCAACCATACAATCCCATATACACAATCCTATACCCTCCCCAGCCATAGTATCCAATATACACAATCCTATACCCACCCCAACCATACAATCCCATATACACAATCCTATACCCTCCCAACCATACAATCCCATATACACAATCCTATACCCCCACCCAACCATACAATCCCATATACACAATCCTATACCCCCCCAACCATACAATCCCATATACACAATCCTATACCCACCCCAACCATACAATCCCATATACACAATCCTATACCCTCCCCAACCATACAATCCCATATACACAATCCTATACCCTCCCCAACCATACAATCCCCTATACACAATCCTATACCCACCCCAACCATACAATCCCATTACACAATCCTATACCCACCCCAACCATACAATCCCATATACACAATCCTTTACCCACCCCAACCATACAATCCTATACCCTCCCCAACCATACAATCCCCTATACACAATCCTATACCCCCCCCAACCATACAATCCCATATACACAATCCTATACCCTCCCCAACCATACAATCCCATATACACAATCCTATACCCCCACCCAACCATACAATCCCATATACACAATCCTATACCCTCCCCAACCATACAATCCCATATACACAATCCTATACCCTCCCCAACCATACAATCCCATATACACAATCCTATACCCAACCATACAATCCCATATACACAATTATATACCCGCCCCAACCATACAACCCCATATACACAATCCTATACCCACCCCAACCATACAATCCCATATATACACAATCCTATACCCGCCCCAACCATACAATCCCATATACACAATCCTATACCCTCCCCAACCATACAATCCCATATACACAATCCTATACCCCCCCCAATCATACAATCCCATATACACAATCCTATACCCCCCAACCATACAATCCCATATACACAATCCTATACCCACCCCAACCATACAATCCCATATACACAATCCTATACCCACCCCAACCATATAATCCCCTAAACACAATCCTATACCCACCCCAACCATACAATCCCATATATACACAATCCTATACCCACCCCAACCATATAATCCCATATACACAATCCTATACCCTCCCCAACCATACAATCCCATATACACAATCCTATACCCTCCCCAACCATACAATCCTATATACACAATCCTATACCCACCCCAACCATACAATCCCATATACACAATCCTATACCCACCCCAACCATACAATCCCATATACACCATCCTATACCCACCCCAACCATACAATCCCATATACACAATCCTATACCCTCCCCAACCATACAATCCCATATACACAATCCTATACCCTCCCCAACCATACAATCCCATATACACAATCCTATACCCTCCCCAACCATACAATCCCATATACACAATCCTATACCCTCCCCCAACCATACAATCCCATATACACAATCCTATACCCCCCCAACCATACAATCCCATATACACAATCCTATACCCCCCCAACCATACAATCCCATATACACAATCCTATACCCTCCCCAACCATACAATCCCATATACACAATCCTATACCCACCCCAACCATACAATCACATATACACAATCCTATACCCTCCCCCAACCATACAATCCCATATACACAATCCTATACCCACCCCAACCATACAATCCCATATACACAATCCTATACCCTCCCCAACCATACAATCCCATATACACAATCCTATACCCTCCCCAACCATACAATCCCCTATACACAATCCTATACCCACCCCAACCATACAATCCTATTACACAATCCTATACCCACCCCAACCATACAATCCCATATACACAATCCTTTACCCACCCCAACCATACAATCCCATATACACAATCCTATACCCTCCCCAACCATACAATCCCATATACACAATCCTATACCCCCACCCAACCATACAATCCCATATACACAATCCTATACCCCCCCCCAACCATACAATCCCATATACACAATCCTATACCCTCCCCAACCATACAATCCCATATACACAATCCTATACCCCCACCCAACCATACAATCCCATATACACAATCCTATACCCCCCCCAACCATACAATCCCATATACACAATCCTATACCCTCCCCAACCATACAATCCCATATACACAATCCTATACCCACCCCAACCATACAATCCCATATACACAATCCTATACCCTCCCCAACCATACAATCCCATATACACAATCCTATACCCTCCCCAACCATACAATCCCCTATACACAATCCTATACCCACCCCAACCATACAATCCTATTACACAATCCTATACCCACCCCAACCATACAATCCCATATACACAATCCTTTACCCACCCCAACCATACAATCCCATATACACAATCCTATACCCTCCCCAACCATACAATCCCATATACACAATCCTATACCCCCACCCAACCATACAATCCCATATACACAATCCTATACCCCCCCCCCCAACCATACAATCCCATATACACAATCCTATACCCTCCCCAACCATACAATCCCATATACACAATCCTATACCCCCACCCAACCATACAATCCCATATACACAATCCTATACCCCCCCCAACCATACAATCCCATATACACAATCCTATACCCTCCCCAACCATACAATCCCATATACACAATCCTATACCCTCCCCAACCATACAATCCCATATACACAATCCTATACCCAACCATACAATCCCATATACACAATTATATACCCGCCCCAACCATACAACCCCATATACACAATCCTATACCCATCCCAACCATACAATCCCATTACACAATCCTATACCCACCCCAACTATACAATCCCATATATACACAATCCTATACCCGCCCCAACCATACAATCCCATATACACAATCCTATACCCTCCCCAACCATACAATCCCATATACACAATCCTATACCCCCCCAATCATACAATCCCATATACACAATCCTATACCCCCCCAACCATACAATCCCATATACACAATCCTATACCCACCCCAACCATACAATCCCATATACACAATCCTATACCCCCCCAACCATACAATCCCATATACACAATCCTATACCCACCCCAACCATACAATCCCATATACACAATCCTATACCCTCCCCAACCATACAATCCCATATACACAATCCTATACCCACCCCAACCATACAATCCCATATACACAATCCTATACCCTCCCCAACCATAAAATCCCATATACACAATCCTATACCCTCCCCAACCATACAATCCCCTATACACAATCCTATACCCGTCCCATATATCCTATATCCGTTTGTATTCATACATGGAGATCATATCCCCCCTTAATGTAATGTAATTTACTCAGCAGTGGGTGGAGTCATGTGATGTCAGACACTCCACAGTGGGTGGAGTAATGTGACTTCAGACACTCAGCAGTGGGCGGAGTCATGTGATGTCAGTTACTCAGCAGTGGGCGGAGTCATGTGATGTCAGTTACTCAGCAGTGGGTGGAGTCATGTGATGTCAGTTACTCAACAGTGGGCGGAGTCATGTGATGTCAGACACTCCACAGTGGGTGGAGTCATGTGATGTCAGTTACTCAGCAGTGGGCGGAGTCATGTGATGTCAGTTACTCAGCAGTGGGCGGAGTCATGTGATCTGAGCTCTATAAAAGAGAGCGTTTTGACAGTTGGAGGTCAGACTGTTAGAGAGGTGAGAGAGAGAAGGAAGGAGTTTTTTTCCTCTGCAGTTGTGAGCATTGTTGTATATTATAATAATGTGGCTGATCTGGATAAAGAGCGTTTCTCTGATACAGAAACTTCTGAACACCAACAAAGAAGGAAATATGTATCTCACGCCGTTCCACCACCTGAAATTTACACCAAGCTACGCGATTGGTGAGTATTATATCCCAACACACTGCAGGCCAATAGGAAGCATGTCACCTCCCCTGCATATAATGTCACCTCCCCCACATATAATGTCACCTCCCCCACATATAATGTCACCTCCCCCACATATAATGTCACCTCCCCCACATATAATGTCACCTCCCCTGCATATAATGTCACCTCCCCCACATATAATGTCACATCCCCTGCATATAATGTCACCTCCCCCACATATAATGTCACCTCCCCCACATATAATGTCACATCCCTTGAATATAATGTCACCTCCCCCACATATAATGTCACCTCCCCTGCATATAATGTCACCTCCCCTGCATATAATGTCACCTCCCCCACATATAATGTCACATCCCCTGAATATAATGTCACCTCCCCCACATATAATGTCCCCTCCCCCACATATAATGTCACATCCCTTGAATATAATGTCACCTCCCCCACATATAATGTCACCTCCCCTGCATATAATGTCACCTCCCCTGCATATAATGTCACCTCCCCCACATATAATGTCACCTCCCCCACATATAATGTCACATCCCCTGCATATAATGTCACCTCCCCCACATATAATGTCACCTCCCCTGCATATAATGTCACCTCCCCCACATATAATGTCACCTCCCCCACATATAATGTCACATCCCCTGAATATAATGTCACCTCCCCCACATATAATGTCCCCTCCCCCACATATAATGTCACATCCGCTGAATATAATGTCACCTCCCCCACATATAATGTCACCTCCCCCACATATAATGTCACATCCGCTGAATATAATGTCACATCCCCTACATATAATGTCACATCCCCTGAATATAATGTCACCTCTCCCACATATAATGTCACCTCCCCCACATATAATGTCACATCCGCTGAATATAATGTCACCTCCCCCACATATAATGTCACCTCCCCTGAATATAATGTCACCTCCCCTGAATATAATGTCACCTCCCCTGAATATAATGTCACATCCCCTGAATATAATGTCACCTCCCCCACATATAATGTCACCTCCCCCACATATAATGTCACATCCGCTGAATATAATGTCACCTCCCCCACATATAATGTCACCTCCCCCACATATAATGTCACATCCCCTGAATATAATGTCACCTCCCCCACATATAATGTCACCTCCCCTGCATATAATGTCACATCCCCTTAATATAATGACACCTCCCCCACATATAATGTCACCTCCCCCACATATAATGTCACATCCCCTGAATATAATGTCACCTCCCCCAACATATATATATATATATTATTAGGGCTGCAACTAACGATTATTTTCATAATCGATTAGTTGGCCGATTATTGTTTTGATTAATCGACTAATCGGATAAAAACCTAAAAAAATATACACAATCCTATACCCCCCCCCCCAACCCTACAATCCCATACACACAATCCTATACCCACCCCAACCATACAATCCCATATACACAATCCTATACCCCCCCAACCATACAATCTCATATACACAATCCTATACCCTCCCCAACCATACAATCCCATATACACAATCATATACCCTCCCCAACCATACAATCCCATATAGACAATCCTATAACCTCCCCAACCATACAATCCCATATACACAATCCTATACCCACCACAACCGTACAATCCCATATACACAATCCTATACCCTCCCCAACCATACAATCCCATATACACAATCCTATACCCACCCCAACCATACAATCCCATATACACAATCCTATACCCTCCCCAACCATACAATCCCATATACACAATCCTATACCCTCCCCAACCATACAATCCCATATACACAATCCTATACCCTCCCCAACCATACAATCCCATATACACAATCCTATACCCACCCCAACCATACAATCCCCTATACACAATCCTATACCCACCCCAACCATACAATCCCATATACACAATCCTATACCCTCCCCAACCATACAATCCCATATACACAATCCTATACCCACCCCAACCATACAATCCCCTATACACAATCCTATACCCACCCCAACCATACAATCCCATATACACAATCCTATACCCTCCCCAACCATACAATCCCCATATACACAATCCTATACCCACCCCAACCATACAATCCCCATATACACAATCCTATACCCTCCCCAACCATACAATCCCATATACACAATCCTATACCCTCCCCAACCATACAATCCCATATACACAATCTTATACCCGCCCCAACCGTACAATCCCATATACACAATCCTATACCCTCCCCAACCATACAATCCCCTATACACAATCCTATACCCACCCCAACCATACAATCCCATATACACAATCCTATACCCACCCCAACCATACAATCCCATATACACAATCCTATACCCTCCCCAACCATACAATCCCATATACACAATCCTATACCCTCCCCAACCATACAATCCCATATACACAATCCTATACCCTCCCCAACCATACAATCCCATATACACAATCCTATACCCTCCCCAACCATACAATCCCATATACACAATCTTATACCCGCCCCAACCATACAATCCCATATACACAATGGTGGGTGGGGGTGGGTATAGGATTGTGTATCCCATATACACAATCCTATACCCACCCCCACCATACAATCCCCTATACACAATCCTATACCCACCCCAACCATACAATCCCATATACACAATCCTATACCCTCCCCAACCATACAATCCCATATACACAATCCTATACCATCCCCAACCATACAATCTCATATACACAATCCTATACCCTCCCCAACCATACAATCCCATATACACAATCCTATACCCTCCCCAACGATACAATCCCATATACACAATCCTATACCCAACCATACAATCCCATATACACAATTATATACCCACCCCAACCATACAACCCCATATACACAATCCTTTACCCTCCCCAACCATACAATCCCATATACACAATCCTATACCCACCCCAACCATACAATCCCATATACACAATCCTATACCCTCCCCAACGATACAATCCCATATACACAATCCTATACCCAACCATACAATCCCATATACACAATTATATACCCACCCCAACCATACAACCCCATATACACAATCCTATACCCTCCCCAACCATACAATCCCATATACACAATCCTATACCCCCCCCCAATCATACAATCCCATATACACAATCCTATACCCTCCCAACCATACAATCCCATATACACAATCCTATACCCGTCCCATATATCCTATATCCGTTTGTATTCATACATGGAGATCATATCCCCCCTTAATGTAATGTAATTTACTCAGCAGTGGGTGGAGTCATGTGATGTCAGACACTCCACAGTGGGTGGAGTAATGTGACTTCAGACACTCAGCAGTGGGCGGAGTCATGTGATGTCAGTTACTCAGCAGTGGGCGGAGTCATGTGATGTCAGTTACTCAGTAGTGGGCGGAGTCATGTGATGTCAGTTACTCAACAGTGGGCGGAGTCATGTGATGTCAGACACTCCACAGTGGGTGGAGTCATGTGATGTCAGTTACTCAGCAGTGGGCGGAGTCATGTGATGTCAGTTACTCAGCAGTGGGCGGAGTCATGTGATGTCAGACACTCCACAGTGGGTGGAGTCATGTGATGTCAGTTACTCAGCAGTGGGCGGAGTCATGTGATGTCAGACACTCCACAGTGGGCGGAGTCATGTGATGTCAGTTACTCAGCAGTGGGCGGAGTCATGGGATGTCAGTTACTCAGCAGTGGGCGGAGTCATGGGATGTCAGTTACTCAGCAGTGGGCGGAGTCATGTGATCAGAGCTCTATAAAAGACAGCGTTTTGACAGTTGGAGGTCAGACTGTTAGAGAGGTGAGAGAGAGAAGGAAGGAGTTTTTTTCCTCTGCAGTTGTGAGCATTGTTGTATATTATAATAATGTGGCTGATCTGGATAAAGAGCGTTTCTCTGATACAGAAACTTCTGAACACCAACAAAGAAGGAAATATGTATCTCACGCCGTTCCACCACCTGAAATTTACACCAAGCTACGCGATTGGTGAGTATTATATCCCAACACACTGCAGGCCAATAGGAAGCATGTCACCTCCCCTGCATATAATGTCACCTCCCCCACATATAATGTCACCTCCCCTGCATATAATGTCACCTCCCCCACATATAATGTCACCTCCCCCACATATAATGTCACCTCCCCTGCATATAATGTCACCTCCCCCACATATAATGTCACATCCCCTGAATATAATGTCACCTCCCCCACATATAATGTCACATCCCCTGAATATAATGTCACCTCCCCCACATATAATGTCACATCCGCTGAATATAATGTCACCTCCCCCACATATAATGTCACCTCCCCTGAATATAATGTCACCTCTCCCACATATAATGTCACATCCCCTGAATATAATGTCACCTCTCCCACATATAATGTCACCTCCCCCACATATAATGTCACCTCCCCCACATATAATGTCACATCCGCTGAATATAATGTCACCTCCCCCACATATAATGTCACATCCCCCATGTATAATGTCACCTCCCCCACATATAATGTCACCTCCCCCGCATATAATGTCACATCCCCCACATATAATGTCACCTCCCCGCATATAATGTCACCTCCCCCACATATAATGTCACCTCTCCCACATATAATGTCACCTCTCCCACATATAATGTCACCTCCCCCACATATAATGTCACATCCCCCATGTATAATGTCACCTCCCCACATATAATGTCACATCCGCTGAATATAATGTCACATCCCCTGAATATAATGTCACCTCCCCCACATATAATGTCACCTCCCCCACATATAATGTCACATCCGCTGAATATAATGTCACCTCCTCCACATATAATGTCACCTCCCCATGTATAATGTCACCTCCCCCACATATAATGTCACCTCCCCCACATATAATGTCACCTCCCCCACATATAATGTCACCTCTCCCACATATAATGTCACATCCCCTGAATATAATGTCACCTCCCCCACATATAATGTCACCTCCCCCATATATAATGTCACATCCGCTGAATATAATGTCACCTCTCCCACATATAATGTCACATCCCCCATGGATAATGTCACCTCCCCCACATATAATTTCACCTCCCCCACATATAATGTCACCTCTCCCGCATATAATGTCACCTCTCCGCATATAATGTCACCTCCCCCACATATAATGTCACCTCCCCCACATATAATGTCACCTCTCCCACATATAATGTCACATCCCCTGAATATAATGTCACCTCCCCCACATATAATGTCACATCCCCTGAATATAATGTCACCTCCCCCACATATAATGTCACCTCCCCTGCATATAATGTCACCTCCCCCACATATAATGTCACCTCCCCCACATATAATGTCAGATCCCCTGAATATAATGTCACCTCCCCTACATATAATGTCACCTCCCCCACATATAATGTCACATCCCCTGAATATAATGTCACCTCCCCCACATATAATGTCACCTCCCCCACATATAATGTCACCTCCCCCACATATAATGTCACATCCGCTGAATATAATGTCACCTCCCCCAACATATATATATATATTTTATTAGGGCTGCAACTAACGATTATTTTCATAATCGATTAGTTGGCCGATTATTGTTTCGATTAATCGACTAATCGGATAAAAACCTAAAAAAAAAAAAAAAAAGTGTATAATTGAGTTAATATTCTTGAATATCTATATGTAGAGATAAATATAAATATCCGGCTATATAATCCACTCTGAGACAGATCTATGGATTATTAGAGCTATAAATCTGCTACAGATCACAGATCAATATTTATAAAAGACCTAAAACACCGTTCTGGAAATGTTCAGAGCGGATTGGTATATAATATCCATCATAGACTCTCTTATTAATAGGCAGCTCCCTGCCCCCGCTGTCACTTGTGCTGGCCATACACAAACTACATTTTTTTTTTTTATCACCGGTCATGATGGGGTTAAAAAAAGAATAGCCCTTTATAGTAAAAAAAACAGCAAATATGGCTACTGTAATATAATTATAATTTCTACTGTAATATAATTATAATTTCTACTGTAATATAATTATAATTTCTACTGTAATATAATTATAATTTCTACTGTAAAACAGTGAAGTATTGTATTTTGTATGGTGTATGTATATAATAAATATGCCCAGAAGTCGGATATTTTATCTGGGAGTCAGACATGAAGCTATATGAAGGGGGGAGGGGGGATAACATTTATATACTAAAGGCTGAGAATTATTTTTATTTTTATTCTTCATGAATATAATAATTATAATAATAATACACAATCCTATACCCTCCCCAACCATACAATCCCATATACACCATCCTATACCCACCCCAACCATACAATCCCATATACACAATCCTATACCCTCCCAACCCTACAATCCCATATACACAATCCTATACCCTCCCCAACCATACAATCCCATATACACAATCCTATACCCACCCCAACCATACAATCCCATATACACAATCCTATACCCTCCCCAACCATACAATCCTATATACACAATCCTATACCCCCCCAACCCTACAATCCCATATACACAATCCTATACCCTCCCCAACCATACAATCCCATATACACCATCCTATACCCTCCCCAACCATACAATCCCATATACACCATCCTATACCCTCCCCAACCATACAATCCTATATACACAATCCTATACCCTCCCGAACCATACAATCCCATATGCACAATCCTATACCCGCCCCAATCATACAATCCCATATACACAATCCTATACCCTCCCCAACCCTACAATCCCATATACACAATCCTATACCCGCCCCAATCATACAATCCCATATACACAATCTTATACCCACCCCAACCATACAATCCCATATACACCATCCTATACCCTCCCCAACCATACAATCCCATATACACAATCCTATACCCACTCCAACCATACAATCCCATATACACAATCCTATACCCTCCCCAACCATACAATCCCATATACACAATCCTATACCCGTCCCATATATCCTATATCCGTTTGTATTCATACATGGAGATCATATCCCCCCTTAATGTAATGTAATTTACTCAGCAGTGGGTGGAGTCATGTGATGTCAGACACTCCACAGTGGGTGGAGTAATGTGACTTCAGACACTCAGCAGTGGGCGGAGTCATGTGATGTCAGTTACTCAGCAGTGGGCAGAGTCATGTGATGTCAGTTACTCAGCAGTGGGCGGAGTCATGTGATGTCAGTTACTCAGCAGTGGGTGGAGTCATGTGATCAGAGCTCTATAAAAGAGAGCGTTTTGACAGTTGGAGGTCAGACTGTTAGAGAGGTGAGAGAGAGAAGGAAGGAGTTTTTTTCCTCTGCAGTTGTGAGCATTGTTGTATATTATAATAATGTGGCTGATCTGGATAAAGAGCGTTTCTCTGATACAGAAACTTCTGAACACCAACAAAGAAGGAAATATGTATCTCACGCCGTTCCACCACCTGAAATTTACACCAAGCTACGCGATTGGTGAGTATTATATCCCAACACACTGCAGGCCAATAGGATGCATGTCACCTCCCCTGCATATAATGTCACCTCCCCTGCATATAATGTCACCTCCCCCACATATAATGTCACATCCCCCATGTATAATGTCACCTCCCCGCATATAATGTCACCTCCCCCACATATAATGTCACCTCTCCCACATATAATGTCACCTCCCCCACATATAATGTCACCTCTCCCACATATAATGTCACATCCCCCATGTATAATGTCACCTCCCCCACATATAATGTCACCTCCCCCACATATAATGTCACATCCCCCATGTATAATGTCACCTCCCCCACATATAATGTCACCTCCCCCACATATAATGTCACATCCCCTGAATATAATGTCACCTCCCCCACATATAATGTCACCTCTCCCACATATAATGTCACATCCCCTGAATAGAATGTCACCTCCCCCACATATAATGTCACATCCCCTGAATATAATGTCACCTCCCCCACATATAATGTCACCTCCCCCACATATAATGTCACATCCCCTGAATATAATGTGACCTCCCCCACATATAATGTCACCTCCCCCACATATAATGTCACATCCGCTGAATATAATGTCACCTCCCCCACATATAATGTCACCTCTCCCACATATAATGTCACATCCCCTGAATATAATGTCACCTCCCCCACATATAATGTCACCTCCCCTGAATATAATGTCACCTCCCCCACATATAATGTCACATCCACTGAATATAATGTGACCTCCCCCACATATAATGTCACCTCCCCCACATATAATGTCACATCCGCTGAATATAATGTCACCTCCCCCACATATAATGTCACCTCTCCCACATATAATGTCACATCCCCTGAATATAATGTCACCTCCCCCACATATAATGTCACCTCCCCCACATATAATGTCACATCCGCTGAATATAATGTCACCTCCCCCACATATAATGTCACATCCCCCATGTATAATGTCACATCCCCCACATATAATGTCACCTCCCCCACATATAATGTCACATCCCCTGAATATAATGTCACCTCCCCCACATATAATGTCACCTCCCCCACATATAATGCCACCTCCCCCACATATAATGTCACATCCGCTGAATATAATGTCACCTCCCCCACATATAATGTCACCTCCCCCACATATAATGTCACCTCCCCTGCATATAATGTCACCTCCCCCACATATAATGTCACATCCGCTGAATATAATGTCACCTCCCCCACATATAATGTCACCTCCCCCACATATAATGTCACATCCGCTGAATATAATGTCACATCCCCTACATATAATGTCACATCCCCTGAATATAATGTCACCTCCCCCACATATAATGTCACATCCCCCACATATAATGTCACCTCCCCCGCATATAATGTCACATCCCCCACATATAATGTCACCTCCCCGCATATAATGTCACCTCCCCCACATATAATGTCACCTCCCCAACATTTAATGTCACATCCGCTGAATATAATGTCACATCCCCTACATATAATGTCACCTCCCCCACATATAATGTCACCTCCCCCACATATAATGTCACATCCCCCATGTATAATGTCACCTCCCCCACATATAATGTCACCTACCCCACATATAATGTCACATCCGCTGAATATAATGTCACATCCCCTACATATAATGTCACATCCCCTGAATATAATGTCACCTCCCCCACATATAATGTCACATCCCCCATGTATAATGTCACCTCCCCCACATATAATGTCACCTACCCCACATATAATGTCACATCCGCTGAATATAATGTCACATCCCCTACATATAATGTCACATCCCATGAATATAATGTCACCTCCCCCACATATAATGTCACATCCCCCATGTATAATGTCACCTCCCCCGCATATAATGTCACATCCCCCACATATAATGTCACCTCCCCGCATATAATGTCACCTCCCCCACATATAATGTCACCTCTCCCACATATAATGTCACATCCCCTGAATATAATGTCACATCCCCTACATATAATGTCACCTCCCCCACATATAATGTCACATCCCCCATGTATAATGTCACCTCCCCCACATATAATGTCACCTCCCCCACATATAATGTCACCTCCCCCACATATGTCACATCCCCTATATATAATGTCACATCCCCCATGTATAATGTCACCTCCCCCACATTTAATGTCACCTCCCCGCATATAATGTCACCTCCCCCACATATAATGTCACCTCCCCCACATATAATGTCACCTCTCCCACATATAATGTCACCTCTCCCACATATAATGTCACATCCCCTGAATATAATGTCACCTCCCCCACATATAATGTCACCTCCCCCACATATAATGTCACATCCACTGAATATAATGTCACCTCCCCCGCATATAATGTCACATCCCCTGAATATAATGTCACCTCCCCCACATATAATGTCACCTCCCCCACATATAATGTCACATCCGCTGAATATAATGTCACCTCCCCCACATATAATGTCACATCCCCCATGTATAATGTCACATCCCCCACATATAATGTCACCTCCCCCGCGTATAATGTTACATCCCCCATGTATAATGTCACCTCCCTGCATATAATGTCACCTCCCCCACATATAATGTCACCTCTCCCACATATAATGTCACCTCCCCCACATATAATGTCACATCCCCCATGTATAATGTCACCTCCCCCACATATAATGTCACATCCCCCATGTATAATGTCACCTCTCCCACATATAATGTCACATCCCCTGAATATAATGTCACCTCCCCCACATATAATGTCACATCCCCTGAATATAATGTCACCTCCCCCACATATAATGTCACCTCCCCCACATATAATGTCACATCCCCTGAATATAATGTCACCTCCCCCACATATAATGTCACATCCCCCATGTATAATGTCACCTCTCCCACATATAATGTCACCTCCCCCACATATAATGTCACATCCCCTGAATATAATGTCACCTTCCCCACATATAATGTCACCTCCCCCACATATAATGTCACATCCCCTGAATATAATGTCACCTCCCCCACATATAATGTCACCTCCCCCCACATATAATGTCACCTCCCCCACATATAATGTCACATCCCCTGAATATAATGTCACCTCGCCCACATATAATGTCACCTCCCCCACATATAATGTCACATCCCCTGAATATAATGTCACCTCCCCCACATATAATGTCACTTCCCCCACATATAATGTCACATCCCCTGAATATAATGTCACCTCCCCCACATATAATGTCACCTCTCCCACATATAATGTCACATCCCCTGAATATAATGTCACCTCCCCCACATATAATGTCACCTCCCCCATATATAATGTCACATCCGCTGAATATAATGTCACCTCTCCCACATATAATGTCACATCCCCCATGGATAATGTCACCTCCCCCACATATAATTTCACCTCCCCCACATATAATGTCACCTCTCCCGCATATAATGTCACCTCTCCGCATATAATGTCACCTCCCCCACATATAATGTCACCTCCCCCACATATAATGTCACCTCTCCCACATATAATGTCACATCCCCTGAATATAATGTCACCTCCCCCACATATAATGTCACATCCCCTGAATATAATGTCACCTCCCCCACATATAATGTCACCTCCCCTGCATATAATGTCACCTCCCCCACATATAATGTCACCTCCCCCACATATAATGTCACATCCCCTGAATATAATGTCACCTCCCCCACATATAATGTCACCTCCCCTGCATATAATGTCACCTCCCCCACATATAATGTCACCTCCCCCACATATAATGTCAGATCCCCTGAATATAATGTCACCTCCCCTACATATAATGTCACCTCCCCCACATATAATGTCACATCCCCTGAATATAATGTCACCTCCCCCACATATAATGTCACCTCCCCCACATATAATGTCACCTCCCCCACATATAATGTCACATCCCCTGAATATAATGTCACCTCCCCCAACATATATATATATATTTTATTAGGGCTGCAACTAACGATTATTTTCATAATCGATTAGTTGGCCGATTATTGTTTCGATTAATCGACTAATCGGATAAAAACCTAAAAAAAAAAAAAAAAAGTGTATAATTGAGTTAATATTCTTGAATATCTATATGTAGAGATAAATATAAATATCCGGCTATATAATCCACTCTGAGACAGATCTATGGATTATTAGAGCTATAAATCTGCTACAGATCACAGATCAATATTTATAAAAGACCTAAAACACCGTTCTGGAAATGTTCAGAGCGGATTGGTATATAATATCCATCATAGACTCTCTTATTAATAGGCAGCTCCCTGCCCCCGCTGTCACTTGTGCTGGCCATACACAAACTACATTTTTTTTTTTTATCACCGGTCATGATGGGGTTAAAAAAAGAATAGCCCTTTATAGTAAAAAAAACAGCAAATATGGCTACTGTAATATAATTATAATTTCTACTGTAATATAATTATAATTTCTACTGTAATATAATTATAATTTCTACTGTAATATAATTATAATTTCTACTGTAAAACAGTGAAGTATTGTATTTTGTATGGTGTATGTATATAATAAATATGCCCAGAAGTCGGATATTTTATCTGGGAGTCAGACATGAAGCTATATGAAGGGGGGAGGGGGGATAACATTTATATACTAAAGGCTGAGAATTATTTTTATTCTTCATGAATATAATAATTTTAAATATAATGCACAATACTAGTAAACTTTTACTTTAACCACTTGCCAACTGCCGCACGACTATATACGGGGCAGTCCGCCCCTCACAGGTAAAGTGAGGTATGGGTACTTCACTAGCCTATGAGGCTCTAGGGAGTGAGTGGGCGCCGCCAGAGGCATGCTCCCACTCACTAACGCCCCCCCCCCCCCCGAGCGTGTGAGTGGCGGACCCGATGTTCGCTGCTCACTCGCGATCGTCGGTTACACCGGGAGAAAGGCAGGCGGATGATATAAACAAAGCCGCCTGTCATTCTCCCTGTGTAACAGCAGAGATCATACAATCCTGCTATGTAGGACCGTAGATCTCTGCTGTTACATCACAAGCCACATCCAATCACAGTTAGAAGCACGCCCCTAGGGACACACTTAACCCCTCCTTCTCAAAAAAAAAAGTTAACCCCTTCACTGCCAGTGTCATTTTTACAGTGACAGTGCATATGTATAGCACTGATTAGTGTAGAAATGTCACTGGTAACCCCAAAAGTGTCAAAAATGTCAGTCAAGGGTCTGATCTGTCCGCCGCAATACCGCAAAAAAAAAAAAAAAAAAAAATCGCAGATCGCTGCCATTACTCATTAAAAAAAAAAACAATAAAAAATGACAAAAAATTTTCCCTTAGTAAACGCAATAACTTTTGCACAAACCAATCAAAATACGCTTATTGCGATTTTATTTACCAAACATAGGTAGCAGAAAACAAATTGGCCTAAAATGTTAAAAATTTAGATTTTTCCATTTTTTTGGGGGGGTGAATTTCATATAAAAAAATGTGAAAAATATTGTTATTTTTGCAAAATTGTCGATTATTTTTGTTTATAGCGCATGATCAAAAAATCGCACAGGTGATCAAATACCACCAAAAGAAAGCTCTGTTTGTGGGAAAATAAGGACGCCAAATTAATTTGGGTACAGCGTCGCACGACCGCGCAATTGTCCGTTAAAGTCACGCAGTGGCGAATCTCAAAATAGGGCCTGGTCAGGAAGGGGGTAAAATCTTCCGGGGCTTAAGTGGTTAAATGTTGTAATGCCTTCTATCACCTCTAGTCTATGGGCCTCCACCTTCTCTGGGGTCAGATGCTGATCTTCCCTGCACAGAGCCCTTAAAGTGATTGGAAATGTTGGATTTTTTCTTTAACAACAATCTTGTCAGACTTCCCCTCTCTGTGTAATGATTTTTCACAGAGCAGCACTGATTCTCCTCTTATGCCCCCCCCCCCCCCCCCCCATGGCACTTCTGGCCCCTCCTGCCTTCAAAGTGCCCCTATAAGAAGCAGCAAAGTATACACAAAGTATGTACAGAGTGTCCCTATAGGAAGCAGCAAAGTATAGTACTGTATAGAATGTCCATATAGGAAGCAGCAAAGTATAGTACTGTATAGAGTGTCCCTATAGGAAGCAGCAAAGTATAGTACTGTATAGAGTGTCCCTATAGGAAGCAGCAAAGTATAGTACTGTATAGAATGTCCATATAGGAAGCAGCAAAGTATAGTACTGTATAGAGTGTCCCTACAGGAAGCAGCAAAGTATAGTACTGTATAGAGTGTCCCTACAGGAAGCAGCAAAGTATAGTACTGTATAGAGTGTCCCTCTGCCTTTAGAATCACTTGGTTCCTTATCTTGCCCAGGACTACATTTCCCATGAGGCATTGCCTTAATGGGAAATTTATTCTAATAACGCGATGACATTCACTTTCATATGTAAATAAAAATGCATTTAAATGTCCACAGATTCTGTGTGACATCAATAAACGATATGCCAGTAGCAGGAATATAACCATTTCTTTCTCTCTTTAGGTGATAATGATGAATCCCTCATCAGAGAACCGACCATACGAGTTCCATATACCAGCAAGAGCGAGAAAATCGCGACAACCATGGAGGACAAGGAGATTGATGTCACTCCATCTAGGATGAGGGATAAGGATATTGATGTCACTCCATCAAGCATGGAGGACAAGGAGATTGAAATCACTCCATCAACCATGGAGGACAATGACATTGAAGTCACTCCATCAAGCATGGAGGACACAGAGATTGAAGTCACTCCATCAAGCATGGAGGACAAGGAGATTGAAGTCACTCCATCAAGCATGGAGGACAAGGAGATTGATGTCACTCCATCAAGCATGGAGGACAAGGAGATTGATGTCACTCCATCAAGCATGGAGGACAAGGAGATTGAAGTCACTCCATCAAGCATGGAGGACAAGGAGATTGAAGTCACTCCATCAAGCATGGAGGACAAGGAGATTGAAGTCACTCCATCAAGCATGGAGGACAAGGAGATTGAAGTCACACCATCAAGCATGGAGGACAATGACATTGAAGTCACTCCATCAAGCATGGAGGACAAGGAGATTGAAGTCACTTCATCAAGCATGGAGGACAAGGAAATTGATGTCACTCCATCAAGCATGGAGGACAAGGAGATTGAAGTCACTCCATCAAGCATGGAGGACAAGGAGATTGAAGTCACTCCATCAAGCATGGAGGACAAGGAGATTGAAGTCACACCATCAAGCATGCAGGACAATGACATTGAAGTCACTTCATCAAGCATGGAGGACAAGAAGATTGAAGTCACTCCATCAAGCATGGAGGACAATGACATTGAAGTCACTCCATCAAGCATGGAGGACAAGGAGATTGAAGTCACACCATCAAGCATTGAGGACAAGGAGCCTGAAGTCACTCCATCAAGCATCAAGCGGGAAACTTTAGGTCCTCCAAAAGCCAGTAGCGCCACACACCATGGGACATCTCCACCGGTCCCATCTAGTGGTGACATAAAGGAGAAGTCATATAAGCTATCCATCGAAGACTTGACCTTCCATGGAATTCTTGGACAGGGGGCCTTCGGGAAGGTAATGTTGGCCTCCCATCCTGCCACTAATAAGAAGCTGGCGGTAAAGTTCATTAAGAAAAGGAAATTCCTCAACGATGGTGTGCATAGTATCAGTACAGAGGTTGATGTGCTGCAACGAATGGGAGGAAGTCCATTCATTACACATCTGTATGGAGCATTCCAAACAAAAGTAAGTGTCCATTCATCTTTCCATTTCTTCATCTTCTGAGAGGAGATCCCACACTGCACTGTGTGCGCATTTCCGTATCTTCCTCCACAAAGGGAAGTTATGAATGTCTACAATGTAACCTTTCTCTCTTCTTTTCACACAGAATTATTTGGCCATTGTACAGGAGTACGTGAACGGCGGGAACCTTCAGGAATTAATCAATGTTGCTCCAATTGATGTTGAAACCTTAAGGTAAGTAAAATGACTGAGCCACACTGTAGTTGGGGGTGGGCGGCTAACCACTTAGGACAGGTAGTGACATAGCCACGCCCCTCCGACTAAACCTGTCCATCCATACACCTATGGACTATAGGAAGAAGTCACTTTGTGAGGATTTTCAATGCTAATTCATATTTTTCTTTCTCCATCAGACATCTCACCGCTGAACTTGTTTGTGGCCTGCAGTACCTGCATTCTTCCGAGGTCGTCCACAGAGATATCAAGCCGGAGAATATCTTACTGGACCGCGATGGCCACGTTAGAATTGGTGACTTCAGCTTGGCCGCATCGAACGTCTCATCTTCTAGGAGGATCAAAGGATGCGTGGGGACACTAACTTATATGGCACCAGAGGTAAGATAAGAATTCCTCCATCACCTATGGAGTCACCTCTATCCTCAGCCTGGCCTGACAAGGAGATGCTCACCTTCTCTCTATTATGTTTCTACAGGTTTTCCGGCACCAGGAATACTGTTCAATGGCTGACTATTACTCCCTAGGAGTAACCGTATACAAGATGGCAACAGGAAAACATCCTTTCTACACCGACCAGAAGAGCCGTTATGGGTTGCAGATGGCAATGAATATCATGCCGCCTCATTATCCAGAGGACATGGACACTGACCTACGAGACCTCATTGACAGGGTAAGTAGACATAGAGCTTTAGAGAAAATCCTCTCCAGGTTATATAGAAATTCTTAGGATTTTAGAAAACATGACTGCACAGTCCTACCTGCACAACACTGATTTAGGTCATAGCAGAACTTTCATCAACCGACTGCTAAGTGGAAGGACGTGCCTTCACTGCTAGCCCACCTGAGCAGTCTCAGTCTTATCATCAACACAGCAGCAGCCCTTATGTCCCTTTAGAGTCTTAGCAAGTAAACCACCAAAACTGAAAACCCCCCTGCAGAGGAAGGGTGAGGAAAGTAACAGCCCTGGTGTCCCCTATAACCCCAATTCAGGGGATGTGTATAACTCAAATTCACAGTCTGTGTAGTTTAGGGGAATCAAACTCAATTTTATCGTGGGCCACATCAGCATTATTGTTGCCCTCAAGAGCACCCCAACCCCCCTTATATTAGATGTTAAGAGTCCCCCCACCCTCCCATACAATACAGTGCACCCCCCTATCTTGTGCTGCTGACAGGAAGAAGCTAGGGGTGGAGCTGGGAAGCAGAAAGTGCAGGGTCTGGAGGAGGACCAGAGGAGGTGTCTGCTGAATGCTGGGAGGCGAGGATGAGGGGGTGCTGAAACTTCACATAGAGGTGCAGGATCTGTAAGAGGAATTCTATCCTCCTCTCTGCTGTTTACTGCTGAGACAGAATGGGGGCAGAAGCGAGGGGGTGCCACACCTGCAGGAGAGGGGAAAGGGCCACATGAAATGGCCTGGTGGGCCAGATTCGGCCCGAGGGCCTTGTGTTTGACACATGTAGTGTTGTTGATTTGGAAAGTGACAGGGCCAATCACACATGCAGAAAATTCCATTTCTGAGGACATTCCTTACCCAGGCAGCATATAGGATTCTCTTGAGGCTGCCAATGAAAACAAATCATGGCAGTTGCAGATTTAACAGAAAGATCGCTTTTAGTACATTCCTAAGAACAATAAAGGGTTAGTTCTCCTTTACCCGAAAACCTCCTATGCAGGTAGGAGTGATCTGTAGATAAACACAAAATGTACGGCTCTGACTAAAGCTAAATAATGGCCTTGCTATAGGTGTAGGCCTTTTATGTACCACAAGAAGCCTGACCTGAAAACTCCCAGGAGGTTGCTAGGGCGTTGCTAAGCAGGGCCTAACTATTACTGTTCACTTCCACCATCAGAGGAGCGAGCTCACAAACACTGAGCTCAGAGCTCCTCTATCAGAGGAGACAAAGCGCATGTGAGGGGGTTCGAATCACAGAAAGAGCTCGCTCCTATGATGGTGGAGGTGTCCAGTAATCGCTAGGCCTCACTTAGCAATGTCCTGGGAGTATTCCGGTCAGGCTTCATAGGTAGGTAAATGGCCTACACCTATAGCAAGGGCATTCTTCACCAAGCTCAACTCCTCACACAGTTTCTTGTGGCTGGAAACCGGTGCTCAGGAAGAAGTTTCCCGCACTCTGTTCAAGGAATCCAAAATACAGTTGAGCGGGAACTCGGTATAATCCGTAATATGAAGATATTTTATTGCCTACATGTAGAACATGCTGGTAATATGCTAATGCATTTCAGCTGCAAGGCTGTTACAGCCGAAACGCGTTAGTGTATTACCAGTATATTTTACATGTAGCCAATAAAGTATCTTCATTGTACGGATTATACCGAGTGTCGGCTCAACTGGATTTTTAATTCTTCAACTTTAGACAAAGCTGCACCCAATGTTTTTATATACAGGGGCCCCTTTCCTGCAAAGGCAGTTTTCTGGTAAAGGGGAACTAACCCTTTAACCCAATCCAGTAATGACATTGTAGCTGCTTTAAAAGTAAAATCAGG
Source organism: Pelophylax lessonae (assembly GCF_965119305.1). Taxonomy (NCBI): domain Eukaryota; kingdom Metazoa; phylum Chordata; class Amphibia; order Anura; family Ranidae; genus Pelophylax; species Pelophylax lessonae. The sequence goes on along the minus strand of NC_138770.1, from coordinate 688,382,140 downwards.
GAAGCTGAAATATGTAACTGTCAGAATCAAATATTAAAAGAGGAAATTCTATTGTTGGGATATTATTCTCGTTGTATCAGTGTTCTTATTGTATTTTATTTCTCTTTACAGCTCCTCTGTAAAAGCCAAAATCTGCGATCATACCTAGTAGAAGACATCAGGGGGCACCCATTCTTTAGAGGCATCAACTGGAAGGACGTGGAGTCAGGAAAGACACGGACGACACTGAATTCACCACCAGTAAGTATATGAATAAGGGAGGATCCTGAGTAAATATGGGGGGGGGGGAGGGGGAGAGGTATTTCAGTGCAAGGCTCATCTTCACTACTTAAGATTTTAGTCTAACAGAATTTTCGCATCGATTATTAATTTTGATATCAATAGATGCATGTGAAGGGTGTGTTATTACATGTAACACTTTTTATTACCACTAGAGGGGGCTGGGGTTTAATGAGCCTGATTGGGGTACTTTTACATACATTGGGAAGTTGGGGTTCACCAAGCTTTGTTACCATCGATCAGGAATATTGATGAATGACTTTTTCTCTTTCCAGATTCTCTTTGAAGTTCCGGATGGAACAATAGAAGTGGCTGAATTTCTGTGCCGCGAAGACCTGGACAAACCGATAAACCAAGAAGAACAGGATTTCTTCTGGGACTTCTCCTATGTCAGTGAGAGTCTGCGACTACGATCGATGTCTTCGCCATCATCGGGGGATGACAAGACCAGGCAACAACCAGTGTCCTCCTCTCCAACATCATCATTGGGGTTGGGGGACCACGAAGCTCTCCTGAGAGAGTGGCAGCTGTTCTACGAAGCTGAGACTGGGCAACAACCAGTCTCCTCCTTTCCAACACCATCATTGGAGGACCACGAACGTCTAGAGAGAGAGTGGCAGCTGTTCTATGAGGCTGAGACTGGGCAACAACCAGTCTCCTCCTCTCCAGCACCATCCTTGGAGGACCACGAACATCTAGAGAGAGAGTGGCAGCTGTTCTATGAGGCTGAGACTGGGCAACAACCAGTCTCCTCCTCTCCAACACCATCATTGGAGGACCACAAACGTCTAGAGAGAGAGTGGCAGCTGTTCTATGAGGCTGAGACTGGGCAACAACCAGTCTCCTCCTCTCCAGCACCATCCTTGGAGGACCACGAACGTCTAGAGAGAGAGTGGCAGCTGTTCTATGAGGCTGAAACTAGCCAACAACCAGAGTCCTCCTCTCCAACACCATCATTGGAGGACCACAAACGTCTAGAGAGAGAGTGGCAGCTGTTCTATGAGGCTGAGACTAGGACACAACCAGAGTCCTCCTCTCCAACACCATCATTGGAGGACAATGAAACTCTAGAGAGAGAGTGGCAGCTGTTCTATGAAGCTGAGACTAGGCAACAACCAGAGTCCTCCTCTCCAACACCATCATTGGAGGAATATGAACGTCTAGAGAGAGAGTTGCAGCTGTTCTATGAGGCTGAAACTAGCCAACAATCAGTGTCCTCCTCTCCAACACCATCATTGGAGGAATATGAACGTCTAGAGAGAGAGTTTCAGCTGTTCTATGAGGCTGAAACTAGCCAACAACCAGAGTCCTCCTCTCCAGCACCATCATTGGAGGATCACGAACGTCTAGAGAGAGAGTGGCAGCTGTTCTATGAGGCTGAGACTGGGCAACAACCAGTCTCCTCCTCTCCAACACCATCATTGGAGGACCACGAACGTCTAGAGAGAGAGTGGCAGCTGTTCTATGAGGCTGAGACTAGGACACAACCAGAGTCCTCCTCTCCAACACCATCATTGGAGGACAATGAAACTCTAGAGAGAGAGTGGCAGCTGTTCTATGAGGCTGAGACTAAGCAACAATCAGTCTCCTCCTCTCCAACACCATCATTGGAGGACCACGAACTTCTAGAGAGAGAGTGGCAGCTGTTCTATGAGGCTGAAACTAGCCAACAACCAGAGTCCTCCTCTCCAGCACCATCAATGGGGGACAATGAAACTCTAGAGAAAGAGTGGCAGCTGTACTATGAGGCTGAAACTAGCCAACAACCAGAGTCCCCCTCTCCAGCACCATCATTGGGGGACCATGAACGTCTAGAGAGAGAGTGGCAGCTGTTCTATGAGGCTGAAACTAGCCAACAACCAGAGTCCTCCTCTCCAGCACCATCATTGGAGGACCACAAAACTCTAGAGAAAGAGTGGCAGCTGTTCTATGAGGCTGAAACTAGCCAACAACCAGAGTCCTCCTCTCCAACACCATCATTGGAGGAATATGAACGTCTAGAGAGAGAGTTGCAGCTGTTCTATGAGGCTGAAACTAGCCAACAACCAGAGTCCTCCTCTCCAACACCATCATTGGAGGAATATGAATGTCTAGAGAGAGAGTTGCAGCTGTTCTATGAGGCTGAAACTAGCCAACAATCAGTGTCCTCCTCTCCAACACCATCATTGGAGGAATATGAACGTCTAGAGAGAGAGTTTCAGCTGTTCTATGAGGCTGAAACTAGCCAACAACCAGAGTCCTCCTCTCCAGCACCATCATTGGAGGATCACGAACGTCTAGAGAGAGAGTGGCAGCTGTTCTATGAGGCTGAGACTGGGCAACAACCAGTCTCCTCCTCTCCAACACCATCATTGGAGGACCACGAACGTCTAGAGAGAGAGTGGCAGCTGTTCTATGAGGCTGAGACTAGGACACAACCAGAGTCCTCCTCTCCAACACCATCATTGGAGGACAATGAAACTCTAGAGAGAGAGTGGCAGCTGTTCTATGAGGCTGAGACTAAGCAACAATCAGTCTCCTCCTCTCCAACACCATCATTGGAGGACCACGAACTTCTAGAGAGAGAGTGGCAGCTGTTCTATGAGGCTGAAACTAGCCAACAACCAGAGTCCTCCTCTCCAGCACCATCAATGGGGGACAATGAAACTCTAGAGAAAGAGTGGCAGCTGTACTATGAGGCTGAAACTAGCCAACAACCAGAGTCCCCCTCTCCAGCACCATCATTGGGGGACCATGAACGTCTAGAGAGAGAGTGGCAGCTGTTCTATGAGGCTGAAACTAGCCAACAACCAGAGTCCTCCTCTCCAGCACCATCATTGGAGGACCACAAAACTCTAGAGAAAGAGTGGCAGCTGTTCTATGAGGCTGAAACTAGCCAACAACCAGAGTCCTCCTCTCCAACACCATCATTGGAGGACCACGAACGTCTAGAGAGAGAGTGGCAGCTGTTCTATGAGGCTGAAACTAGCCAACAATCAGTGTCTTCCTTTTCATCATCATCATTGGGGGAACATGAAACTATGCTGAGACAGTGGCAGGTTGTTGGCGTGTGGCAGGGTGCCATGCGTGTGGCCTAAGCGAGCAGCTGAGCCAACCCCCAATGTAACATTCATCTTTAGGGCAATATGATACTTTTGACTACAACTCTCCCCAATTTATAAGTGGTGGGCAGAGACTGACCCTTGAGTTCCAGTCACTGGTAACCTATTCTAAGCCCAACAGTCAAAGGACACTATGAGACTAGGAAATGAGCAGTGTCCTCCTCTCCAACATCGTCACCGGGGGACAACAAAATTCTACTGAGTGAGTGGCAGCGATTCTACGAGGCTGAGACTAGGCAACGACCAATACCCTCCTCTTCAACATCGTCACTGGGGGACCAGAAAACTCTACTGAGAGAGTGGCAGCGATTCTACGAGGCTGAGATTAGGCAATGACCAATACCCTCCTCTTCAACATTGTCACCGGGGGACCAGAAAACTCTACTGAGAGAGTGGCAGCGATTCTACGAGGCTGAGACTAGGCAACGACCAATACCCTCCTCTTCAACATCGTCACTGTGGGACCAGAAAACTCTACTGAGAGAGTGGCAGCGATTCTACGAGGCTGAGACTAGGCAACGACCGATACCTTCCTCTTCAACATCGTCACTGGGGGACCATGAAACTCTACTGAGAGAGCTGAAGCTGAGAAAAGAGGTATGATTCTTTCCATCTTCTATTTCCATCTCCATCCTGTACTGTTCTCCTCCACTGACCCCAACCCCCGAAAGTAATTATACTAAGGTCCACGTTTTTTTTGGAGGTCTTAACTTTGCAGGGACAGCATTTGGGCCTGCAGATTGTGGTGAACGGTAAATTGAGGGGTCGGGGGGGGGGGGGGGGATTTTACTTGTGGACCCATAACAGTTTTTTTGCAGAGCTCCAGGAATGGAGGGGGATGTCCCCACAGATCTAAATATGCAAGATACATTTTAAATGGAAAAAACTATTTTAACACTTAACAATTACAAATGACTTCCATATATTTTGTAACTTTTATTCTCATACTATCCACATATTTTCAATATATTGACAGTTTATTTTTTATCTTCCTTATAGATTCCTGACAATTGACCAAGAGTATCTTCAATGGGTCAACATCCATCTGAGGGTGATGTATATTCCACGGGGGTGTAAGTCAACACACCCACTCATGACAGAGTAAGTGAAACATACATTTTCTTCCAGTTCAGACCATTAAAAACCCATGGGCGAGTGCAGGACCATACAGAGAAAGGCTCCCATATAGATGATTCTGATTTGTGCATCGGCCACAGTCCAGAAGGCCAGCCAGAGAAAAGCACAATCTCAGGCTCCACTAGGGAGCAACCTGCCCCGATCACTCCCAAAGAGTCGCTTTTGCACATGCCATTGGCAGGACATAAGGGAGGAGAGGTGGACTATGGGGGAATAGTCTAATTAGCATGTACACATGCTGTGCTGTTGTCTCTATGGGCAGGTTTCTCCCTATGGGGGGTGGAGCCTAAGACTGCACTTCTCTCTGGACAGTCTTCCAGACTGTGGCCTATCCACAAATCAGAATAATTCTGATCTCTATGGGAGCCCTGAGGGCCCAGCCTTTCTCTGTATGGGCCTGGACTCTCCCATGGGATTTTTAATCATCTGATCTGGAATAAAATGTAGGTTTCACCTACACTGTCATGATTGGGTTTGTTGACTTGCACCCCCGTAAAATATACATTACCCGCGATATTGGGTTCCCACATCTACCTTCTGAGCATTGTACAAGGAGATGAATGGGGCACCCTAGACTGATTGATCCAATCGCCTTAGGAGATCAGAAAGGAGTTTCTCCCCCTTGGAGGAAGATTCTTTAGAGGCATCAACTGGAAGGACTTGGAGACAGGAGAGACACAGACGGCACTGAACTCACGAGACCTGTAAGTATGCAAATAAGGGAGCATCCTCAGTAAATCTGGGGGGTGGGCGGGGTATTTCAGTGGCAGGCTCTTCTTCGCTACTTAAGGTTTTATCCTAACAGAATTTTCACATTGATCAATAATTTTGATATAGATAGATACTTGTTAATGCAATGTAACACTTTTTATGACCACTAGCGGGGGCTGGGGCTGAATGAGCCTGCTTGGGGTACATTTCCACACATTGGGACGTTGGGGTTCACCAAGCTTTGTTACCATCGATCAGGAATATTGATAAATGACTTTTTCTCTTTCCAGATTCTCTTTGAAGTTCCGGATGGAACAATAGAAGTGGCTGAATTTCTGTGAATCGAAGACCTGGACAAACCGATACACCAAGAAGAAATGGATCTTTTCTGGGACTTCACCTACGTCAGTGAGAGTCTGCGACTACGATCGACGTCCTCGCCATCATCATCGGGGAATGCCAAGACCAGGCAACAACCAGTGTCCTCCTCTCCAACATCGTTGTGCTGTTTTTTCTATGCTCCCTAGGGGGGTGGAGCTTGAGATTGCACTTCCTCCTGGACAGCCTTCAAGACTGTGCCCTATCCACCAATCAGAATAATTCTGATCTATATGGAAGCCCTGAGGGGCCGGCCTTTCTGTGTATGGGCCTGCACTCTCCCATGGGATTATTTATGTACTGATCTGGAATAAAATGTAGGTTTCACCTACACTGTCATGATTGGGTTTGTTGACTTGCACCCCCGTAAAATATACATTACCCGCGATATTGGGTTCCCACATCTACCTTCTGAGCATTGTACAAGGAGATGAATGGGGCACCCTAGACTGATTGATCCAATCGCCTTAGGAGATCAGAAAGGAGTTTCTCCCCCTTGGAGGAAGATTCTTTAGAGGCATCAACTGGAAGGACTTGGAGACAGGAGAGACACAGACGGCACTGAACTCACGAGACCTGTAAGTATGCAAATAAGGGAGCATCCTCAGTAAATCTGGGGGGTGGGCGGGGTATTTCAGTGGCAGGCTCTTCTTCGCTACTTAAGGTTTTATCCTAACAGAATTTTCACATTGATCAATAATTTTGATATAGATAGATACTTGTTAATGCAATGTAACACTTTTTATGACCACTAGCGGGGGCTGGGGCTGAATGAGCCTGCTTGGGGTACATTTCCACACATTGGGACGTTGGGGTTCACCAAGCTTTGTTACCATCGATCAGGAATATTGATAAATGACTTTTTCTCTTTCCAGATTCTCTTTGAAGTTCCGGATGGAACAATAGAAGTGGCTGAATTTCTGTGAATCGAAGACCTGGACAAACCGATACACCAAGAAGAAATGGATCTTTTCTGGGACTTCACCTACGTCAGTGAGAGTCTGCGACTACGATCGACGTCCTCGCCATCATCATCGGGGAATGCCAAGACCAGGCAACAACCAGTGTCCTCCTCTCCAACATCGTTGTGCTGTTTTTTCTATGCTCCCTAGGGGGGTGGAGCTTGAGATTGCACTTCCTCCTGGACAGCCTTCAAGACTGTGCCCTATCCACCAATCAGAATAATTCTGATCTATATGGAAGCCCTGAGGGGCCGGCCTTTCTGTGTATGGGCCTGCACTCTCCCATGGGATTATTTATGTACTGATCTGGAATAAAATGTATATTTATACCTTACACTGTCATGATTGTGTGTGTTGATTTACACCCCAGTCTTTATGAAGCCTTGAAAACTCAAAATATTGCTTTTCTAGTGGGAGGAGCTTAAATAGGAAGTGATGTCATTTGATATGTTGATTAACCACTTACGGACCGCCCACCGCAGTTTTACATCGGTACTTTGACGTTAAATACCGGTGTTATGGCAGCAGAGATCAGATAGCAGATAGCAGCCATAACCCCGGTATTTCAAAACAAACAGGTGCTGCCCAAGAAAAATGAATAGTGAATATGTCAAAAAATAATGTGTATAATGACAATATGTGTAAAAAATAAGCAAACTCAATGACCTTAAATCATAAGTGATTCCCAACATCACACAAAAAAATCAAAAAAGAAATAAGTGTCAATAAATCAATATGTGCATACACTGAAAATCATGAAATGAAATGTCCATAAATAGATGCATTCCAATCCTCAAAGTAATGGCCACCACAGAAGTGATTAATATATAATATTGTGCTTCACTCCACTGCCACCAGAGATCAAAGCCTCTCACCTTAAGATTTGACCCAGAACACTGAGTCAAAAACAACTTTTTTACCCCTCTGGGGTCACAGCACAGGCAGATGTCACCAAATGGTAAGGAGGTCTCAGACGGATGCACAGGGACAAGGTAACAGCGATGGTGCCACTTTCACACAGGGCACATAGAGATCACAAGATAAGCAAAGAAGCAAAAAGAAATCTAATGCTCTCCGTGCGGATAAGCTGGTAACAGCCGTTTAGTAAAATCAATATACTCACAAACAGCCACTTGGAGTCATGCTTGTAAGTATGAGATCGCACAACTGAGAGGATACACCGAGCAGCAGGGAAGGCTCCGTCCCCTATACGCGTTACGTCTAAGCCTATTGGGCGCTGACTTCAACAGTAGAGGGCAACGCTCTGACCCCTATGGCCGGTCCAACCTAGCGGCAACCCGAAGATCTTCTTTAAGGCCGGAGAGTGTTGGACTCAGGTGGTCCGTACTGCGGTGCTGTTCCTGATCGGGGGTTGCCGCTAGGTTGGACCGGCCAGAGGGGTCAGAGCGTTGCCCATTGGAGCTGACAGGAGTCACACCATTTATATGCATTGAAGGGCCTTTTGGTAAGCGCATAGCGTGGCCTCAGTACTTGTCACGGATTGAAGAGGAAGTCACATTATTGCGGTGGATGATTTCCATTTTCTGCACCCTGCACATCTTATTTGGACTTTATCTTTACCTTTCTCTTTCTTTGCTGATTTTTGAAATATTATGAACATTATGACAATTCCACACGGACGTTGTGTTATTGCTATTTGTATCCAATTATTCACTGTTTAATTTATTCTATATTCACTTTATGCATATGTTTGATTACATATATATTCAACTTTATTCTTTATATTCTTTTCTTTATATCTGTAATATGTCCCATTGATCTAAAGGTATAGGGGACCTTCACTGTAGCCCATAGCCAGAATTTATGGTGCTTTTCCACTGCATGGAACCGAACGGTTCGGCACGCTTTTGTGCTTTTCCACTGCTGGTACCGCATGGTATAGTGTCGGAACGGTTCGGTACGGCGGCGCTTTTCCACTGCATGGAACCGAACGGTACGGCACGGCTCTGAAAAAACAGTACCTACTCGATTGTGGTTCCAACAGGTACCATAACTGGTACCATATCCCACAATCCTTTGCATGCAGTCACTTCTAGCCACTGATTGGTCAGAGAATCCCACCCACCCCATTGTTATCCCACCCACTTAACTTTAGTACTACTTTAGTGGAAAAGCAAACCTATACCGTACCGTACCGAACCGTTCCGACGCTATACCATGCGGTACCAGCAGTGGAAAAGCAAACCAGGCCAAGCAGGGCCGAGTAGAGCCGAGCCGGTACTTGCAGTGGAAAAGTGCCATAATATCTACAAAGTTCAAGTCACAGCTACTGTCAGTCAGACCTTCTATTGTCAAACCCACCTCCTCCACTAGGCACACTGGGGTTGATTTTGCTAGAACTAGTGCGGGCTTTGGTGCAGCTGTGCATGGTAGCCAATTAGCTTCTAACTTCAGGCCGTTCAATTAAGCTTTAAAAAAAAACCTGGAATCTGATTGGCTTCTATGCAGAGCTGCACCAGATTTTGCACTCTCCAGTTCTGGTAGATTAACCCCAGTTGGCTCCTGATCATCTAGCTTTCTCATCACCTATCTGACACATAAACCTTCACAAAAGCTCAATGATTAAGCACAGGAGATTGATTGCTCCTGATCATGTCTATACGTTTCTGATTGGTGGGTACCTACTTGTTTTTGAGCCCCCCCAATCACTATGGTCAATATTTATTGTGGGAATCTGGTTCCTCTCCTAGTTTGCCCTCCATGGACAAGCACAGTTCCACTTCAATGTCCAGGTAAAGAAGCAGTCTGTGCTTAGCTGTTGGGTATAATCCCAAGTCAGAGTGCACATTTGTCTCCTGCTCCTATGTGATGGCACCGACCCCATCATAAGGAATCAAACTATCGGCTATTTTACTTACTCATGGCAGGGAAAAAACATGATTATATGGTACTGGTCAGACTGGTCTTTAAAAGCAAACCAGTGTTTTTTGCCTGAGGTCTGGGTTGACCGCTGGGAATCTCTACTAATATCACATATTTCACTGTTGAAGTTTGATTGCATGCACGTGATTTTACACTTTTTTTGCACTTGCACAGGCGGTATACAGGTCCCTCTAAAAAAATGAGCATATTGTGATAAAGTTGATTATTTTCTGTAATGTACTGATAAACATTAGACTTTCATATATTTTACATTCATTACACACAACTGAAGTAGTGAAGCCTTTTATTGGTTTAATATTGATGATTTTGGCATACAGCTCATGAAAACCCAAAATTCCTATCTCAAAAAATTAGCATATCATGAAAAGGTTCTCTAAACGAGCGATTAACCTAATCATCTGAATCAACTAATTAACTCTAAACACCTGCAAAAGATTCCCGAGGCTTTTAAAAACTCCCAGCCTGGTTCATTACTCAAAACCGCAATCATGGGTAAGACTGCCGACCTGACTGCTGTCCAGAAGGCCATCATTGACACCCTCAAGCAAGAGGGTAAGACACAGAAAGAAATTTCTGAAGGAATAGGCTGTTCCCAGAGTGCTGTATCAAGGCACCTCAGTGGGAAGTCTGTGGGAAGGAAAAAGTGTGGCAGAAAACGCTGCACAACGAGAAGAGGTGACCGGACCCTGAGGAAGATTGTGGAGAAGGACCGATTCCAGACCTTGGGGGACCTGCGGAAGCAGTGGCCTGAGTCTGGAGTAGAAACATCTAGAGGCACCGTGTACAGGCGTGTGCAGGAAATGGGCTACAGGTGCCGCATTCCCCAGGTCAAGCCACTTTTGAACCAGAAACAGCGGCAGAAGCGCCTGACCTGGGCTACAGAGAAGCAGCACTGGACTGTTGCTCAGTGGTCCAAAGTACTTCTGAGTATCTTTACTGGATTCAAAATGATTTGTTATGAGTTTGGGATCCCCTTGGCTACTGAGAAGACTGTATTCCCTACCACCTGGCTTGAATTTTTGGGTATTGAAATAGACACTGTATTGATGGAATTTCGCCTCCCAGCTGCCAAGATCTCAAAGATAAAATTTTTGTTGCAATTCATTTTGTGTAGGAAAAAAGTCCAGTTGAGGACTATTCAGTCTCTTCTGGGACTTTTAAATTTTGCCTGTCGAGTGCTGCCTATGGGCAGGGTTTTTTGTAAACGTTTGTATAGAGCCATTTCTGGTTTTTCATCCCCTTTTCATTTTGTGAGAATTTCTTCTGCTATATCTGAGGATTTGCGGATGTGGTTAAGGTTTTTGGATGACTTTAATGGATCTTCAGTTTGGCAGGATGATTTTTGTTCTGCTTCTGCTCTTAATTTATTCACAAATGCATCTGCCGCCCACGGTTTTGGGGCTTATTGGGATGGCAATTGGTCTGCTGCTTCTTGGAATCCTGATTGGATTAGTAGGGGTTTGACTTCTAGTATAGTGCTTTTGGAGTTGTTTCCTGTGCTTGTTGCATTGGAATTGTGGGGACAGCAATTTAGGAATAAGAGGATTATTTTACATTCTGACAACCAAGGAGTTGTATTTGCTGTCAACTGTTTGTCCTCTCGTTCCTTACCTGTCATTTCTCTATTATGTTTCTTAGTTTTGCAGTGTCTTCGATTGAATGTTTGGTTAAAAGCGAAGTATATCCCAGGTTTTTCGAATGATATAGCTGATTCTTTATCCCGCCTGCAGTTCCACAGGTTTCGGATGTTGGCGCCCCAGGCTGCTCCAATTGGCCTGTCTTGCCCCAGCCACTTGTGGACCCTTGTTTGACTGACGTTGCATCGGCTATTCGGAATTCATTGGCTCCTTCTACTTGGTTGTCTTATCTGTCCTCGTGGGGGTTATGGTCCTCTTTCTGGTTATCGAGAGGGAGGGCTGTACTTCCTGTGGATGAGGGGTCTGTTATGCTGTTTTTGAATGACTTATGTAGTAAAAAAATTTCTTTTGCTTATGTAAATAAAACTTTGGCTGGCATTTCATTTTTTGCACGTTTGAGTGGTTATCCATCATGTGCTAGTTATTTTTCTGTGAAAGTTGTTTTGCGAGGTTATCGTAAGGCTCATGTTGTTTCTGATAAGAGGTTTGCCATATCATTGTCCATTTTAAAAAGTCTTTGTGGTGCTACCTCTTCAGTTTGTTTTTCAAGTTTTGAATCTTTATTGTTTCAGACTGCTTTTTGTGTCTGTTATTTTGGAGCCTTTATAGTATCCGAGTTATTTGCTTCGTCTTCTACAGCAAGTAATGGTTTGCTGTTTCAAGATGTATCTTTGGTTGACGGGTCCTTGAGGATTTGCTTGAGGCAATGTAAAACTGACCAATCTGGACGAGGTTTTTTGATTTCCTTGAATAAACAGGTTGATACTACCATTTGTGTTGTGTTGCTGGTGGAAAAGTATTTGAAAGTTAGGCCTCTGTTTTTTGGTCAATTTTTCATTCACCAAAATGGTCTTCCTGTTACTGTCTTTCAATTTAGTGCTATTCTTAAAAAATGTTTGGCCCACTTGCATTTGGACCATTTGCCAATCACGTCTCATTCGTTTAGGATTGGGGCTGCCACTTCTGCTTCTGTTGCAGGTTTTTTAAGTGGCTCTATTCAAAATATTGGCAGGTGGAGATCAAATGCTTTCAGATCTTATGTTAGACCTAACCTTTCATTTTGAAATTGCAGGTAGTGCTAAAATTGTATGGATTATCGGGCATTCCTATATTTTTTGGGCCCACAGAAGAGCTGCTTTAAGTACTTATTGCAGTAATCTAGGATTTCCTTCTACATCAGTGAAAATATATTGGTGTGGTGTTCGTGGTCTTCTATGGACTGATGTGCGTTCTATGTTTTCTGCTCTTTGTATGAAGTGGCCCGTTCCTGATATTATTATTCTACATGCAGGTGGTAATGATTTAGGGAATCGCAAGAATATTGATATTATTTTGCAAGTCAGGTCTGATTTAGTGTATTTTAATTCTATTTTTCCTTCCTGTAGGTTTGTGTTTTCGGAGATGGTTTCGCGTTTGCTTCGGTTCTCTGAGAGTAAATTGTTTTTGGAGAAAAATCGCAAACGTGTAAATGGATCCGTGGCTAAATTTATGCCCTCTGTAGGTGGACTGTCTTATAGACACTCTGACCTGGAGGGGGTATTAGGCGGTTTTTATAGAAGTGATTTGGTTCATTTTTCAGATGTGGCGAATGATATTTTTAATGTAGGCCTACAATCTTGCATTGAGTTGGCCTTAGGCCTTGTGGTGGTGCCATCCCCTTAATGGGCTTGGCGTGTGGGATGTTTAATATTATTTTGTGGTATAGGCTGTGCTTTTTGGCTAGCCTACAGTATATATATGTATTATTTGTTTACATTTCAGTGGTGGTTAGTTTGGGCTTTAAGGCCAAGCTATACCTTTGTTTAAATCCCACATGGTATTTTAAAAATATTTAATAAAGGCCGTGGCCGTTTGTACCAATGCAAGTTTGTAGTGTCATAATTTTATATATTTAAAGCTAATGTATGGGTTATTTTAATTATTCATTCCTTATTGAAAGAGTTCTGCTTACGGCACCAAAAAGATGAAGGACAGGTCATAAAATGTACCTGTCATTCATTTGTGGGGACGTAGCATGACAGTTGGTATAAAAAAAAAAAAAAAAAAAAAGAAGATTTAATTACATGTTATTAAAGACAGTCTATTGGTTGATAAGACAGAATATATGATTGGTCATTTAACTCTATTATTGATTGGACAATGACAATGTAATATTACTGGTTACTTTTTTATTACCTGTTGTTGGTTGGTCCAAAAGTGACAGAATTTTCACCTTGAGCCGTTTGGACTCCCCTATATAAAGAGGAAATCTAACAGTTAAAATTCATTCAGCAGCGGGAGCAACAGACAATAGCTTGTCTGCAATGATGCAGGAAAAGGAGGGGAGGGGGGGCACTGACACAGGAGCAGGAGGGGAGGGGGGCACTGATGCAGGAAAAGGAGGGGAGAAGTGGCACTGACACAGGAGCAGGAGGGGAGGGGGGCACTGATGCAGGAAAAGGAGGGGAGGGGGGCACTGACACAGGAACAGGAGGGGGGCACAGACACAGGAGCAGGAGGGGGGCACAGACACAGGAGCAGGAGGGGGGGCAGTGACACAGGAGCAGACAAGGAGGAAGGAAGGGGGGGGGAGAGGACAGAGGAGAACAGGAGGGCTGCGGATGACAGAGACACGTAAACTGACCGCAGTGTCAGGGCTCAGCAGCCTTGGTATACTGTAGTCAGATTGCAGAGGGAAGGACATAGCCAGGCAGGATCAGCCAGGTATTTTAGGTGATAGAAGGGGACAAATTACACAGAAAAGCACTGAGCTGTATAACACGCTTTAAGAGCCCATTCACACTAGCGCGACTTGTGAGGCAACTTGTGTTGCTCCAGGTAGCTTGACATAACAAAAGCAATGTTAATCAATCAGTGCCGTCTTAATTGTCACTACTGAAGTCACTCCGACTTCAGAAAAGGGTCCGGTACTACTTTGAGGCGACCTGTGATCCGACTTGTCCCATAGACTTCAATGGGAGTCGCCTCCTTATCTTAATTGACACGACTTGTTATCAGACTTTCCAGGAAGAAGAAAGAGATTCGCCAGGCATTCCCCACATTGCAGCCATGCCTATAATGGAATATATATATATATACAGGTCCTTCTCAAAAAATGAGCATATTGTGATAAAGTTGATTATTTTCTGTAATGTACTGATAAACATTAGACTTTCATATATTTTACATTCATTACACACAACTGAAGTAGTGCAAGCCTTTTATTGGTTTAATATTGATGATTTTGGCTTACAGCTCATGAAAAACCAAAATTCCTGTCTCAAAAAATTAGCATATCATGAAAAGGTTCTCTAAACGAGCGATTAACCTAATCATCTGAATCAACTAATTAACTCTAAACACCTGCAAAAGATTCCCGAGGCTTTTAAAAACTCCCAGCCTGGTTCATTACTCAAAACCGCAATCATGGGTAAGACTGCCGACCTGACTGCTGTCCAGAAGGCCATCATTGACACCCTCAAGCAAGAGGGTAAGACACAGAAAGAAATTTCTGAAGGAATAGGCTGTTCCCAGAGTGCTGTATCAAGGCACCTCAGTGGGAAGTCTGTGGGAAGGAAAAAGTGTGGCAGAAAACGCTGCACAATGAGAAGAGGTGACCGGACCCTGAGGAAGACTGGGGAGAAGGACCGATTCCAGACCTTGGGGGACCTGCGGAAGCAGTGGCCTGAGTCTGGAGTAGAAACATCTAGAGTCACCGTGTACAGGCGTGTGCAGGAAATGGGCTACAGGTGCCGCATTCCCCAGGTCAAGCCACTTTTGAACCAGAAACAGCGGCAGAAGCGCCTGACCTGGGCTACAGAGAAGCAGCACTGGACTGTTGCTCAGTGGTCCAAAGTACTTTTTTCGGATGAAAGCAAATTTTGCATGTCATTCGGAAATCAAGGTGCCAGAGTCTGGAGGAAGATTAGGGAGAGGGAAATGCCTGAAGTACCCACAGTCAGTGATGGTCTGGGGTGCCATGTCAGCTGCTGGTGTTGGTCCACTGTGTTTTATCAATGCAGCTAGCTATCAGGAGATTTTGGAGCACTTCATGCTTCCATCTGCTGAAAAGCTTTATGGAGATGAAGATTTCATTTTTCAGCACGACCTGGCACCTGCTCACAGTGCCAAAACCACTGGTAAATGGTTTACTGACCATGGTATTACTGTGCTCAATTGGCCTGACCTGAACCCCATAGAGAATCTGTGGGATGTTGTGAAGAGAAAGTTGAGAGACGCAAGACCCAACACTCTGGATGAGCTGAAGGCCGCTATGGAAGCATCCTGGGCCTCCATAACACCTCAGCAGTGCCACAGGCTGATCGCCTCCATGCCACGCCGCATTGAAGCAGTC
Organism: Pelophylax lessonae; assembly: GCF_965119305.1. Lineage (NCBI taxonomy): Eukaryota > Metazoa > Chordata > Amphibia > Anura > Ranidae > Pelophylax > Pelophylax lessonae. The sequence goes on along the minus strand of NC_138770.1, from coordinate 688,366,698 downwards.
ATTTCTGCAAAAGGATTCCCAACCAAGTATTGAGTGCAGAACTGAACATCATTATTTGAAGGTTGACTTTTTTTGTATTAAAAACACTTTTCTTTTATTGGTCGGATGAAATATGCTAATTTTTTGAGATAGGAATTTTGGGTTTTCATGAGCTGTATGCCAAAATCATCAATAATAAACCAATAAAAGGCTTGCACTACTTCAGTTGTGTGTAATGAATGTAAAATATATGAAAGTCTAATGTTTATCAGTACATTACAGAAAATAATCAACTTTATCACAATATGCTCATTTTTTGAGAAGGACCTGTATATATATATATATATTGTGGGGTTGATTAGCTCGGTGGCGGGCGTGGATGACCCCTTTGGGGGGTGCGTTTACACAGGGAGATAGCCGAGAAGTGGTTGCAAACAACACTTTGATTTATTCTTGCAATTTTCTTCACACAAGTGCAAGCGTCAAAACAGCAAAATAAATCCTTGCCACTGTGGGCGGCTACCTTCTCACACTGGAACCTATCTAATGAAGTCTGCCCCCAACCTACTGTTGGGCAGACTTGGCTGATCACACAGCAGACTCTCAATAGTCCATGTTTTATCTCTTCACACAGCACATGTTCATTTAACCTGTCCCTTTGTTTGTCTCTTCACATAGAAAACAGTTCATTTATTTCTTCCACATAGAAATAGTTCAAGACCTCACCTTGAGTAGTCTTCACACTTGTTACCCTCCTCAGCTTCACATCGCTTCAGGAGGTCTTCCCCAGGCTCACACAGCTTTCAGGGGGCACACATCTGTCTGTCCTCCTCTCCCAGCCCACACAGCGTCAGGAGGCAGCAATCCTTAGACTTCCTCTGGACAAATTATAGAGGCCTTCATTTCCTCATTCTAAACAGCTGAATGGTTTCCAACTTCCTGCTGGCTATCTCTGCAGCCAACACCCTATAGTAATTGGTGAACTTTCTAAATGCACTGATTTGTGGCACTGATACGTGGCACTGGTTGACACTGATTCATGGCTCTGATACGTGGCACTGGTGGACACTGATTTGTGGCACTGATACGTGGCACTGATACGTGGCACTGGTGGACATGGATTCGTGGCACTGATATGTGACACTGATTCGTGGCACTGATACGTGGCACTGGTGGACACTGATTCGTGGCACTGATATGTGGCACTGATTCGTGGCACTGATATGTGGCACTGATACGTGGCACTGGTGGACACTGATACGTGGCACTGATACGTGGCACTGGTTGACACTGATTCGTGGCACTGATACGTGGCACTGGTGGACACTGATTCGTGGCACTGATATGTGGCACTGGTGGACACTGATATGTGGCACTGATACGTGTCACTGGTGGACACTGATACGTGGCACTGATATGTGGCACTGATACGTGGCACTGGTTGACACTGATTCATGGCTCTGATACGTGGCACTGGTGGACACTGATTCGTGGCACTGATACGTGGCACTGATACGTGGCACTGGTGGACACTGATTCGTGGCACTGATATGTGACACTGATTCGTGGCACTGATACGTGGCACTGGTGGACACTGATTCGTGGCACTGATATGTGGCACTGATTCGTGGCACTGATATGTGGCACTGATACGTGGCACTGGTGGACACTGATACGTGGCACTGATACGTGGCACTGGTTGACACTGATTCGTGGCACTGATACGTGGCACTGGTGGACACTGATTCGTGGCACTGATATGTGGCACTGGTGGACACTGATATGTGGCACTGATACGTGTCACTGGTGGACACTGATACGTGGCACTGATATGTGGCACTGATACGTGGCACTGGTTGACACTGATTCATGGCTCTGATACGTGGCACTGGTGGACACTGATTCGTGGCACTGATACGTGGCACTGATACGTGGCACTGGTGGACACTGATTCGTGGCACTGATATGTGACACTGATTCGTGGCACTGGTGGACACTGATTCGTGGCACTGATATGTGGCACTGATTCGTGGCACTGATATGTGGCACTGATACGTGGCACTGGTGGACACTGATACGTGGCACTGATACGTGGCACTGGTTGACACTGATTCGTGGCACTGATACGTGGCACTGGTGGACACTGATTCGTGGCACTGATATGTGGCACTGGTGGACACTGATATGTGGCACTGATACGTGGCACTGGTGGACACTGATACGTGGCACTGATACGTGGCACTGGTTGACACTGATTCATGGCTCTGATACGTGGCACTGGTGGACACTGATTCGTGGCACTGATACGTGGCACTGACATGTGGCACTGGTGGACACTGATACGTGGCACTGATACGTGGCACTGGTTGACACTGATTCGTGGCACTGATACGTGTCACTGGTGGACACTGATACGTGGCACTGATATGTGGCACTGATACGTGGCACTGGTTGACACTGATTCATGGCTCTGATACGTGGCACTGGTGGACACTGATTCGTGGCACTGATACGTGGCACTGATACGTGGCACTGGTGGACACTGATTCGTGGCACTGATATGTGGCACTGATTCGTGGCACTGATATGTGGCACTGATACGTGGCACTGGTGGACACTGATTCGTGGCACTGATATGTGGCACTGATTCGTGGCACTGATACGTGGCACTGGTGGACACTGATACGTGGCACTGATACGTGGCACTGGTTGACACTGATTCGTGGCACTGATACGTGGCACTGGTGGACACTGATATGTGGCACTGATACGTGTCACTGGTGGACACTGATACGTGGCACTGATATGTGGCACTGATACGTGGCACTGATATGTGGCACTGATACGTGGCACTGGTTGACAATGATTCATGGCTCTGATACGTGGCACTGGTAGACACTGATTCGTGGCACTGATACGTGGCACTGATACGTGGCACTGGTGGACACTGATTCATGGCACTGATATGTGGCACTGATTCGTGGCACTGATATGTGGCACTGATACGTGGCACTGGTGGACACTGATTCGTGGCACTGATTCGTGGCACTGATATGTGGCACTGATACGTGGCACTGGTGGACACTGATACGTGGCACTGATACGTGGCACTGGTTGACACTGATTCGTGGCACTGATACGTGGCACTGGTGGACACTGATTCGTGGCACTGATATGTGGCACTGATACGTGGCACTGGTGGACACTGATACGTGGCACTGGTGGACACTGATTCGTGGCACTGATATGTGGCACTGGTGGACACTGATTCGTGGCACTGATATGTGGCACTGATACGTGGCACTGGTGGACACTGATATGTGGCACTGGTGGACACTGATTCGTGGCACTGATATGTGGCACTGGTGGACACTGATATGTGGCACTGATACGTGTCACTGGTGGACACTGATACGTGGCACTGATATGTGGCACTGATACGTGGCACTGGTGGACACTGATTCGTGGCACTGATACGTGGCACTGGTGGACACTGATTCGTGGCACTGATATGTGGCACTGATACGTGGCACTGGTGGACACTGATACGTGGCACTGATACGTGGCACTGATACGTGGCACTGGTGGACACTGATTCGTGGCACTGATATGTGGCACTGGTTGACACTGATTCGTGGCACTGATACGTGGCACTGGTGGACACTGATTCGTGGCACTGATATGTGGCACTGGTGGACACTGATTCGTGGCACTGATATGTGGCACTGGTGGACACTGATACGTGGCACTGGTGGGCAATGAGGAAATGAGTAAAAAAAACAGAAAAGGGGAATTAGGTCACAACACATCATATTCTGATTGGCCAAACACAAAGTCGTCTGTCATAAGTCCTCCGGTAAAATCGCGGTAAATCGCGGTAAAGTCGCAGTAAAAATTCGCTCCGACATGGGGCGACTTTATGGCCGTGGCAGTGTGAACTGGCTCTAAATGATGTTGTTTGCTCTTTAAAAATAAATACTCAAAATAAGTATAATGACTAAGCCCCTCCCCTTTGTGGCATTGTTGAAAAGGGACGGAGCATGGGTGACCTTAAAATTATGCCCCCCCCCTGAAAAAAGTTCTGTGGACGCGCTGAGGATATACTGACCTGGCTGCAGCCTACCTTCTATATATAGTCCTACAAGGGGGTATATAGAAGAGAATGGAAATGGGGTGAAGGTATATGGCGCTCCCTATGGGCTCTTTCACACTGCTGCTCCGATTTGCTATTCCGCTGCGTATGTCCGCATATCATCCCATCCGTTTGCGGATGATATACGGACATAATGCATGTCTATGGGGATTGCGGATGTCAGTGGATGACGCCGCTGACATCCGATTTTGCTTCCTTTCCGTTTTTTAAACAGAAGAAAAATAGGGTTCTGTTCCTTTCCAAAAAACGTAACAGAACTGAAAGGACGCAAATCGGATGTCAGCGGATGGTCATCCGCAATCCCATTGACCAGCATTATGTCCGTATATCATCCACAAAATAATGGGATGAAATACGGACATACGGAGCGCCCGTGTGAAAGAGCCCTAAAATTCCAATAAATCAAAGTGTATGGTGATAAAACATATGAGAAATCACTTATAAATAAATCGATGATATTGATAAATGGGAAGCTGAAAAGTGAGAGAAAATGAAATAAGAATATAATGATCAGCACTTGCAAATATAAATTATCAAATGTCCAAAAGTGAGACAATGTGCATCAATTGGTGACATAAAGTGAAAAGCACTAAATGGTGATCTTATAATTCCTAACAATAAATACAAAGTATAACTGGCAACAAATGAAGGTGACGTGCAAAGTGACTGAGCGCAATTCAAAGCATAATCCATAGAAGTGACCAAAAATGGATGGAAAAAATCTCAGTGTTCTCCAAACGTGAGCGGTGCAAGTGAAGAAACTCCGCCCTCACCAGATATAGGGACCCCACAGGGGTGGTAAACGTTGGTAGACACAAGAGGATGTATCTCATCCAGTAATGGAGCTCAGTAGTAGTAGATGGTGTACATGAATAAAAGTATCCAGGACATATAGAAAGGAGAGAAGGGCTCACATAGTGAAGTATTATTTAAAACCAATCAGTTTATTTCACAAGAAACGTACTCACAAAAGTATCAGTAATAGGCTCCTGATGACGTCACATCGCCGAAACGCGTAAAGCCTCATCGCATCATTTCCGCTGTATTGGAACGCACCTCCAGTTGTTGGAAAGCGTGTGCTATCCACCTGTAACCAATGGCCTGGACACTGCTTTTATTACTGATAGGAACCACATACAGGTACGTGATTTTACACTTAAGGGCCGCCCTGCCGCACTATATGTACATAGGGCGGTCCTTAAGCCGTTAAAAAAATGTTTCTTTGTTAAACATTTGAATAAAAATCTATTGAAAAAGTACAGAAATAGAAAGATTATTGAACGAATGTCCAAAGATGAACACAAGAGGCCGAGTATTCTAGGTAAAACCCAAATATACGCCCCCCTCCCCCCATGGAGTGATTGGTTACCAGGGGGATAAGCTCAGTGAATGTAGTCACCCTATTACACATACAGAAGAAAGGCGTATCTATAATCGATCGTTCCCACCGTACGTGCGTCACTTGCAGAGACTTTTCATGTGTCAGTAATGTTCCCCGGTCACACCAATCTTCATGTCGGGGTTTTTTCCCCCTGCAGAAAACTGAATACACGCTGCAGAAAAAATCCGCACATTGTGGGCGGGGCACATAGAACGCATGCGGAAAAAGCGACGTCTCTGCACCATGGGGTGACCGAGGCCTAAAAGAAGATTTCTGTACAATGCCAGCTGAGCCAATGGGAAGAGAGTTCCATTATTTATTCCAGATACTTATATACCGCCATCAATTTACATATATATTGTATATTCACACCAGTCCCCGCCCCCGAGGAGCTTACAATCTAATGTTCCTAACTCACATTCATACATACATCATCCAATTCACCCCCCAGAATGTCTTTGTAGTGTGGGAGGAAACCGGAGTACCCGGAGGAAACCCACGCAGGCACAGGGGGAACATGCAAACTCCATGCAGGTAGTGGCGTTTTGCTGCTAGGTGAAAGTGCTGAGCACTGCACCACTGTGCCGCCCGGTAATAGAAATGTGGGAGTGATAAGTGCAGGAATTCTGCTCAGTACCTCAGGGCCCGGCCCCTCCCCCCCCCATCATTCTGTTGCATTATTTTGGTGCATTATGCAGTGGGTGGATCAGACCCGGGTGCTCTGCATAGGAGCCGCAGGCTGCGTCTCCACAATGCTGCAGGGAAGCTTCATAGGAACTCATGCACATGGTCGGCCAGAGGGTGGTAAAAGCAGGTGGTTAAGCTGCAGTTTTACTGCCCCTCCCCTAAAGAAGGGCATGCAGCTGCTCAGGGCAGTACATGCCAATGCAGAAATTAAACCGCATGCTGCATTCGCTGGGAGGTACTGCCGCCAAACGCGACCAATTTAATCACATGGGACCGCTCTGCAACCGTGTGCAATGGGCAGCTCAGTTCAGACTATTTAGGGTTAAAACTGGCAACATATCGCTTTCTCACCGCCAGACAAAACTCCCTCTGAAGAGTGATCAACCGTGGAACACTTTTCAGAGGGGTGACAAGACCTGCAGCACAGTAGAATGAGCCCATATAGTACCCCCCCCCCCCGTCTTCCTGAACCCTTCACACGGACGTCACACATGTATGCGGCCTCCCTGCACCGGGCTTTTATACCTGGGGCCACATATATGTGCTCCTCCCTTTGTGCTGAGAGAGCTCCGCCCTAACGATCGGAACCTGGATCTCCCGGATCTGGGTCACCTGATCACAGTGATAGCCTCTGATTGGCTATCATAGTGATCAGTCACCATGAAGCCCCGCCCCCATGTCCATTTCTTTCTGTGAATGTAGAAGGATACAATGTGTCTTGATTGGGGTACTACAGATAAATACCCCCCATACTCAATTCTGCCAAACGGATTCCCCATACCACCAACTCCCAACAAATAACGCATGACCCCAATCTGGGGAAATTTGGCCTGCTACGCCATTTTATTAACAAATGAACAAAATAAACAATCCATAATCCAGAACCCCTAACATAAAGGTTGGTGGTCTTGGGAGGCACCGAAACCCAAATAGAATTGTGTATCAGCGTTATAACTTACCGGTCCCCAACCGCCCAACACCGGCTCGGGGACAAACACCCTTCACCACAGATACCTCCTTCTTACCACTTTCCCGTTATTCCATCATTAACTGGGATCCACTAGAGGGCTCCATACCTTACATGGGTCACCCTATGAACTTTTCCAAGAATATTAACTCCTCCAAAGACCCCCAACCACCACAGCGCAGAGGTGTAAATCCTTATATCCGTGGCCCCCCACAAACACAACGCTCCTTCAACACCATCTTGAATGCCAAGAAACCACAAATCTGTCCCTATAGCATTCCAGTGGACCCCGTCACTCCGAAGATCCCGCCAGGGATCCACCTCCAGATCCTGATACCTAACCACAAAACCCCCGTTGCGCATTACAAAGCGATGAACTTCCTTGTTGACCTTGATGGGCGCCTTGTTCAGCTTCTCGACCGACCTCGCAAAACGCCAAGAAAAGCGGCCGACAATCTCTGACCAAACCACGATCATGTCAGGAAAGGTGGAGTGCAGTCTAAGGAAATCAAACCTAATGTCACAGATGAGGTGACGCATTGACCGAACGACTAGGGCGTTGTCCCCCGCGTGCAGCACCATTATGTCTGGTGAGATACAAGTCTGGTAAGCCGCTCAGGTGAACGTGCTTATCAGGTGCAGGTCAGATCCGTAGTCCCAAGCAGCACTCTACACACAAAGTAGTGACCGCACTCCGATGTAAATGGAAATGTACAATTTATTCACCACTGTAAATCCAAAACAAGACTTGAAAACATCACAAAGACCAAGGACTGACGCATTTCACTACATTACATTCACTAACTCATAACTACAAAAAAGCGGAGTGGAGAGACTGCTAATAAAGGGGCATAGCAGCTGAAGATCATTGGTTTTACCATGCTGGTGGTTTGTGCTCGCCGCTACGCCTCCCAACCGCAGAGCACAAACCACCAGCATGGTAAAACCAAAATGTCATATCTTCATATATCTCTACATAGTCATAGAACTGCATGGATGAATCAATACATGTAAACCCACAAATATTTTGCCATTAATGTCTAAACCGCTGGCAACAAAAGTCAGTACACCCCTAAGTGACAATGTCTAAATTGGGCCCAAAGTGTCAATATTTTGTGTGGCCGCCATTATTTTCCAGCACTGCCTTAACCCTCTTGGGCATGGAGTTCACCAGAGCTTCACAGGTTACCACTGGAGTCCTCTTCCCCTCCTCCATGATGACATCACAGAGCTGGTGGATGTTAGAGACCTTCCCCTCCTCCACCTTCCATTTGAGGATTCTCCACAGATGCTCAATAGGGTTTAGGTCTGGAGACATGCTTGGCCAGTCCATCACCTTCACCCTCAGCTCCTTTAGCAAGGCAGTGGTCATCTTGGAGGTGTTTGGGGTTGTTATGTTGGAATATTGCCCTGCGGCCCAGTCTCTGAAGGGAGGGGATCATGCTCTGCTTCAGTATGTCACAGTACATGTTGGCATTCATGGTTCCCTCAATGAACTGTAGATCCCCAGTGCCGGCAGCCCCAGACCATGACACTCCCACCACCATGCTTGACTGTAGGAAGACACACTTGTCTTTGTACTCCTCACCTGCTTGCCGCCACACACGCCTGACACCATCTGACACCAAATAAGTTTATCTTGGTCTCATCAGAGCACAGGAGATGGTTCCAGTAATCCATGTCCTTAGTCTGCTTGTCTTCAGCAAACTGTTTGTGGGCTTTCTTGTCCATCATCTTTAGAAGAGGCTTCCTTCTGGGATGACAGCCATGCAGACCAATTTGATGCAGTGTGCGGCGTATGGTCTGAGCACTGACAGGCTGACCCCTCCCCAACCCTTTCAACCTCTGCAGCAATGCTGGCAGCACTCATACGTCTATTTCCCAAAGACAACCTCTGGATATGACACTGAGCACGGCACTCAACTTCTTTGGTGGACCATGGTCAGGCCTGTTCTGAGTGGAACCTGTCTTGGTTAAACGCTGTATGGTCTTGGCAACCGAGCTGCAGCTCAGTTTCAGGGTCTTGGCAATCTTCTTATAGCCTAGGCCATCTTTATGTAGAGCAACAATTCTTTTTTTCAGATCCTCAGAGAGTTCTTTGTCATGAGGTGCCATGTTGAACTTCCAGTGACCAGTTGTAACGCTCCTGCGTTTTTGTATATAGGCTGGATTTGCAGCTGCAAAATCTCCACTCAGAAGTCATGCAGAGATATGTTGAATACCAGATCCAACTCTCCAGGACTCATCACCGTGGGCCTGTCAGCTTCAACATACAGATATATACACACTCAATGAGATGTTCCTGGAGTGATAGGATGTATATGATAGTATGAAGGTGATGTGCTGAAGGGACAGGTGTGAACAGTGACAAGGATGGTAAGCATTTGATAGGTTTGTACAGGAGAGTTCAAGATGGTATTTAGGAATGCAGATAGGTTAGTATCGAGTATGTTAGTAGGTGGTGAGGACAGCAGATGACAAATACAGGATAGACTAACCCAGTGCAAGGATAGATAGTAGTAGACAGGAGAGCTAGCAATCTGTGCAGCAGTGCAGATGATAGATGGTAATAGTCTCAAGAGCTAGCAATCTATATGATAGTGCAGATGATAGGATAGTATGGATAGGTAGTAACAGTCCTTAATGCAAATAGTAGTAGTGTAAGTTATGGAGGTTTCCCCTGCGGGGTACTTATCACTATAGTATAGCAGTAGAAGGTTCGGTTCTGAGGAAGTGATCCTGGTAGCAAGATACAGGGATCGTAGCGAGGTTCCACAGCGAGACACGCTTGTAAGCATATGAGCTTCAAGGCAGGTTGAACGAACATGTGAGTGAGAACGCCGGCGGTTGAAATAGCCTCTCTGCGGCGCTCAGTGATGACAGCATTGGTCTTAAAGGTGTATGCGCACCTACCAAAAGAGAATGGTGGGACGCATACATGAATGGAAAGTGGAATAAAGGGTACCAGAGGTACCAGAACATTACAGTACCCCCCCCCCTTAAGGCCAGCTCCTGAAGGCCTCTAGAGCTGGTTTTTCCGGGTATTTCGCATGAAAATTGCGAATCAGTCTAGGGGCATGTATATCAGAGGTATCCAGCCAGGTATCGTCTTGAGGTCCATAGTTCTTCCATCGTACTAGATATTGGAGTCTTCTTCTGTGGATATGAGAATCCAGAATCTCCTTTATCTCAAATTCTTCTCCGCCTTCAACTTGTACAGGAGGTGGAGGTGGGATGGTAGGTCTTATTCCTTGGTTAGGAACATGTGGCTTCAATAGGGACACATGGAAGATAGGATGGATCTTGAGATCTGCTGGTAAGGTGAGCTGTACTGCAGCTTTTCCGATTAGTTTCCTGATTGGGAAGGGTCCCAAGAATAAAGGCCCAAGCTTTTTGCTAGGGATCTTCAATCGTAAATTTTTTGTTGATAGCCAAACGAGGTCCCCAATAGCATACTGAGGAGAAGGTCTTCTACGAAGGTCGTAGTACCTTTTTTGTTGACTATGAGCGTGTGATATGGTAGTATTGAGTAAACCCAAAGAGTCTTTTATTTGGGTGAGGTAATCTGAGGCTACTGGGTTACTCGATGGCAGGATGCGTGGTGGAAGAAGAGTGGGATGAAACCCATAGTTCAAGTAGAACGGACTTTGCTTCGTAGTACTGTGGGTTGCATTGTTGTAAGCGAATTCCGCTAGAGGAAGGAGATCCACCCAATCATCCTGCAGGTATGATGTGTAGCAGCGTAGATATTGCTCAATGCATTGGTTGACTCTTTCAGTCTGTCCGTTGGTCTGAGGATGGTAGGGAGAAGTGAGCTTTCGCTCAATGCGTAAAATTTGACAAAGTGCTTGCCAAAATTTAGAAATAAATTGTGAACCACGGTCGGACAAAAGAGTCTTTGGAATTCCATGCAACTTGAACACATGTTTCATCAGTAGTTCCGCTGTTTGTTTGGATGAAGGTAGTCTACGGATAGCAATGAAATGTGCCATCTTTGTCAAGTGGTCCACTGACACTAGGATGGTATTAAATCCTTTGGAAGGTGGTAGTTCTACTATGAAATCTAAAGAAACAACTTCCCATGGAACCTGGGGTATTGGTAAACTACAAAGCAGTCCAGATGGTTTTGTAGTGTCAATTTTGGACCTTGCACAGATGTCACATGAAGCAACAAATTTTTGTACAGACGTCTTCATATCAGGCCACCAAAATTGTCTGGTGAGCAAATTAAAGGTTTTCGTCATACCCATATGTCCTGCCATGGGCACATCATGCGATAACTCCAAGATCTTGGTGCGCATGGTAGGGGGTATATAAAGTTTGTCATTGTAATAAAGGAAGCCTTCTGCATCAGTACTTAGTTGTGGTGGAGGTGAAACCATTCCTATACTATGCAAAATCTCTTCCTTCAAGGATCGGACAACACCAATAATACGTTCATAGGGGATTATGGGAATTGAAGGGATTTCGGCGCAGTTATCTTCGGTTAGTCGTGATAGCGCATCCGCTTTTTTATTTTTATCTGCAGGCGTATAGGTCACTAAGAAATTAAATCTTAAAAAGAATAATGACCATCGTACCTGCCGGTGGGAAAGAGTCTTGTTAGTCTGGAGGTATTGAAGGTTTTTATGATCTTTATATGAGTATTAGTAACTGGGTACCTTCGAGCAGATGTCGCCAATTCTCCAGTGCCAATTTTATGGCAAGCAACTCCTTTTCACCCACTGGGTAATTCACCTCTGGGCTGCTTAGTGATTTTGAAAAGAAAGCAACTGGGTGGAGTGATGAAGTGTTTGTTGGTCGTTGGGAGAGAACTGCTCCTACTGCCATATTTGACGCATCTACCTCTAGAATATATTGGAGGGATGGGTCTGGATGGCGTAGTATGGGAGCAGAAGTGAAGCTTGATTTTAACAAGCAGAAGGCTTGATTTGCCTCTTCTGACCATTTGAATGGTTTCTTTATACTTGTCAGTTGTGTGAGAGGTCTCACAATGGCGGAAAAGTTCTTGATGAACTTCCTATAGAAGTTCGAGAATCCTAGGAATCGCTGTAGGGCCTTACGAGTTGTTGGTATAGGCCAGTCTAGGATACAGGATATCTTACTCATATCCATCTTAATTCCAGTTTTGGATATGAAATATCCTAGAAATAATATTTCTTCTTTATGAAATAGACATTTTTTTAATTTCACGTATAGACTGTGTGAGAGCAGTCTGGACAGCACAAGTCTTACATGTTTTATGTGTTCAGGCATAGATCGAGAATAGATAAGTATATCGTCTAGGTATACTACAACACAGACATCAAGTAAATCTCTAAAGATGTCGTTTATGAACTTCTGAAAAGCAGCGGGAGCATTACATAGCCCGAATGGCATCACAAGATATTCGAATAGTCCGTATCTGGTTCTGAATGCTGTTTTCCACTCATCCCCGTCACGGATTCGGATTAGGTTGTATGCCCCTTTCAGGTCTAATTTGGTGAAATAAGTAGCCCCACGCACTTGTTCAATAAGTTCAGGGATAAGCGGCAAAGGATAGCGATCCTTTATCGTAATCGTGTTTAATTGCCTATAATCGATAATAGGCCTGAGACTGGAATCCTTATTGCGGACAAAGAAAAGTCCTGCAGCAGTGGAAGAAGTAGAGGGTCTAATGAACCCTTTTGTCAAATTCTGATCCAAGTATTCCTTGAGATGAGAAAGTTCATCCTGTGAAAGGGGATAAACATGACCGAAAGGCAATTTGCTGTTAGGGAGTAAATCGATCGTGCAATCGCAATCCCTATGGGGAGGCAATGCTTGAGCATTTTTCTCAAGGAACACTTCGGACAGATCCTGATAGCATAGTGGTGCAATTTCATCTGACACCACAGACAGAATCTTCCCATAAGATGGAAGGTTACACGTATTCTTACAATAGTGAGAAGGGAAAACCAAAGTCCGTTTTTTCCAATCTATGATTGGTTGGTGTGTGTGTAACCAGGGAAGTCCCAAAATAATAGGAAAATGGGGTGAGGATAGTATGTCAAAGGTGATGGTCTCCACATGTGATTCGTTGGTAGTGGCAAGGAGTGCCTGTGTCTGGTTGGTGATTGGACCAGAAGACAGTGGAATACCATTAATGAAACTAACAGAAACAGGCGTAGATTTTGAAATAATAGGTATTTTATTTGAGGTAACAAAACGTGTATCAATATAGTTTCCACAAGATCCAGTGTCAGCCATAGCTTTGGTGGTGATCCTAGTTTGGTCCCACTGTAATATTAAATGAACAAAAAGATAGGGGTTAGAGAAGGAAGTCGTTAATCCTCCCAGTAAGACATGTGAACACTCATCCTCTTTTTTGTGAACAAGGGGACAGACACTTATCAAATGATCCGGGGATGCACAGTACATGCAGAGATTTCTGGATGTTCTTCTAGCTCGTTCAGTAGTCGTTAAAGGTGGGCGTATGGTTCCTACCTCCATGTGAGTAGGGTCAACGGCCGAAATCCGAGAAGGACTAGACAATGGCATTCCCATCTTTTCAGCCCTTCTTTCTCGCAGTCGTCTGTCGATGTTGATACTAAGTTGTATCAAGGCCTCCAAGGTGCCAGGTAAATCCGCTCGGGCGAGCTCGTCTTTAACAGCTTCCGATAACCCGAGTCTGAATTGAGTTCGCAAAGATGTGTCATTCCACCCTGAATCAAGGGTCCATCTTTTGAACTCAGATACAAAGTCTTCTACAGGTCTCCCTCCTTGTTTCAAGGCCCTCAACTGAATATCAGCAGTACTCTGCCTATTGGGGTCATCATATAAACTAGCGAGTTCCGCTAGGAATAAAGAATAGGTGTTGAGAATCTGATCATTATTCTCAAAGAGAGAGTCTGCCCAGGCCCGTGGATCACCCGTCAAGTATGAAATAACGGTACAGACTTTTATTTGATCAGTGGGGTATGTACGAGGCTTTAACAAAAAAAGCAATTTACATGCGTTTTTGAATTCCCGAAATTTTTTTGGTCGCCTGTAAATACCAGAGGAGGGTTTATTTTAGGTTCAGGAGGTAGAACTGCAGTAAGCCGTGAGAGCTGGGTTACCTGCTGTGTCAGAGTCTGATTCTTTTCTTGCACGTCAGTCAGAGCAAGTATTAACGCTTTTACTTGTTGTGTTAATTGTGTCACTTGAGTGGGTAATTCTGCTGAATCCATTTTTTAAGGTTCGTTCAATCTGTAACGCTCCTGCGTTTTTGTATATAGGCTGGATTTGCAGCTGCAAAATCTCCACTCAGAAGTCATGCAGAGATATGTTGAATACCAGATCCAACTCTCCAGGACTCATCACCGTGGGCCTGTCAGCTTCAACATACAGATATATACACACTCAATGAGATGTTCCTGGAGTGATAGGATGTATATGATAGTATGAAGGTGATGTGCTGAAGGGACAGGTGTGAACAGTGATAGAGATGGTAAGCACTTGATAGAAATGTTCAGGAGAGTATTAGATGGTATTAGGTAGAATGTAGATAGGTTAGTAATCGAGTATGGTAACAGGTGGTAAGGACAGCAGATGACAATTACAGGATTAGACTAACCCAGTGCAAGGATAGATAGTAGTAGACAGGAGAGCTAGCAATCTGTGCAGCAGTGCAGATGATAGATGGTAATAGTCTCAAGAGCTAGCAATCTATATGATAGTGCAGATGATAGGATAGTATGGATAGGTAGTAACAGTCCTTAATGCAAATAGTAGTAGTGTAAGTTATGGAGGTTTCCCCTGCGGGGTACTTATCACTATAGTATAGCAGTAGAAGGTCCGGTGATGAGGAAGTGATCCGGTAGCGAGATAAAGGGATCAGTAGCGAGGTTCGGTTCTGAGGAAGTGATCCTGGTAGCGAGATACAGGGATCTGTAGCGAGGTTCCACAGCGAGACACGCTTGTAAGCATATGAGCTTCAAGGCAGGTTGAACGAACATGTGAGTGAGAACGCCGGCGGTTGAAATAGCCGCTCTGCGGCGCTCAGTGATGACAGCATCGATCTTAAAGGTGTATGCGCACCTACCAAAAGAGAATGGTGGGACGCATACATGAATGGAAAGTGGAATAAAGGGTACCAGAGGTACCAGAACATTACACCAGTATGAGAGAGTGAGAACACCAAATTTACCACACCTGCTCCCCATTCACACCTGAGACCTTGTAACACTAACGAGTCACATGACACCGGGGAGGGAAAATGGCGAAGTGGGCCCGATTTGGATATTTTCACTTAGGGGTGTACTCACTTTTGTTGCCAGCGGTTTAGACATTAACCGGTTGCCGACCGCCGCACGACTATATACTGCGGCGGTCAGCCCCGGCCAGGCAGAGTGATGTAGCGGTACGTCACTAGCCTTCGCCGCTCTGGTGCGCGCGCGCGCACCTGCGGTCCCGCCAATGACTCGATTGGGGTCAGAACCGATCAGTCATCAGGTCCAGGCCAATCATTTTTGGTCTGGACCTGTTGATCGGTCCTGCCCAATCAAGTGACACTCTAAGCCTGTGAAATGTAAACACAGGCTTAGAGAAGATGTGCCCTCCCCTCCTAACGTCTTTTTGGATCCAGCGTGAGAGGAGAGCACATCTAATTGTAAGTACAGCACCAAGCACATACATATAAACTTAGATAGGCACATTTACCCCCCAATCGCCCCCCCCCCCCGATTAACCCCTACAGTCCCTGACACAACACACACTGTATACAGCATATAGCATTTACCTATATACCTGTATACGTGTGATTTGTGGTCAGGTGTAGCGCTTGCGACCCCCCCTTTTCCACTTAAATTACCCCCCACCCCCCCTAATAAAGATTTAACCCACTGATCCCCCCTGACCCCCCCCCCCTGATCACCGCCATTAACCCCTACACCCTCTTTCACATTCACCATTAATACAAACGTAATATACGGTATTTTTGTATTAGTGTGATTGTGATCATAATTAGCGCAGGCGACTAAGTTTCTGTCCCAAGGAGGTTTAGGGTCCCCGCCACCCGCCCAATAAAGATTTAACCCCCTGACCCCCCCCCCCCTGATCACCCCTACAGCCCCTGCCATAACACACACCCGTATACAGTATTTAGAATTTTGCTATATACCCATATAAGTGTGATTTGTGGTCAGGTCTAGCGCTTGCGGCCCCCCCTTTTCCACTTAAATTACCCGTCACCCCCCCAAATAAAGATTTAAACCCCTGATCCCCCCTGACCCCCACCTGATCACCGCCATTAACCCCTACACCCTCTGTCACATCAGCACTAATACAAACGTAATATACTGTGTTTTTGTATTTTTGTATTAGTGTGATTGTGATCAGAATTAGCGCAGGCGACTAAGTTTCTGTCCCAAGGAGGTTTAGGGTCCCCGCCACCCCCCCCCAATAAAGATTTAACCCCCTGATCCCCCCCTGATCACCCCTACACCCCCTGCCACAACACACTGTATACAGTATATAGCATTTTCTATATACCTGTATAAGTGTGACTTGTGACCAGGTTTAGCGCTTGCCACCGTTTCTTTTATCCGTAGGATACCCGCCACCCCCTTCCAATAAAGATTTAACCCCCTGATCCCCCCCTGATCACATCCAGTTAACCCCTTCCCCCCTGTCACATTAGCACTAATACACACATACTGTTTTTACTGTATTTTGTATTAGTGTGATTGTGACTTGAGGTTGCGCTAGCGAGTTAGTTTCTATCCCAAAGGAGGTCTAGGGTCCCCGCCACCCCCCCCCCAGATCCCCGGCGCATAGTTAGAAGTAACCCCTTGATTACCACACACACACACACGCACACACATACACTTCCATTACTAGTATAGTGTTTGAACAGATCAATATCTGATCTGATCAGAACTATACTAGCGCCCCCATAGTTTAGGGTTCCCAAAACGCGGTGTTTGCACGATCAGCACTGATTCCGGCCAGCACCTGCGTTTAACCCTTTCACCCAGGCCAGTGTAGTAATCAATAGATTACTGTCACTTACAAAAAAACACAACACACAAAACCGCTGTGTTAGCAGAGTCAGGCCTGATCCCTGCTAGCATTAGCAGTTTTTTTGGTAGCGCTTGAAATAGTCCTTGACAACCAGGTGCTTTTATTACCTGTGAGTCAACATCACTGTACAGGTAAATTTAGTTACCAAAATGTCTAAACGTTTGTACAGTGGTGAAGAGGCTTATAGTATACTTGCCGTGTCATCTGATAGCGATGGGGAAGCTACAATGACCGAATTACTGTCAGTATACGAACCAGATGACAGCAGCGGCTCCCTGACAGATAGCTCCGACGACAGATGGGTCCCTGTTAGACCCAGGCGTACCCGACCCCATTCTGGAGTTGTTAAGATGCAGGAATCGCAGGGTGCTCATATGGAGCAGAGTGTGGTTACTAGTGCCGCTCATTTTTCTGGCGACCTGGCAAGCGCCAGCGGCCTAGTACACCCTGGACCTAGTACAACCAGCACTGCAGTAACACCTGGTGACGTGGCGAGTCCCCTAAGTGCAGTTGAAGCTGGTGCGGTGGCTAGCACAAGTAGTGGCCCGCAGCCACCGCGTATTCGTAGACAGGCCCGTAGAGCCCATAGTGCCCTCCCTGATGCGCTGGCATATCCCAATTGGCAACCCACTGATTCTACAGCGCCAGTACTTCCCCCATTCACCGCCCAACCTGGAATCCACGTGGAGACAGCTGGTTTTACGCCCCTGAACTTTTTTGAGCTGTTCTTCACGGAAGATCTTTTCAGATCTACTGTGGATCAATCAAATTTATATGCACAACAATTCATCGCCGCCAACCCAAATTCGCCCCTTGCCAGACCATTCGGCTGGAATCCTATAACGGTTTCCGAATTTAAGATCTTTCTGGGCCTTTCCCTCCACATGGGCATAACTAAACAGAGTGAAGTGCGGCTATATTGGTCCACTAGCCCAGTTCACCATATGCGCATGTACTCTGCCTCCATGTCTAGGGGGAGATACGAGCAAATTCTGCGATTTATGCATTTCAGCGACAATGAAATCTGTCGTCCTCGGGGAGACCCTGCATATGATCGGCTCCACAAAATTCGGCCCCTCATAGACCACTTCAATCAGCGGTTTGCAGCCTTGTTTACCCCGAACAAGTTGTCTGCGTTGACGAGTCCCTGATTAAATTTACTGGCCGTCTTTCTATCAAACAGTACCTCCCCAGCAAGCGTGCCAGATACGGGGTCAAACTGTATAAATTGTGTGACAGGGCCACAGGCTATACAGTTAGTTTCCGGGTCTATGAGGGAAAAGATAGCTGTGTGGAGCCCCCCAACTGCCCAGACTACATAGGGAGCAGCGGTAAGATTGTTTGGGACTTGGTGTCACCCTTATCCAGAAAGGGGTACCATTTGTACGTGGACAACTTTTACACAAGCGTGCCACTATTTAGTCACCTGCTCAAATTACAAATTGGCGCATGTGGCACCGTGCGACCTAATCGCCGGCGCTTCCCCCAACGGCTTGTAAATTCCCATCTTAGTCGGGGGGCGAGAGCCTGCTTGAAAACGGACAAATTGCTTGCGGTGAAGTGGAAGGATACACGGGATGTTTATGTTCTGTCCTCCCTTCACGCAGACACGACGATCCAAATCCCTACGGCAACTGGCGTTATGGAGAAACTCCTCTGTGTCCACGAATATAACCTTAACATGGGAGGGGTGGACCTTAACGACCAGCTTTTGGCGCCGTATTTAGTTGCCCGTAAAGCCAGACGCTGGTACAAAAAAGTGTCTGTTTACCTTTTCCAATTGGCTATGCTGAACGCCTTTGTTCTATACAGGGCGTCAGGACGAACTGCATCTTTCCGGGAATTCCAGGAAGCGATCATCCTTGCCTACCTGTACCCAGGAGGCATGCCTGCCCAACTTCCCCTTCCAGATGCAGTGAGCCGGCTGCATGAGAGGCATTTTCCACATGTCCTCCTGCGTACCCCTACCCAAAGATGGCCCCAAAGAAGATGTGTCTGTAGCAGGCGCGGATTTAGGCGTGACACCCGTTATTATTGTCCCAAATGTCCTGACCAACCTGGTCTCTGCATCAGGGAATGTATTGAGCGCTACCATACACTAGTGGAGTATTAGTGTAGGGTACAGCACGACACAGTGTAGGACACACAAACACAGGGTCTCGAAAGATGTTGGATGTCCATCGACATTTTGAGAGACCCAAGCTGGAAGAGAAGATCGCAGTCCCAAATCAAGAAATCAAGGAACAGTTAGAAAGAAAAATAAAAGGATCCAAAAACTGTTGTTGTGTCAGTCATTTTATATGTCCTTCTACTCTTCTTACTGTACTTTTAATGTCCTTTGTTTGTTTTTCATTCTTTTGTGACCTATTTCTCTTGCAGGTACTCGTCGGCTACCACGCATTGATTTTATATATTCTGACACAAACAGCGTTTGCGCTCAGCATATATGGATACCTTTGCTGATAGCAGCTGTGGTGATTTTCTGATTTCAGCACTGCAGTTAAAATCCTATTTTGGTATACGTGGATAGTGTCGTGTATACCCATCATTAAATTCAGTGGGTGGTTGTTTGGGCGGTTAATGATGAGTAATACTACGCATTATTCCTGTGCTGATTTCTGATAGGTTCTCTTTTTTTCCGTTCAGCCCACAGGCTGCATGAAAAAAAAAAAACCTATATGCCAAACAAGGACCAGCAATGTACTGGTACGTTGCTGGACTTTGAGTGGTTATACCAGGATGATGCCTGCAGATTTAGGCATCATCTTGGTATCGTTTTTTACAGCCAGCGGTCGGCTTACATGTTAAAGCAATCCTAGCAGGTAATTGGCCGCTAGACTGCTTTTACATGCAGTGGGAGGGGCCTCCCCCCCCCACACCGCCTTATGCAGCCTTCCGTGGTTTTTCTCGGGCTCTCCTGTCCCACCGGTTAACCCGAGAGTGCAGCCGGTGGTTCAATTATCTAACCATAGAGCTAATTGGAGATGAGAATGGCTCCAATCATCTCTATGGCCTAAGATATCGGAAGCTACGAGCATTTCATGACTTCTTTTTCGCCAGAAATAAACAGCGCCATTGGGAAATTGGGAAAGTATTTTATCACACCAATTTTGGTGTGGTCAGATGCGTTAAGGTCAGAGGAGAGATCTAGAGTATAAAAGACCCCAATTTTTTTAAAAAAAGAGTACCTGTCACTACAGATTGCTATCATAGGGGATATTTAAATTCACTGTGATAACAATATAAATGATTTAAAAAAAAAGGAAAGGTGTCAAAATAACATAAAAAAGCAAAAAAAAAAAAATCGAGCCCCCCCCTTTCCCCCCGTGCTTGCGCGCAATGGCAAACGCAAGCGTTGGTCTAGTGTCATATGTAAACCGCAATTGCAGCATGCATGTGAGGTATCGCTGCGAACGCCACATCGAGTGCAGTAATTCCTGCAGTAGAGCTTCTCTGTAAGTCTAAAGTGGTAACCTGTAGAGACTTTTAAAGGCTTTTAAAAATGTACGTACTTTGTTGCCGCTGCGCAGGCATGCGCAATTTTTAAAGCATGTCATGTTTGGTATCTATGTACTCGGCATAAGATCATCTTTTAAATTTTACCAAAAAAATTGGAATTATATAGTGTACTTGTGCAATAAATTTAAAAAAAAATTATTTATTTTTCGCAAAAATTACGTTTGGAAAATCTGTGCACAAATACCGTGTGACAAAAAAATTGGCAACATCCACCATTTTATTCTATAGGGCCTCTGCTTTAAGAAAATATATAATGTTTGGGGGTTCAAAGTAATTTTCTAGTTAAAAAAAAATATTTTTTCATGTAAACAAAAAGGCACAGAAAAGGCTTGGTTTTCAAGTGGTTAGAAGAGTGGGTGATGTGTGGATAAGATTGAGCATAAAATGCCGGGACAGTTCAAACACCCCCCAAATGACCCCTTTTTGAAAAGTAGACACCCAAAGCTATTTTCTGAGAGGCATGGTGAGTCCATGGAGTATTTTATATTTTGCCACAAGTTTCGGGAAAATTATTATTATTTTTTTTTTTTGTTGTTTTTTTACAGAAAGTTGTCAGTAAATGATATATTGCTCACGCATGCCATGGGAATATGTGAAATGACACCCCAAAATACATTCTGCTGCTTCTCCTGAGTACAGGGATACCACATGTGTGAGACTTTTTGGGAGTCTAGCCGTGTAAGCGACCCCGAAAACCAATCCCCATCTTCAGGTTTTCTAATGGCGTAAATTGCTGATTTTACCCCTGACTACCTGTCACAGTTTCAGAGGCCCTGAAATTTCAAGATAGCACAAAACCCCCCCAAATGACCCCATTTTGCAAAGTAGACACTCCAAGCTATTGGCTGAGAAGCATGGTGAGTCCATGGAATAATTTATATTTTGCCACAAGTTTCGGGAATTTTATTTATTTTATTTTTTTTTACACAAAGTTGTCACTAAATGATATATTGCTCATGCATGCCATGGGAATATGTGAAATGACACCCCAAAATACATTCTGCTGCTTCTCCTGAGTACAGGGATACCCCATGTGTGAGATTTTTTGCCAGTCTAGCCGCGTACAGGACCCGGAAAACCAATCTGCACCTTCTGGCTTTCTAAGGGCGTAAATTGTTGATCTCACTCCTTACTACCTATCACGCTTTTGAAGTCCATAAAAAGCCAAGATGGCACAAACTCCCCCCCCCCCCAAATGACCCCATTTTGCAAAGTAGACACTCCAATCTATTTGCTGAGAGGCATGGTGAGTATTTTGCAGCTCTCATTTTTTTTGGAAAATGAAGAAAAAACAGGGAAATGCATTTTTCCTGTCTGTCTCCATGGCAGCCTACGTGTGGGTTAACCCCGCCTCCACTCCAAGGGTATAGGACCCCCCTCCCATAAATTTCAGCTCTCAGGTACAGCAGGTGTTCATTTTTTGTCCTCCTCCAAGGACCTACACTTCTGATGTCTTACTACGTCCAGCTTACCTTAGGATACTTTGGATGGTGTCTGCATGTCCAGAGCCCAGCCACGGGCGGGTGAGTGACATTTAAAATCCCCTGCTCTCTGCGGTTGACTGAAGCTTGATTGGCATTCTCTGACATGGGTCTGAAGATTCGCATTGCTTCCCTTCATGGCAGCGGTATTTGTTATTTATGTACACTTTGTTTGTCTCTTTTCCTATCACTGTACAATTTGTTTGTTTGGCCCAATGGCGCTGGAACGCTTCCTGCGTTCCAGCAAACCCTTCCTGCGTTCCAACAAACCCTTCCTCTTCCTCCTCTGCTTCTAGCGTCCAATCGGTAGACGCTTCGTGGTCCCGCGCATGCGCAGTGCGCCGCGAGCGAAGTCGAGGCTTGGTTCGCACATGCGCATTAGCGATCGCGGCCGCATCACCGCTGACGTCATTCCGGCGGGAGATTTAAACAGCTGACGATTCCCCTGTACTTTGGGAATGTACTGTGGGCGTTGCGGCAGCTTCCCAGTGTCTCTGGATTCCTTGCTACAGGTATGTGCAATGGAGACTTGACTGCAGAGGGGGGGGGGGGGGCGGAGGGTTGTCACCTCACAATGTATCACTGACATGGTGTCTGATATGTATTACCTTTCTTTATCAGTCTGGTTGTTTGGCCTGAAGTATGGATCCTGCGTCACCGCCCTCCTGTGGCCAGCCCTCTCACAACAGGTGGGTGCTGGCATTTTTCAGAGGGGGGGGCGGGGAGGGCTTGCTGGTCCCTAGGTCATGGCTAAATCCAGTGTCTCCCCGATTTTCTCTTTTTTCCATCAGCTCTCCCAGGCCTGATTTACCACAAGAAAGAGACCCTGTCAGACCTCGTGGGAGTTCATCCTCCAGATCTAAACGCCGTGAATCTCCATCAGGGAGTAGGCAGCAAGGGAGACGCTCTAATTCCTCCCCCAGACACCATACACGATACCGGAGTCACCGCACACACCAGAGAGCCTGTTGGGGTTGTGGGGCGCATGTCCCGGAGGACAAGTCCCTATGTGAGCCATGTTTTGCTCATGCAGCCGGTGAGAGGGGGCAAAAGGATCAAAGATTGGAATCTCTAGTGAAGAGAATAGTACAACAGTCCCTGAAAGAATGGGGTACAGTCCCACCACTTGGTCCCACCACATCCAGTTCTCCAGGGGAAGTGCAGGAAGATCAAGGCCCCTCTCAACCGAGTATTACTTCTGCAAAGTCATCTGACAGTGATTCGGAAGAAGAAGGGGCTGTAGGCGGCTTTGAGTTCGCCCTAGTTTCACCCCTGATCAGAGCCATTAAAGAAGCTCTCAGATGGGAGGATCCTGTGTCTCCTCAGAAAAAGCAGCGGAAGTTCTTCAAGCACCTTGGTAAGGAGCGTATCAACTTCCCTTCCCTCTCTGAATTACAAGAGGTGATTACTGAAGAATGGAGTAAAGGGGATAGTAAGTCTTCCTTATCCTCCAAACTTGGGAAATGATATCCCTTTAAACCTGAAGATGTCGCCCGTCTGGAATCTGCTCCTCTTGTGGATGCGGCAGTTACAAGATTAGCAAAGCATGTCACTTTGCCACTAGATGACGCGGTCTCTTTCAAAGACCCTTTGGATAGGAAGATAGATCTGGACCTAAAGAGGATCTTTGTGACGGCCGGCGCGGCCTGCAAACCTGTGATGGCATTAGCAACAATGTCTAAAGCCATGGAAGTCTGGGTTTCCGATATAGAATCCAAACTTGGAAGTCTCTCGGAAGAAGCCGTAGAAAGTTCCCCTATTCACGAACTCAAGCTGGCTTCAGTGTTTTTAGGAGAAGCATCTATTGATGTTCTGCGTCTTCTGTCCAGATCGATGCTATCCTCAGTAACAGCAAAGAGGGCCTTGTGGCTTCGCCCGTGGATTGCAGATCCAGCTTCTAAACAGGCATGGTGTAAGATCCCTTTTGAGGGTACTTCCCTTTTTGGAAACAAACTAGACAGCGCCATTGCCAAGGCTACTGGCGGAAAGTCAGGTTTCCTCCCGCAAGACAGACGACTATTTGGTCAGAAGAAGCCTCAACCTAGGAGGCAATACACGGAGAGATCAAGAGATGCACGCTCTTACAAGCCTAATAGAGATTTCCGAAGAAACTGGAGAGGTGGTCAATCCTCTACTCGGAGGTCATCAAAAAATCCAGCGCCTGCTGGACAAGATTCCACTAAATCTTTTTGAGATTGGGCCCGTCCAGGCATGTCAGGTGGGGGCACGTCTTCTCCATTTTCAGCATGTCTGGGCGGCCTCAATCACGGACTTTTGGACCGTCAGGACGGTCTCTACAGGCCACAGATGGTCATTTCTGGCAGATCCAGTTCCAAGATTCATCTCAACTCATTTACCCTGTCTAGAAGAGAGAAGAGAAGTCTTGCTCGCCTATGTAGACGCTTTGGTGGCTCAAGGAGCGGTAGCTCCGGTTCCGGAACAAGAAAAATTTCAAGGGGTTTACTCACCCCTCTTCTTAGTCCAGAAGAAGAACGGAGCCTGGAGACCTGTTATAGATCTCACATACCTGAACAAGTTCATAAAGAACGAAAAATTCAAGATGGAAACACTCTCAACTATTCAAAGGGCAGTACTGCCGGGAGATTGGCTCGCCTCAATAGATTTAAAGGATGCGTATTTTCATGTACCTGTGGCAACCGACTTCCACAAATATCTTCGCTTCTGTGTTCGGAATCAGCATCTGCAATTCATTTGCCTACCCTTCGGCCTGTCTACCTCACCCAGAGTATTCACCAAAGTTCTTCTAGCAGTGGTAGCCTTCATAAGATTGAAAGGTATACGTCTACATCATTACTTAGACGATCTTCTGCTTCTGTCTCAAGAAAAGGATCAGTTATTGGCACACAGAGATCAGGTCATATCGACCCTCAAAGAGTTTGGCTGGCTGCTAAACCTACAAAAGAGTCAGCTGGAGCCCACTCAGCGCCTAGTCTATCTTGGGGCGCAATTCGACACCGTCGAGAATTCAATCTCTCTCCCATTAGAGAAGATACCGGTAGTGAGGGAGAGAATCCTTCCGGCTCTTTCCTCTCCTCGGCTGAAAGCCTCTCAGTGCCTCAAAATCATTGGCACCATGGTGTCCACGGCTCCAATGGTCAAATGGGCTCTCTGGCATATGAGGCCCTTCCAAAAAGGGTTCCTACAACAATGGAACACAGAAGAGAAAGATCAGTACATTCATATCTCCTCCAGCATGAGATACAGTCTTCTTTGGTGGCTGCAACGCAGGAATCTGCTCAACTGTCATTCTCTGGTTCCAGTCTCATGGACTATAATCACAACAGACGCCAGCAACTCAGGTTGGGGGGCTCATTGTCTGACAGAGATGACACAGGGGAGATGGTCTTTTCAGAGACACACTCCAGTCTCCAATATACTGGAACTCCGAGCAGCCTACCAGGGTCTTCGATCTTTCCAACACCTGCTAGAGGGGAAATCTGTAATGATTCGGATGGACAACACCACGGCAGTGTCTTATGTGAAGAGACAAGGTGGGACACGGAGTCTCTCTCTGCTACGAGAATTAGACCCGATCATGTCCTGGGCCCAGACTCACCTAGTAAACATCTCGGCAGTTTACATCCCAGGTTCACAGAATGTTCAAGCGGATTTTCTGTCCAGGGTCCAGTTGAACCACAACGAATGGTCGCTCCATGTGGAGTCGTTCAAATGGATTCTGTCGTTGGGAGTATCTCCCGAAGTCGATCTGTTCGCCTCCCCTTGCAACCACAAGTTGGAGAAGTATGTCACGAGAGGCAAGTGTCCTCAAGCTTACGGGACAGATGCACTAACCGACAGGTGGGAGTTCAGCAGGGCTTACGCCTTTCCTCCAGTACCCATCATTCTCAAATTCCTGCAAAGACTTCAAGCGGAAGATGTGGAGATAGTGATGGTGGCGCCTTTCTGGCCGAACAGGCCATGGTTTCCGCTACTCCTACAACTGAGTTACCGGGACCCGGTCCCTCTTCCCCTCAGACCAGACTTGCTTCTTCAGGGAACATCAGTGCACCCCTGTCCTGCAATTCTCCGGTTGACGGTCTGGTTCTTGAGAGGGAAAGGTTGGAATCGCTCGGCTGCCCATCTACAGCCATTTCCACCTTGATGAATGCTAGACGACCAAGTACTAATAAAGTATACTGTAGAATCTGGGCAAGATTCATGGAGTCTGCATATCCTGAAGGTATGTCTTCCTCAGTCCCTGGGATTCAAGAAATACTAAGTTTTCTTCAGGCTGGTCTGGATATGCCCCTTTCAGTGGCAACTCTTAGAGTTCAAGTTTCGGCCTTATCGGCCTTCTCCGGGGTCATGTGGGCCCAACACCCACTAATTCAACAATTTTTCAAAGGAGCAATCAGGCTCAATCCTCAGAGAAGACCTAGGTTCCCGAAATGGGATCTACCTCTTGTCCTAAATGCCCTCTCCAAATCGGGCATAGATTCCTCTTCTTCTATCAAGGACCTGACCATCCGAACTGTCTTCCTGGTAGCCATTACTTCGGCTAAAAGGGTCTCTGAATTAAGTTCTCTCGGATGTAAAGAACCATTCTTGACTTTTTTTTCCGAATCGGGTAGTACGGATACCCAGGCTGAATTCAAATCCGAAAGTCACCTCAGTGTTTCACCAGAATCAGGAGATTGTCCTGCCTACTTTCCGTTCATCTAATGAGTCCAATCCTCATCCGTTGGATGTAGGAGAATCCTTAAAAGCCTATCTTCAAGCAACTGCACCATTCAGGCAGTCTGACAACCTCTTTGTCCTGTTCTGGGGAAAGAACAGAGGTAAACTTGCTTCATCTAGGACTATCGCTTCATGGATAGTGGCAGCTATCCAACAGGCCTATAGAGCTGAGGGGCTGGCTCCTCTGGAGGCGGTGACGGCGCACTCTACAAGGAGTATCTCTACTTCCTGGGCGGCTTCGCGGCACGTGGCTCCAGATGTGATTTGCAGAGCGGCTTCGTGGTCATCAGTCAATACTTTTATGACCCACTATTGTGTAGAGCCTGCTTCTCTGTCCTCAGTTAATTTTGGTTTGACTGTTTTGTCTGCAAATAGCATGAATTAAAATTTTCTTTGCTAAAGCATTCCCACCCGTGTGGAGTGAGCTAGTTATTTCCCACACGTAGGCTGCCATGGAGACAGACAGGAAAACGGAAAATTCCTATCATACTTACCGTAATTTTCCTTTCCTGATAGTCTCCATGGCAGCCGGAGTACCCACCCTCTCGTCTTGGATTCGGCTAAGATATGGAACACCTGCTGTACCTGAGAGCTGAAATTTATGGGAGGGGGGTCCTATACCCTTGGAGTGGAGGCAGGGTTAACCCACACGTAGGCTGCCATGGAGACTATCAGGAAAGGAAAATTACGGTAAGTATGATAGGAATTTTCAGTTTTTTTCCTCTTTTTTCAATTTCCAAAACTTTGTGACAAAAAGTGAGATCTGCAAAACACTCAACATACCTCTCTGCAAATAGCTTAGGGTGTCTACTTTCCAAAATGGGGTCATTTGGGGGGGGGGGGGGGGGGTTGTGCTGTCTTGGCATTTCATGGCCTCCGAAACTGTGATAGGTTGTCAGGAGTGAAATCAACAATTTACGCCCTTGGAAAGCCTGAAAGTGGGGGTTGGCTTTCGAGGACCTGTACTCGGCTAGACTGCAAAAAAGTCTCACACATGGGGTATTCCTGTACTCAGGAGAAGCAGCAGAATATATTTTGGGGTGTAATTACACAAATACCCATGGCATGTGTGAGAAATTTATCTTTTAGTGACAACTTTGTGTTAAAAAAAAAAAATTTTTTTTTTTTTAGTCATTTTTCAAACACCTGTGACAAAAAAATGAAATATTCAATGAGCTCAACATGCCTCTCAGAACATTCCTTAGGATGTCTACTTTCCAAAAAGTGCTAATTTGGGGGGGTTTTGTACTGCCCTGTCATTTTAGCACTTCATGAATTGAGATAGGCAGTCAGAAATTAAAGCTGCGTAAATTTCAGTATTTACACCATAGTTTGTAGACGCTATAACTTTTGCGCAAACCAATAAAAATACGCTCATTGAATTTTTTTTTGTCAAAGACATGTAGCTAAATATATTTTGGCCATAAAAATGACATAAATTGAGTATATTGGATATTTTTTAAAAGACAAAGTTGAAAATGTCATTTTTTTGCAAAATGTTCGCTCTTTTTTTATTAATATCGCAAAAAATAAAAAGCGCAGAGGTGATCAAATACCACCAAAAGAAAGCTCTGTTTGTGGGGAAAAAAGGACGTAAATTTCGTTTAGGTACCACATTGCAGGACCGCACAATTGTCAGTTAAAGTCGCACAGTGCCGAAGCACAAAAAGTGGTCTGGACGGAAGACATCAAAATCCTCCGGTGGTAAAGTGGTTAAACAGTTTATTGATATTAATTTATTATTTCTACTCTGATACTCTGTATCCCAAAATCTGTTATCTTTATTATTATTTGTTTTATGTTGGACATGTGACCAGCAGCAGAGGACTAGAAGCTCCTCCTCCTTCATTATTATTTGTTTTATGTTGGACATGTGACCAGCAGCAGAGGACTAGAAGCTCCTCCTCCTTCATTATTATTTGTTTTATGTTGGACATGTGACCAGCAGCAGAGGACTAGAAGCTCCTCCTCCTTCATTATTATTTGTTTTATGTTGGACATGTGACCAGCAGCAGAGGACTAGAAGCTCCTCCTCCTTCATTATTATTTGTTTTATGTTGGACATGTGACCAGCAGCAGAGGACTAGAAGCTCCTCCTCCCTATGTTTCCCTGCAGACAGGCTGGGAGAGAGCCGGTGTTCCGTGAGAATTACCTACCCGTGAGAATTACCTACCCCTCGTCACTTCCGGTGCTCTGCACTGTATGTAATGCGGCGCTTACATAAAACAGCTGTGCGGCAAAATGAATCATCTCCGCTCCTGTCCCGGTCACTTCCCTGATCTCGGATAGTAAATATAAAAGCGGCAGCGGCTGTATGAAAACATAAATCACTGAGCCGAAAGCCGCTTTTATATTTACTTGCCGAGAGCAGGGAAGTGACCGGGACAGGAGCGGAGATGATTCGTATTGCCGCACAGCTGTTTTATGTAAGCGCCGCGTCGGTAGGTTTTTCTCACGGTACACCGTGATCGTTTTATACTAGTGCGCATGCGCACTAGTAAGCTCCTCTGTTCTTCCATCACGTATCCGGGGCTCTGGGCATGCGCACTGCTGCGCTGCTCAGCTCTTTCTGGCCGGAAGTGACGAGGGGTAGGTAATTCTCACGGAACACCGGATCATGTGACAGCTGGATAGCGAATAGGAAGAAGGGACTTTTTTAATTAAAATAATTACAAATTGTATTATTATTATTACATTTATTATTATTATTTTAGAATTACTATTATTATATGGGATGCAATTCCAGACAAGAAGGACAAGAGGGCCCTGGTCACAAGAGCTTACAATCTAATAGTAGAAGGGAAGGTGAAGGTGGGGGTTGGGGGTATTCAGGGTGATCATAAAGAAACTTTGTAGCACAAATGAAACTTCTAATAATTGATCTTCCTGAAGATAGTAAATAGTGAGGCTCAGCTTACATGTACGCGTTTTCCTCTGACGCGTTTTCCATTGAAGTGCATGGAAACGCATTAACCCCTGTCGCAGTATCGCTAAAAATTGCAGATCACCGCCATTAAAAATAAAAAAATAAATAAAAATGACATAAAATCTCTCCCCTAGTTTGTAGACGCGATAACTTTTGCGCAAACAAATACACTTATTGGGATTTTTTTTTTACCAAAAATATGTAGCGGAATACAAATTGGCCTAAAATTATGAAAAGATTTGATTTTTACATTTTTTTTTTGGAATGTTATATAGCAGAAAGGAAAAAATATTGTTTTTTTATTTTTTTTTCTGTTTTTGTTTATATCGCAAAAAATAAAAATCGCACAGGGGATCAAATACCACAAAAAGAAAACTCTAATTGTGGGAGAAAAAATACATCAATTTTATTTGTTGGATTTTTTGTTTTTGTAAAAAAAACATCTAATAGAAAACAGATTGGAATAAATTGATGAAGAATTTCGATTTTTTACATTTTTTTATTGGATGTTTTATAGCGGAAAATAAAAAATATTGTTTTTTTTTTTTTCAGAATTGTCGCTCTGTTTTTGTTTATATCACAAAAAATAAAAATCGCACAGGTGATGAAATATCACCAAAAGAAAACTCTGTTTGTGGTAAAAAAAGACATCAATTTCATTTAGGTACAGCGTCGCACGACCGCGCAATTGTCCAATAAAATAACGCAGTGCCGAATCGCAAAAAATAGCCTGGTCATTAGGGGGGTAAAACCTTCCGGTCCAAAATTGATGTCTTTTTTTCCCACAAATAGAGATTTATTTTGATGGTAATTGATCATCTGTGCAATTTTTTTTTTTTTTTTTTGCGCTATAAAAAAAAAAAAGCGACAATTTTGAAAAGAAAACAATATTTTTCACTTTCTGCTATAGAACATTCCCAATAAAAAAATGTAAAAAATCGGATTTATTTCATCATTTGAGGCCAATTTGTATTCTGCGACATATTTATGGTAAAAATAAAATCCTAATAAGTGTTTATTGATCGGTTTTTGTGTCTACAAACCAGAGGAAAGATTTATGGACTTTTTATTTTTCTTATTGTTTTTATTAGTAATGGCGGCGATCAGAGATTTTTAGCGGGACTGCGACATTGCGGCGGACAAATCTGACACTGAGTGACACTTTTCGGGGACCGGTGACACCAATACAGTGATCAGTGCTAAAAGAAATATGCACTGTTTGTGTATAAATGGCAGGGAAAGGGTTAACACTAGGGGTGAGTAAGGGGTTAAGTGTGCTCCTAAGGAGTGCTTTCTAACTGTGTGGGGGATGGAAGTGTAAATAGAAAAGAGAGATCCGTGTTCCTGCTTACCTGAAACACGAGATCTCTCTCTTCCTGTGACAGAACAGCCGTGTGCCTCGCTTACATAGTCAGTCCGTCGTTCTGTCATTCCCCTGAATGATTGCGGGTGATTGGCGGCCATCGCAGACTCTGGACCTGCTGATTGGCTCTCGCTGTGTCTGATCCCAGCGGAAGCGGCGCACACGCTCTCCCAAAAACCCCTGCACAAAATTAGGTACCTGTATGTGATTTTGCGGGGCCTGGCCGCCCTGCGGCAGTATGTATGTGGTGGGCGGGGGCAGTATGTATGTGGTGGGCGGCGGCAGTATGTATGTGGTGGGCAGGGTAGTATGTATGTGGTGGGAGGCGGCAGTATGTATGTGGTGGGAGGCGGCAGTATGTATGTGGTGGGCGGCGGCAGTATGTATGTGGTGCGAGGCGGCAGTATGTATGTGGTGGGCGGGGGCAG
This sequence comes from Pelophylax lessonae, assembly GCF_965119305.1. Classification (NCBI taxonomy): domain Eukaryota; kingdom Metazoa; phylum Chordata; class Amphibia; order Anura; family Ranidae; genus Pelophylax; species Pelophylax lessonae. Next base: position 688,335,092 of record NC_138770.1, on the reverse strand, counting down.
TATGTATGTGGTGGGCGGCGGCAGTATGTATGTGGTGGGCGGTGGTAGTATGTATGTGGTGGGAGGCGTCAGTATGTATGTGGTGGGAGGCGGCAGTATGTATGTGGTGGGCGGGGGCAGTATGTATGTGCTGGGAGGCGGCAGTATGTATGTGGTGGGCGGGGGCAGTATGTATGTGGTGGGCGGTGGTAGTATGTATGTGGTGGGAGGCGGCAGTATGTATGTGGTGGGCGGGGGCAGTATGTATGTGGTGGGCGGGGGCAGTATGTATGTGGTGGGAGGCGGCAGTATGTATGTGGTGGGCGGGGGCAGTATGTATGTGGTGGGCGGGGGCAGTATGTATGTGGTGGGCGGTGGTAGTATGTATGTGGTGAGAGGCGGCAGTATGTATGTGGTGGGAGGCGGCAGTATGTATGTGGTGGGCGGGGGCAGTATGTATGTGGTGAGAGGCGGCAGTATGTATGTGGTGGGAGGCGGCAGTATGTATGTGGTGGGCGGTGGCAGTATGTATGTGGTGGGCAGCGGCAGTATGTATGTGGTGAGAGTCGGCAGTATGTATGTGGTGGGCGGGGGCAGTATGTATGTGGTGGGCGGGGGCAGTATGTATGTGGTGAGAGGCGGCAGTATGTATGTGGTGAGAGGCGGCAGTATGTATGTGGTGGGAGGCGGCAGTATGTATGTGGTGGGAGGCGGCAGTATGTATGTGGTGGGAGGCGGCAGTATGTATGTGGTGGGCGGCGGCAGTCTGTATGTGGTGGGAGGCGGCAGTATGTACGTAGTGGGCGGCAGTATGTACGTGGTGGGCAGGGGCAGTATGTACGTGGTGGGCGGCGGCAGTATGTACGTGGTGGGCGGCGGCAGTATGTACGTGGTGGGCGGCGGCAGTATGTATGTGGTGGGCGGCGGCAGTATGTATGTGGTGGGCGGTGGCAGTATGTATGTAGTGGGCGGCGGCAGTCTGTATGTGGTGGGAGGCGGCAGTATGTATGTGGTGGGCGAGGTAGTATGTATGTGGTTGGCAGCGGCAGTATGTATGTGGTGGGCAGTGGCAGTATATATGTGGTGGGCAGCAGCAGTATGTATGTGGTGGGCGGTGGTAGTATGTATGTGGTGGGAGGCGGCAGTATGTATGTGGTGGGCGGTGGTAGTATGTATGTGGTGGGCGGTGGTAGTATGTATGTGGTGGGAGGCGGCAGTATGTATGTGGTGGGAGGCGGCAGTATGTATGTGGTGGGCGGCGGCAGTCTGTATGTGGTGGGAGGCGGCAGTATGTACGTAGTGGGCGGCAGTATGTACGTGGTGGGCAGAGGCAGTATGTACGTGGTGGGCGGCGGCAGTATGTACGTGGTGGGCGGCGGCAGTATGTACGTGGTGGGCGGCGGCAGTATGTATGTGGTGGGCGGCGGCAGTATGTATGTGGTGGGCGGTGGCAGTATGTATGTAGTGGGCGGCGGCAGTCTGTATGTGGTGGGAGGCGGCAGTATGTATGTGGTGGGCGAGGTAGTATGTATGTGGTTGGCAGCGGCAGTATGTATGTGGTGGGCAGTGGCAGTATATATGTGGTGGGCAGCAGCAGTATGTATGTGGTGGGCGGTGGTAGTATGTATGTGGTGGGAGGCGGCAGTATGTATGTGGTGGGCGGTGGTAGTATGTATGTGGTGGGCGGTGGTAGTATGTATGTGGTGGGAGGCGGCAGTATGTATGTGGTGGGCGGCGGCAGTCTGTATGTGGTGGGAGGCGGCAGTATGTATGTGGTGGGCGGCGGCAGTATGTACGTAGTGGGCGGCAGTATGTATGTGGTGGGCGGCGGCAGTATGTATGTGGTGGGCGGTGGCAGTATGTATGTAGTGGGCGGCGGCAGTCTGTATGTGGTGGGAGGCGGCAGTATGTATGTGGTGGGCGGTGGTAGTATGTATGTGGTGGGCAGCGGCAGTATGTATGTGGTGGGCAGCAGCAGTATGTATGTGGTGGGCGGCGGCAGTCTGTATGTGGTGGGCAGCGGCAGTATGTATGTGGTGGGCAGTGGTAGTATGTATGTGGAGGGCAGCGGCAGAATGTATGTGGTGGGCGGTGGTAGTATGTATGTGGTGGGCGGTGGTAGTATGTATGTGGTGGGAAGCGGCAGTATGTATGTGGTGGGCAGCGGCAGTATGTATGTAGTGGGCGGCGGCAGTCTGTATGTGGTGGGAGGCGGCAGTATGTATGTGGTGGGCGGCGGCAGTATGTATGTAGTGGGCGGCGGCAGTCTGTATGTGGTGGGAGGCGGCAGTATGTATGTGGTGGGCAGCGGCAGTATGTATGTGGTGGGCGGTGGCAGTATGTATGTGGTGGGCAGCGGCAGAATGTATGTGGTGGGCGGTGGTAGTATGTATGTGGTGGGCGGTGGTAGTATGTATGTGGTGGGAAGCGGCAGTATGTATGTGGTGGGCAGCGGCAGTATGTATGTAGTGGGCGGCGGCAGTCTGTATGTGGTGGGAGGCGGCAGTATGTATGTGGTGGGCGGCGGCAGTATGTATGTAGTGGGCGGCAGTATGTACGTGGTGGGCAGGGGCAGTATGTATGTGGTGGGCGGCGGCAGTTTGTACGTGGTGGGCGGCGGCAGTATGTATGTGGTGGGTGGCGGCAGTATGTATGTGGTGGGCAGCAGTGTGTATGTGGTGGGCAGTGGCAGTGCCTATGTGGTGGGAGGCAGCAGTGTGTATGTGGTGGGCGGGGGCAGTGTGTATGTGGTGGGAGGCGGCAGTATGTATGTGGTGGGTGGCGGCAGTATGTATGAGGTGGGAGGCGGCAGTATGTATGTGGGGGGCGGCGGCAGTATGTATGTGGTGGGCGGCAGCAGTATGTATGTGGTGGGCGGCGGCAGTATGTATGTGGTGGGCGGGGGCAGTATGTATGTGGTGGGCGGGGGCAGTATGTATGTGGTGGGCGGGGGCAGTGTGTATGTGGTGGGCGGAGGCAGTGTGTATGTGGTGGGCGGGGGCAGTATGTATGTGGTGGGAGGCAGTGTGTATGTGGTGGGCAGTGGCAGTTTCTATGTGGTGGGCGGCGGCAGTATGTATGTGGTGGAAGGCGGCAGTATGTATGTGGTGGGTGGCGGCAGTATGTATGAGGTGGGAGGCGGCAGTATGTATGTGGGGGGCGGCGGCAGTATGTATGTGGTGGGCGGCGGCAGTATGTATGTGGTGGGCGGCGACAGTATGTATGTGGTGGGCGGGGGCAGTATGTATGTGGTGGGCGGCGGCAGTATGTATGTGGTGGGCGGGGGCAGTATGTATGTGGTGGGCGGGGGCAGTATGTATGTGGTGGGCGGCGGCAGTATGTATGTGGTGGGCGGGGGCAGTATGTATGTGGTGGGCGGGGGCAGTATGTATGTGGTGGGCAGGGGCAGTGTGTATGTGGTGGGCGGAGGCAGTGTGAATGTGGTGGGCGGGGGCAGTATGTATGTGGTGGGCGAGGCCAGTATGTATGTGGTGGGCAGGGGCAGTATGTATGTGGTGGGCGGCAGTATGTATGTGGTGGGCAGAGGCAGCATGTATGTGCTGGGCGGCAGTATGTATGTGGTGGGCGGTGGTAGTATGTATGTGGTGGGCGGGGGCAGTATGTATGTGGTGGGCGGGGGCAGTATGTATGTGGTGGGCGGGGGCAGTATGTATGTGGTGGGCGGGGGCAGTATGTATGTGGTGGGCGGCGGCAGTATGTATGTGGTGGGCGGTGGCAGTATGTATGTGGTGGGCGGGGGCAGTATGTATGTGGTGGGCGGGGCAGTATGTATGTGGTGGGCGGCGGCAGTATGTATGTGGTGGGCGGCGGCAGTGTGTATGTGGTGGGCGGCGGCAGTATGTATGTGGTGGGCGGCGGCAGTGTGTATGTGGTGGGCGGCGGCAGTATGTATGTGGTGGGCGGCGGCAGTATGTATGTGGTGGGCGGTGGTAGTATGTATGTGGTGGGCGGCGGCAGTATGTATGTGGTGGGCGGCGGCAGTATGTATGTGGTGGGCGGCGGCAGTATGTATGTGGTGGGCGGCGGCAGTATGTATGTGGTGGGCGGTCTGGGAAGTGATTAAAGGTGTTTTTACATGCAGGCTGCACCACTCCTCTGTATTCTAATAGACGCATTGCATTGATGCGTGTTGACATGTTCATGTGTTTTACATATGTACCGGCATACCGGCAGCCAATACACTCCGCTACACGACCAGGTGCCTCTTTTCACCGAACACCGGGGAAGGAGGAAAACAGTTGTCACCACCTTGGAGGCGGCCATTTTGTTGGTTAGTTGTTACAATGTCCTCTCATTATAGCGTATTCCGGACTGTACCGGCTGCCGGTGGTCTGTGACAACTCATCCAAATCTCCAATTATTCCTGCTGTAGGGTCACCTCAAGTGACGTGGTTGGAGATTTTGGCAGAACACCGGCTGTACATACAGTTACATCGTTACATCGTTACATAGTTACATAGTCAGGTGGCAAAAAGACACAAATCCATCCGGCCCAACCAAAAAAAAACAGTAAAGAAAACCCAACCATACAATCCCATATACACAATCCTATACCCTCCCCCAACCATACAATCCCATATACACAATCCTATACCCTCCCCAACCATACAATCCCATATACACAATCCTATACCCTCCCCAACCATACAATCCCATATACACAATCCTATACCCCCCCCCAACCATACAATCCCATATACACAATCCTATACCCTCCCCAACCATACAATCCCATATACACAATCCTATACCCTCCCCAACCATACAATCCCATATACACAATCCTATACCCTCCCCAACCATACAATCCCATATACACAATCCTATACCCTCCCCAACCATACAATCCTATATACACAATCCTATACCCTCCCCAACCATACAATCCCATATACACAATCCTATACCCTCCCCAACCATACAATCCCTTATACACAATCCTATACCCTCCCCAACCATACAATCCCATATACACAATCCTATACCCTCCCCAACCATACAATCCCATATACACAATCCTATACCCTCCCCCAACCATACAATCCCATATACACAATCCTATACCCTCCCCAACCATACAATCCCATATACACAATCCTATACCCACCCCAACCATACAATCCCATATACACAATCCTATACCCACCCCAACCATACAATCCCATATACACAATCCTATACCCTCCCCAACCATACAAACCCATATACACAATCCTATACCCTCCCCAACCATACAATCCCCTATACACAATTCTATACCCTCCCCAACCATACAATCCCATATACACAATCCTATACCCTCCCCAACCATACAATCCCATATACACAATCCTATATCCTCCCCAACCATACAATCCCATATACACAATCCTATACCCTCCCCAACCATACAATCCCATATACACAATCCTATACCCTCCCCAACCATACAATCCCATATACACAATCCTATACCCTCCCCAACCATACAATCCCATATACACAATCCTATACCCCCCCCCCCCCAACCATACAATCCCATATACACAATCCTATACCCTCCCCAACCATACAATCCCATATACACAATCCTATACCCTCCCCAACGATACAATCCTATATACACAATCCTATACCCACCCCAACCATACAATCCCATATACACAATCCTATACCCTCCCCAACCATACAATCCCATATACACAATCCTATACCTACCCTAACCATACAATCCCATATACACAATCCTATACCCTCCCCAACCATACAATCCCATATACACAATCCTATACCCACCCCAACCATACAATCCCATATACACCATCCTATACCCTCCCCAACCATACAATCCCATATACACCATCCTATACCCTCCCCAACCATACAATCCCATATACACAATCCTATACCCGCCCCAACCATACACTCCCATATACACAATCCTATACCCACCCCAACCATACAATCCCATATACACAATCATATACCCGTCCCATATATCCTATATCCGTTTGTATTCATACATGGAGATCATATCCCCCCTTAATGTAATGTAATTTACTCAGCAGTGGGCGGAGTCATGTGATGTCAGACACTCCACAGTGGGTGGAGTAATGTGACTTCAGACACTCAGCAGTGGGCGGAGTCATGTGATGTCAGACACTCCACAGTGGGTGGAGTCATGTGATGTCAGTTACTCAGCAGTGGGCGGAGTCATGTGATGTCAGTTACTCAGCAGTGGGCGGAGTCATGTGATGTCAGTTACTCAGCAGTGGGCGGAGTCATGTGATCAGAGCTCTATAAAAGAGAGCGTTTTGACAGTTGGAGGTCAGACTGTTAGAGAGGTGAGAGAGAGAAGGAAGGAGTTTTTTTCCTCTGCAGTTGTGAGCATTGTTGTATATTATAATAATGTGGCTGATCTGGATAAAGAGCGTTTCTCTGATACAGAAACTTCTGAACACCAACAAAGAAGGAAATATGTATCTCACGCCGTTCCACCACCTGAAATTTACACCAAGCTACGCGATTGGTGAGTATTATATCCCAACACACTGCAGGCCAATAGGATGCATGTCACCTCCCCTGCATATAATGTCACCTCCCCTACATATAATGTCACCTCCCCCACATATAATGTCACATCCGCTGAATATAATGTCACCTCCCCCACATATAATGTCACCTCCCCCACATATAATGTCACATCCGCTGAATATAATGTCACCTCCCCCACATATAATGTCACATCCCCCACATATAATGTCACCTCCCCGCATATAATGTCACCTCCCCTGCATATGTCACCTCCCCCACATATAATGTCACATCCGCTGAATATAATGTCACCTCCCCCACATATAATGTCACATCCGCTGAATATAATGTCACCTCCCCCACATATAATGTCACATCCCCCACATATAATGTCACCTCCCCCACATATAATGTCACCTCCCCCACATATAATGCCACCTCCCCCACATATAATGTCACATCCTCTGAATATAATGTCACCTCCCCCACATATAATGTCACATCCGCTGAATATAATGTCACATCCCCTACATATAATGTCACATCCCCTGAATATAATGTCACCTCCCCCACATATAATGTCACCTCCCCCACATATAATGTCACATCCCCTGAATATAATGTCACATCCCCTGAATATAATGTCACCTCCCCCACATATAATGTCACATCCGCTGAATATAATGTCACCTCCCCCACATATAATGTCACATCCCCTGAATATAATGTCACCTCCCCCACATATAATGTCACATCCCCCATGTATAATGTCACCTCCCCCACATATAATGTCACATCCGCTGAATATAATGTCACCTCCCCCACATATAATGTCACATCCCCCATGTATAATGTCACCTCCTCCACATATAATGTCACCTCCCCGCATATAATGTCACCTCCCCCACATATAATGTCACCTCTCCCACATATAATGTCACATCCCCTGAATATAATGTCACATCCCCTACATATAATGTCACCTCCCCCACATATAATGTCACCTCCCCCACATATAATGTCACCTCCCCTGAATATAATGTCACATCCCCCACATATAATGTCACATCCCCTGAATATAATGTCACCTCCCCCACATATAATGTCACCTCCCCCGCATATAATGTCACATCCCCCACATATAATGTCACCTCCCCGCATATAATGTCACCTCCCCCACATATAATGTCACCTCCCCCACATATAATGTCACCTCTCCCACATATAATGTCACATCCCCTGAATATAATGTCACCTCCCCCACATATAATGTCACATCCCCTGAATATAATGTCACCTCCCCCACATATAATGTCACATCCCCTGAATATAATGTCACCTCCCCCACATATAATGTCACATCCCCCATGTATAATGTCACCTCCCCCGCATATAATGTCACATCCCCCACATATAATGTCACCTCCTCGCATATAATGTCACCTCCCCCACATATAATGTCACCTCTCCCACATATAATGTCACATCCCCTGAATATAATGTCACATCCCCTACATATAATGTCACCTCCCCCACATATAATGTCACATCCCCTGAATATAATGTCACCTCCCCCACATATAATGTCACATCCCCCATGTATAATGTCACCTCCCCCGCATATAATGTCACATCCCCCACATATAATGTCACCCCCCCGCATATAATGTCACCTCCCCCACATATAATGTCACCTCTCCCACATATAATGTCACATCCCCTGAATATAATGTCACATCCCCTACATATAATGTCACCTCCCCCCACATATAATGTCACCTCCCCCACATATAATGTCACCTCCCCTGAATATAATGTCACATCCCCCACATATAATGTCACATCCCCTGAATATAATGTCACCTCCCCCACATATAATGTCACCTCCCCCGCATATAATGTCACATCCCCCACATATAATGTCACCTCCCCGCATATAATGTCACCTCCCCCACATATAATGTCACCTCTCCCACATATAATGTCACATCCCCTGAATATAATGTCACCTCCCCCACATATAATGTCACATCCGCTGAATATAATGTCACCTCCCCCACATATAATGTCACATCCCCCATGTATAATGTCACCTCCCCCACGTATAATGTCACATCCCCTGAATATAATGTCACCTCCCCCACATATAATGTCACCTCCCCCGCATATAATGTCACATCCGCTGAATATAATGTCACCTCCCCCACATATAATGTCACATCCCCCATGTATAATGTCACCTCCCCCACATATAATGTCACATCCCCTGAATATAATGTCACCTCCCCCACATATAATGTCACCTCCCCCGCATATAATGTCACATCCCCCACATATAATGTCACCTCCCCGCATATAATGTCACCTCCCCCACATATAATGTCACCTCCCCCACATATAATGTCACCTCTCCCACATATAATGTCACATCCCCTGAATATAATGTCACCTCCCCCACATATAATGTCACATCCCCTGAATATAATGTCACCTCCCCCACATATAATGTCACATCCCCTGAATATAATGTCACCTCCCCCACATATAATGTCACATCCCCCATGTATAATGTCACCTCCCCCGCATATAATGTCACATCCCCCACATATAATGTCACCTCCTCGCATATAATGTCACCTCCCCCACATATAATGTCACCTCTCCCACATATAATGTCACATCCCCTGAATATAATGTCACATCCCCTACATATAATGTCACCTCCCCCACATATAATGTCACATCCCCTGAATATAATGTCACCTCCCCCACATATAATGTCACATCCCCCATGTATAATGTCACCTCCCCCGCATATAATGTCACATCCCCCACATATAATGTCACCCCCCCGCATATAATGTCACCTCCCCCACATATAATGTCACCTCTCCCACATATAATGTCACATCCCCTGAATATAATGTCACATCCCCTACATATAATGTCACCTCCCCCCACATATAATGTCACCTCCCCCACATATAATGTCACCTCCCCTGAATATAATGTCACATCCCCCACATATAATGTCACATCCCCTGAATATAATGTCACCTCCCCCACATATAATGTCACCTCCCCCGCATATAATGTCACATCCCCCACATATAATGTCACCTCCCCGCATATAATGTCACCTCCCCCACATATAATGTCACCTCTCCCACATATAATGTCACATCCCCTGAATATAATGTCACCTCCCCCACATATAATGTCACATCCGCTGAATATAATGTCACCTCCCCCACATATAATGTCACATCCCCCATGTATAATGTCACCTCCCCCACGTATAATGTCACCTCCCCCACATATAATGTCACCTCCCCCACATATAATGTCACATCCCCTGAATATAATGTCACCTCCCCCACATATAATGTCACCTCCCCCACATATAATGTCACATCCCCTTAATATAATGTCACCTCCCCCACATATAATGTCACATCCCCTGAATATAATGTCACCTCCCCCAACATATATATATATATATATATATATATTATTAGGGCTGCAACTAACGATTATTTTCATAATCGATTAGTTGGCCGATTATTGTTTTGATTAATCGACTAATCGGATAAAAACCTAAAAAAATATACACAATCCTATACCCCCCCCCCCAACCATACAATCCCATATACACCATCCTATACCCTCCCCAACCATACAATCCCATATACACAATCCTATACCCAACCATACAATCCCATATACACAATCCTATACCCAACCATACAATCCCATATACACAATTATATACCCACCCCAACCATACAATCCTATATACACAATCCTATACCCCTCCCCCAACCATACAATCCCATATACACAATCCTATACCCTCCCCAACCATACAATCCCATATACACAATCCTATACCCTCCCCAACCATACAATCCCATATACACAATCCTATACCCACCCCAACCATACAATCCCATATACACAATCCTATACCCTCCCCAACCATACAATCCCATATACACAATCCTATACCCACCCCAACCATACAATCCCATATACACAATCCTATACCCACCCCAACCATACAATCCCATATACACAATCCTATACCCTCCCCAACCATACAATCCCATATACACAATCCTATACCCACCCCAACCATACAATCCCATATACACAATCCTATACCCTCCCCAACCATACAATCCCATATACACAATCCTATACCCACCCCAACCATACAATCCCATATACACAATCCTATACCCACCCCAACCATACAATCCCATATACACCATCCTATACCCACCCCAACCATACAATCCCATATACACCATCCTATACCCTCCCTAACCATACAATCCCCTATACACAATCCTATACCCACCCCAACCATACAATCCCATATACACAATCCTATACCCACCCCAACCATACAATCCCATATACACAATCCTATACCCACCCCAACCATACAATCCCATATACACAATCCTATACCCTCCCCAACCATACAATCCCATATACACAATCCTATACCCACCCCAACCATACAATCCCATATACACAATCCTATACCCACCCCAACCATACAATCCCATATACACCATCCTATACCTTCCCCAACCATACAATCCCATATACACCATCCTATACCCTCCCTAACCATACAATCCCATATACACCATCCTATACCCTCCCTAACCATACAATCCCATATACACAATCCTATACCCTCCCCAACCATACAATCCCATATACACAATCCTATACCCTCCCCAACCATACAATCCCATATACACAATCCTATACCCTCCCCAACCATACAATCCTATATACACAATCCTATACCCACCCCAACCATACAATCCCATATACACAATCATATACCCGTCCCATATATCCTATATCCGTTTGTATTCATACATGGAGATCATATCCCCCCTTAATGTAATGTAATTTACTCAGCAGTGGGCGGAGTCATGTGATGTCAGACACTCCACAGTGGGTGGAGTAATGTGACTTCAGACACTCAGCAGTGGGCGGAGTCATGTGATGTCAGACACTCCACAGTGGGTGGAGTCATGTGATGTCAGTTACTCAGCAGTGGGCGGAGTCATGTGATGTCAGTTACTCAGCAGTGGGCGGAGTCATGTGATGTCAGTTACTCAGCAGTGGGCGGAGTCATGTGATCAGAGCTCTATAAAAGAGAGCGTTTTGACAGTTGGAGGTCAGACTGTTAGAGAGGTGAGAGAGAGAAGGAAGGAGTTTTTTTCCTCTGCAGTTGTGAGCATTGTTGTATATTATAATAATGTGGCTGATCTGGATAAAGAGCGTTTCTCTGATACAGAAACTTCTGAACACCAACAAAGAAGGAAATATGTATCTCACGCCGTTCCACCACCTGAAATTTACACCAAGCTACGCGATTGGTGAGTATTATATCCCAACACACTGCAGGCCAATAGGATGCATGTCACCTCCCCTGCATATAATGTCACCTCCCCTGCATATAATGTCACCTCCCCTGCATATAATGTCACCTCCCCCACATATAATGTCACCTCCCCCACATATAATGTCACATCCGCTGAATATAATGTCACATCCCCTACATATAATGTCACATCCCCTGAATATAATGTCACCTCCCCCACATATAATGTCACATCCGTTGAATATAATGTCACCTCCCCCACATATAATGTCACATCCCCCATGTATAATGTCACCTCCCCCACATATAATGTCACCTCCCCCGTATATAATGTCACATCCCCCACATATAATGTCACCTCCCCGCATATAATGTCACCTCCCCCACATATAATGTCACCTCCCCCACATATAATGTCACCTCCCCCACATATAATGTCACATCCGCTGAATATAATGTCACCTCCCCCACATATAATGTCACCTCCCCCACATATAATGTCACATCCGCTGAATATAATGTCACCTCCCCCACATATAATGTCACATCCCCCACATATAATGTCACCTCCCCGCATATAATGTCACCTCCCCTGCATATGTCACCTCCCCCACATATAATGTCACATCCGCTGAATATAATGTCACCTCCCCCACATATAATGTCACATCCGCTGAATATAATGTCACCTCCCCCACATATAATGTCACATCCCCCACATATAATGTCACCTCCCCCACATATAATGCCACCTCCCCCACATATAATGTCACATCCTCTGAATATAATGTCACCTCCCCCACATATAATGTCACATCCGCTGAATATAATGTCACATCCCCTACATATAATGTCACATCCCCTGAATATAATGTCACCTCCCCCACATATAATGTCACCTCCCCCACATATAATGTCACATCCCCTGAATATAATGTCACATCCCCTGAATATAATGTCACCTCCCCCACATATAATGTCACATCCGCTGAATATAATGTCACCTCCCCCACATATAATGTCACATCCCCTGAATATAATGTCACCTCCCCCACATATAATGTCACATCCCCCATGTATAATGTCACCTCCCCCACATATAATGTCACATCCGCTGAATATAATGTCACCTCCCCCACATATAATGTCACATCCCCCATGTATAATGTCACCTCCTCCACATATAATGTCACCTCCCCGCATATAATGTCACCTCCCCCACATATAATGTCACCTCTCCCACATATAATGTCACATCCCCTGAATATAATGTCACATCCCCTACATATAATGTCACCTCCCCCACATATAATGTCACCTCCCCCACATATAATGTCACCTCCCCTGAATATAATGTCACATCCCCCACATATAATGTCACATCCCCTGAATATAATGTCACCTCCCCCACATATAATGTCACCTCCCCCGCATATAATGTCACATCCCCCACATATAATGTCACCTCCCCGCATATAATGTCACCTCCCCCACATATAATGTCACCTCCCCCACATATAATGTCACCTCTCCCACATATAATGTCACATCCCCTGAATATAATGTCACCTCCCCCACATATAATGTCACATCCCCTGAATATAATGTCACCTCCCCCACATATAATGTCACATCCCCTGAATATAATGTCACCTCCCCCACATATAATGTCACATCCCCCATGTATAATGTCACCTCCCCCGCATATAATGTCACATCCCCCACATATAATGTCACCTCCTCGCATATAATGTCACCTCCCCCACATATAATGTCACCTCTCCCACATATAATGTCACATCCCCTGAATATAATGTCACATCCCCTACATATAATGTCACCTCCCCCACATATAATGTCACATCCCCTGAATATAATGTCACCTCCCCCACATATAATGTCACATCCCCCATGTATAATGTCACCTCCCCCGCATATAATGTCACATCCCCCACATATAATGTCACCCCCCCGCATATAATGTCACCTCCCCCACATATAATGTCACCTCTCCCACATATAATGTCACATCCCCTGAATATAATGTCACATCCCCTACATATAATGTCACCTCCCCCCACATATAATGTCACCTCCCCCACATATAATGTCACCTCCCCTGAATATAATGTCACATCCCCCACATATAATGTCACATCCCCTGAATATAATGTCACCTCCCCCACATATAATGTCACCTCCCCCGCATATAATGTCACATCCCCCACATATAATGTCACCTCCCCGCATATAATGTCACCTCCCCCACATATAATGTCACCTCTCCCACATATAATGTCACATCCCCTGAATATAATGTCACCTCCCCCACATATAATGTCACATCCGCTGAATATAATGTCACCTCCCCCACATATAATGTCACATCCCCCATGTATAATGTCACCTCCCCCACGTATAATGTCACATCCCCTGAATATAATGTCACCTCCCCCACATATAATGTCACCTCCCCCGCATATAATGTCACATCCGCTGAATATAATGTCACCTCCCCCACATATAATGTCACATCCCCCATGTATAATGTCACCTCCCCCACATATAATGTCACATCCCCTGAATATAATGTCACCTCCCCCACATATAATGTCACCTCCCCCGCATATAATGTCACATCCCCCACATATAATGTCACCTCCCCGCATATAATGTCACCTCCCCCACATATAATGTCACCTCCCCCACATATAATGTCACCTCTCCCACATATAATGTCACATCCCCTGAATATAATGTCACCTCCCCCACATATAATGTCACATCCCCTGAATATAATGTCACCTCCCCCACATATAATGTCACATCCCCTGAATATAATGTCACCTCCCCCACATATAATGTCACATCCCCCATGTATAATGTCACCTCCCCCGCATATAATGTCACATCCCCCACATATAATGTCACCTCCTCGCATATAATGTCACCTCCCCCACATATAATGTCACCTCTCCCACATATAATGTCACATCCCCTGAATATAATGTCACATCCCCTACATATAATGTCACCTCCCCCACATATAATGTCACATCCCCTGAATATAATGTCACCTCCCCCACATATAATGTCACATCCCCCATGTATAATGTCACCTCCCCCGCATATAATGTCACATCCCCCACATATAATGTCACCCCCCCGCATATAATGTCACCTCCCCCACATATAATGTCACCTCTCCCACATATAATGTCACATCCCCTGAATATAATGTCACATCCCCTACATATAATGTCACCTCCCCCCACATATAATGTCACCTCCCCCACATATAATGTCACCTCCCCTGAATATAATGTCACATCCCCCACATATAATGTCACATCCCCTGAATATAATGTCACCTCCCCCACATATAATGTCACCTCCCCCGCATATAATGTCACATCCCCCACATATAATGTCACCTCCCCGCATATAATGTCACCTCCCCCACATATAATGTCACCTCTCCCACATATAATGTCACATCCCCTGAATATAATGTCACCTCCCCCACATATAATGTCACATCCGCTGAATATAATGTCACCTCCCCCACATATAATGTCACATCCCCCATGTATAATGTCACCTCCCCCACGTATAATGTCACCTCCCCCACATATAATGTCACCTCCCCCACATATAATGTCACATCCCCTGAATATAATGTCACCTCCCCCACATATAATGTCACCTCCCCCACATATAATGTCACATCCCCTTAATATAATGTCACCTCCCCCACATATAATGTCACATCCCCTGAATATAATGTCACCTCCCCCAACATATATATATATATATATATATATATTATTAGGGCTGCAACTAACGATTATTTTCATAATCGATTAGTTGGCCGATTATTGTTTTGATTAATCGACTAATCGGATAAAAACCTAAAAAAATATACACAATCCTATACCCCCCCCCCCAACCATACAATCCCATATACACCATCCTATACCCTCCCCAACCATACAATCCCATATACACAATCCTATACCCAACCATACAATCCCATATACACAATCCTATACCCAACCATACAATCCCATATACACAATTATATACCCACCCCAACCATACAATCCTATATACACAATCCTATACCCCTCCCCCAACCATACAATCCCATATACACAATCCTATACCCTCCCCAACCATACAATCCCATATACACAATCCTATACCCTCCCCAACCATACAATCCCATATACACAATCCTATACCCACCCCAACCATACAATCCCATATACACAATCCTATACCCTCCCCAACCATACAATCCCATATACACAATCCTATACCCACCCCAACCATACAATCCCATATACACAATCCTATACCCACCCCAACCATACAATCCCATATACACAATCCTATACCCTCCCCAACCATACAATCCCATATACACAATCCTATACCCACCCCAACCATACAATCCCATATACACAATCCTATACCCTCCCCAACCATACAATCCCATATACACAATCCTATACCCACCCCAACCATACAATCCCATATACACAATCCTATACCCACCCCAACCATACAATCCCATATACACCATCCTATACCCACCCCAACCATACAATCCCATATACACCATCCTATACCCTCCCTAACCATACAATCCCCTATACACAATCCTATACCCACCCCAACCATACAATCCCATATACACAATCCTATACCCACCCCAACCATACAATCCCATATACACAATCCTATACCCACCCCAACCATACAATCCCATATACACAATCCTATACCCTCCCCAACCATACAATCCCATATACACAATCCTATACCCACCCCAACCATACAATCCCATATACACAATCCTATACCCACCCCAACCATACAATCCCATATACACCATCCTATACCTTCCCCAACCATACAATCCCATATACACCATCCTATACCCTCCCTAACCATACAATCCCATATACACCATCCTATACCCTCCCTAACCATACAATCCCATATACACAATCCTATACCCTCCCCAACCATACAATCCCATATACACAATCCTATACCCTCCCCAACCATACAATCCCATATACACAATCCTATACCCTCCCCAACCATACAATCCTATATACACAATCCTATACCCACCCCAACCATACAATCCCATATACACAATCATATACCCGTCCCATATATCCTATATCCGTTTGTATTCATACATGGAGATCATATCCCCCCTTAATGTAATGTAATTTACTCAGCAGTGGGCGGAGTCATGTGATGTCAGACACTCCACAGTGGGTGGAGTAATGTGACTTCAGACACTCAGCAGTGGGCGGAGTCATGTGATGTCAGACACTCCACAGTGGGTGGAGTCATGTGATGTCAGTTACTCAGCAGTGGGCGGAGTCATGTGATGTCAGTTACTCAGCAGTGGGCGGAGTCATGTGATGTCAGTTACTCAGCAGTGGGCGGAGTCATGTGATCAGAGCTCTATAAAAGAGAGCGTTTTGACAGTTGGAGGTCAGACTGTTAGAGAGGTGAGAGAGAGAAGGAAGGAGTTTTTTTCCTCTGCAGTTGTGAGCATTGTTGTATATTATAATAATGTGGCTGATCTGGATAAAGAGCGTTTCTCTGATACAGAAACTTCTGAACACCAACAAAGAAGGAAATATGTATCTCACGCCGTTCCACCACCTGAAATTTACACCAAGCTACGCGATTGGTGAGTATTATATCCCAACACACTGCAGGCCAATAGGATGCATGTCACCTCCCCTGCATATAATGTCACCTCCCCTGCATATAATGTCACCTCCCCTGCATATAATGTCACCTCCCCCACATATAATGTCACCTCCCCCACATATAATGTCACATCCGCTGAATATAATGTCACATCCCCTACATATAATGTCACATCCCCTGAATATAATGTCACCTCCCCCACATATAATGTCACATCCGTTGAATATAATGTCACCTCCCCCACATATAATGTCACATCCCCCATGTATAATGTCACCTCCCCCACATATAATGTCACCTCCCCCGTATATAATGTCACATCCCCCACATATAATGTCACCTCCCCGCATATAATGTCACCTCCCCCACATATAATGTCACCTCCCCCACATATAATGTCACCTCCCCCACATATAATGTCACATCCGCTGAATATAATGTCACCTCCCCCACATATAATGTCACATCCCCTGAATATAATGTCACCTCCCCCACATATAATGTCACCTCCCCCACATATAATGTCACATCCGCTGAATATAATGTCACCTCCCCCACATATAATGTCACATCCCCTGAATATAATGTCACGTCCCCCACATATAATGTCACCTCCCCCACATATAATGTCACATCCGCTGAATATAATGTCACCTCCCCCACATATAATGTCACATCCGCTGAATATAATGTCACCTCCCCCACATATAATGTCACATCCGCTGAATATAATGTCACCTCCCCCATGTATAATGTCACCTCTCCCACATATAATGTCACCTCCCCCACATATAATGTCACATCCCCCATGTATAATGTCACCTCCCCCACATATAATGTCACCTCCCCCACATATAATGTCACCTCCCCCACATATAATGTCACATCTGCTGAATATAATGTCACCTCCCCCACATATAATGTCACATCCCCCACGTATAATGTCACCTCCCCCACATATAATGTCACCTCCCCCACATATAATGTCACATCCCCTGAATATAATGTCACCTCCCCCACATATAATGTCACCTCCCCCACATATAATGTCACATCCCCTTAATATAATGTCACCTCCCCCACATATAATGTCACCTCCCCTGAATATAATGTCACCTCCCCCACATATAATGTCACATCCCCTGAATATAATGTCACCTCCCCCACATATAATGTCACATCCCCTGAATATAATGTCACCTCCCCCAACATATAATGTCACCTCCCCCACATATAATGTCACATCCCCTGAATATAATGTCACCTCCCCCAACATACATATATATATATTATTAGGGCTGCAACTAACGATTATTTTCATAATAGATTAGTTGGCCAATTATTGTTTTGATTAATCGACTAATCGGATAAAAACCTAAAAAAATATACACAATCCTATACCCCCCCCCCCAACCCTACAATCCCATACACACAATCATATACCCTCCCCAACCATACAATCCCATATACACAATCCTATACCCACCCTAACCATACAATCCCATATACACAATCCTATACCCTCCCCAACCATACAATCCCATATACACAATCCTATACCCACCCTAACCATACAATCCCATATACACAATCCTATACCCTCCCCAACCATACAATCCCATATACACAATCCTATACCCACCCCAACCATACAATCCCATATACACAATCCTATACCCCCCCCAACCATACAATCCCATATACACAATCCTATACCCACCCCAACCATACAATCCCATATACACAATCCTATACCCTCCCCAACCATACAATCCCATATACACAATCCTATACCCACCCCAACCATACAATCCCATATACACATCCTATACCCTCCCCAACCATACAATCCCATATACACAATCCTATACCCTCTCCAACCATACAATTCCATATACACAATCCTATACCCACCCTAACCATACAATCCCATATACACAATCCTATACCCTCCCCAACCATACAATTCCATATACACAATCCTATACCCACCCCAACCATACAATCCCATATACACCATCCTATACCCTCCCCAACCATACAATCCCATATACACAATCCTATACCCTCCCCAACCATACAATCCCATATACACAATACTATACCCTCCCCAACCATACAATTCCATATACACAATCCTATACCCTCCCCAACCATACAATCCCATATACACAATCCTATACCCACCCCAACCATACAATCCCATATACACAATCCTATACCCTCCCCAACCATACAATCCCATATACACAATCCTATACCCTCCCCGACCATACAATCCCATATACATAATCCTATACCCACCCCAACCATACAATTCCATATACACAATCCTATACCCTCCCCAACCATACAATCCCATATACACAATCCTATACCCACCCCAACCATACAATTCCATATACACAATCCTATACCCTCCCCGACCATACAATCCCATATACATAATCCTATACCCACCCCAACCATACAATTCCATATACACAATCCTATACCCTCCCCAACCATACAATCCCATATACACAATCCTATACCCACCCCAACCATACAATTCCATATACACAATCCTATACCCTCCCCAACCATACAATCCCATATACACAATCCTATACCCACCCCAACCATACAATCCCATATACACAATTATATACCCACCCCAACCATACAATCCCATATACACAATACTATACCCTCCCCAACCATACAATCCCATATACACAATTATATACCCACCCCAACCATACAATCCCATATACACAATACTATACCCTCCCCAACCATACAATTCCATATACACAATACTATACCCTCCCCAACCATACAATTCCATATACACAATCCTATACCCTCCCCAACCATACAATCCCATATACACAATCCTATACCCTCCCCAACCATACAATCCCATATACACAATACTATACCCTCCCCAACCATACAATCCCATATACACAATCATATACCCACCCCAACCATACAATCCCATATACACAATCCTATACCCACCCCAACCATACAATCCCATATACACAATCCTATACCCTCCCCAACCATACAATCCCATATACACAATCCTATACCCACCCCAACCATACAATCCCATATACACAATCCTATACCCACCCCAACCATACAATCCCATATGCACAATCATATACCCTCCCCAACCATACAATCCCATATACACAATCCTATACCCACCCCAACCATACAATCCCATATACACCATCCTATACCCTCCCCAACCATACAATCCCATATACACCATCCTATACCCTCCCCAACCATACAATCCCATATACACAATCCTATACCCGCCCCAACCATACACTCCCATATACACAATCCTATACCCACCCCAACCATACAATCCCATATACACAATCATATACCCGTCCCATATATCCTATATCCGTTTGTATTCATACATGGAGATCATATCCCCCCTTAATGTAATGTAATTTACTCAGCAGTGGGTGGAGTCATGTGATGTCAGACACTCCACAGTGGGTGGAGTAATGTGACTTCAGACACTCAGCAGTGGGCGGAGTCATGTGATGTCAGTTACTCAGCAGTGGGCGGAGTCATGTGATGTCAGTTACTCAACAGTGGGCGGAGTCATGTGATGTCAGTTACTCAGCAGTGGGCGGAGTCATGTGATGTCAGTTACTCAGCAGTGGGCGGAGTCATGTGATGTCAGTTACTCAACAGTGGGCGGAGTCATGTGATGTCAGACACTCCACAGTGGGTGGAGTCATGTGATGTCAGTTACTCAGCAGTGGGCGGAGTCATTTGATGTCAGTTACTCAGCAGTGGGCGGAGTCATGTGATGTCAGACACTCCACAGTGGGTGGAGTCATGTGATGTCAGTTACTCAACAGTGGGCGGAGTCATGTGATGTCAGACACTCCACAGTGGGTGGAGTCATGTGATGTCTGTTACTCAGCAGTGGGCGGAGTCATGTGATGTCAGACACTCCACAGTGGGCGGAGTCATGTGATGTCAGTTACTCAGCAGTGGGCGGAGTCATGTGATGTCAGTTACTCAGCAGTGGGCGGAGTCATGTGATCAGAGCTCTATAAAAGACAGCGTTTTGACAGTTGGAGGTCAGACTGTTAGAGAGGTGAGAGAGAGAAGGAAGGAGTTTTTTTCCTCTGCAGTTGTGAGCATTGTTGTATATTATAATAATGTGGCTGATCTGGATAAAGAGCGTTTCTCTGATACAGAAACTTCTGAACACCAACAAAGAAGGAAATATGTATCTCACGCCGTTCCACCACCTGAAATTTACACCAAGCTACGCGATTGGTGAGTATTATATCCCAACACACTGCAGGCCAATAGGATGCATGTCACCTCCCCTGCATATAATGTCACCTCCCCCACATATAATGTCACCTCCCCTGCATATAATGTCACCTCCCCCACATATAATGTCACCTCCCCCACATATAATGTCACCTCCCCTGCATATAATGTCACCTCCCCTGCATATGTCACCTCCCCCACATATAATGTCACATCCGCTGAATATAATGTCACATCCCCAACATTTAATGTCACCTCCCCCACATATAATGTCACATCCCCTGAATATAATGTCACCTCTCCCACATATAATGTCACCTCCCCCACATATAATGTCACCTCCCCCACATATAATGTCACATCCGCTGAATATGTCACCTCCCCCACATATAATGTCACATCCCCCATGTATAATGTCACCTCCCCCACATATAATGTCACCTCCCCCGCATATAATGTCACATCCCCCACATATAATGTCACCTCCCCGCATATAATGTCACCTCTCCCACATATAATGTCACATCCCCCATGTATAATGTCACCTCCCCGCATATAATGTCACCTCCCCCACATATAATGTCACATCCGCTGAATATAATGTCACATCCCCTACATATAATGTCACATCCCCTGAATATAATGTCACCTCCCCCACATATAATGTCACATCCGCTGAATATAATGTCACCTCCCCCACATATAATGTCACATCCCCCATGTATAATGTCACCTCCCCCACATATAATGTCACCTCCCCCACATATGTCGTCACATCCGCTGAATATAATGTCACCTCCCCCACATATAATGTCACCTCCCCCACATATAATGTCACATCCCCTGAATATAATGTCACCTCCCCCACATATAATGTCACATCCGCTGAATATAATGTCACCTCCCCCACATATAATGTCACATCCCCCATGTATAATGTCACCTCCCCCACATATAATGTCACCTCCCCCACATATAATGTCACATCCGCTGAATATAATGTCACCTCCCCCACATATAATGTCACCTCCCCCACATATAATGTCACATCCGCTGAATATAATGTCACCTCCCCCACATATAATGTCACATCCGCTGAATATAATGTCACCTCCCCCACATATAATGCCACCTCCCCCACATATAATGTCACATCCCCTACATATAATGTCACATCCCCTGAATATAATGTCACCTCCCCTACATATAATGTCACATCCACTGAATATAATGTCACATCCCCTACATATAATGTCACCTCCCCTGCATATAATGTCACCTCCCCCACATATAATGTCACCTCCCCCACATATAATGTCACATCCCCTACATATAATGTCACATCCCCTGAATATAATGTCACCTCCCCCACATATAATGTCACATCCACTGAATATAATGTCACATCCCCTACATATAATGTCACCTCCCCCATATATAATGTCACCTCCCCCACATATAATGTCACATCCCTTACATATAATGTCACATCCCCTGAATATAATGTCACCTCCCCCACATATAATGTCACATCCACTGAATATAATGTCACCTCCCCCACATATAATGTCACCTCCCCTGCATATAATGTCACCTCCCCCACATATAATGTCACCTCCCCCACATATAATGTCACCTCCCCCACATATAATGTCACATCCCCCATGTATAATGTCACCTCCCCCACATATAATGTCACCTCCCCCACATATAATGTCACATCCGCTGAATATAATGCCACCTCCCCCACATATAATGTCACCTCCCCCACATATAATGTCACATCCGCTGAATATAATGTCACATCCCCCACATATAATGTCACATCCCCTGCATATAATGTCACCTCCCCCACATATAATGTCACCTCCCCCACATATAATGTCACATCCGCTGAATATAATGTCACCTCCCCCACATATAATGTCACATCCCCCATGTATAATGTCACATCCCCCACATATAATGTCACCTCCCCCGCATATAATGTTACATCCCCCATGTATAATGTCACCTCCCCGCATATAATGTCACCTCCCCCACATATAATGTCACCTCCCCCACATATAATGTCACATCCCCCATGTATAATGTCACCTCCCCCACATATAATGTCACATCCCCCATGTATAATGTCACCTCCCCCACATATAATGTCACCTCCCCCACATATAATGTCACATCCCCTGAATATAATGTCACCTCCCCTGCATATAATGTCACCTCCCCCACATATAATGTCACATCCGCTGAATATAATGTCACCTCCCCCACATATAATGTCACCTCCCCCACATATAATGTCACATCCCCTGAATATAATGTCACCTCCCCCACATATAATGTCACATCCCCTTAATATAATGTCACCTCCCCCACATATAATGTCACATCCCCTGAATATAATGTCACCTCCCCCACATATAATGTCACATCCCCTGAATATAATGTCACCTCCCCCACATATAATGTCACATCCCCCATGTATAATGTCACCTCCCCCGCATATAATGTCACATCCCCCACATATAATGTCACCTCCCCGCATATAATGTCACCTCCCCCACATATAATGTCACCTCTCCCACATATAATGTCACATCCCCTGAATATAATGTCACATCCCCTACATATAATGTCACCTCCCCCACATATAATGTCACCTCCCCCACATATAATGTCACCTCCCCTGAATATAATGTCACATCCCCCACATATAATGTCACATCCCCTGAATATAATGTCACCTCCCCCACATATAATGTCACCTCCCCCGCATATAATGTCACATCCCCCACATATAATGTCACCTCCCCGCATATAATGTCACCTCCCCCACATATAATGTCACCTCTCCCACATATAATGTCAAATCCCCTGAATATAATGTCACCTCCCCCACATATAATGTCACATCCCCTGAATATAATGTCACCTCCCCCACATATAATGTCACATCCCCTGAATATAATGTCACCTCCCCCACATATAATGTCACCTCCCCCACATATAATGTCACATCCCCTGAATATAATGTCACCTCCCCCACATATAATGTCACATCCCCCATGTATAATGTCACCTCCCCCACATATAATGTCACATCCGCTGAATATAATGTCACCTCCCCCACATATAATGTCACATCCCCCATGTATAATGTCACCTCCCCCACATATAATGTCACATCCCCCATGTATAATGTCACCTCCCCCGCATATAATGTCACATCCCTCACATATAATGTCACCTCCCCGCATATAATGTCACCTCCTCCACATATAATGTCACATCCCCTGAATATAATGTCACCTCCCCCACATATAATGTCACCTCCCCCACATATAATGTCACATCCCCTGAATATAATATCACCTCCCCCACATATAATGTCACCTCCCCCACATATAATGTCACATCCCCTGAATATAATGTCACCTCCCCCACATATAATGTCACATCCCCCATGTATAATGTCACCTCTCCCACATATAATGTCACCTCCCCCACATATAATGTCACATCCCCTGAATATAATGTCACCTCCCCCACATATAATGTCACATCCCCTGAATATAATGTCACCTCCCCCACATATAATGTCACCTCCCCCACATATAATGTCACATCCCCTGAATATAATGTCACCTCCCCCACATATAATGTCACATCCCCTGAATATAATGTCACCTCCCCCAGATATAATGTCACCTCCCCCACATATAATGTCACATCCCCTGAATATAATGTCACCTCCCCCACATATAATGTCACCTCCCCCACATATAATGTCACATCCCCTGAATATAATGTCACCTCCCCCACATATAATGTCACCTCTCCCACATATAATGTCACCTCCCCCACATATAATGTCACATCCCCTGAATATAATGTCACCTCCCCCACATATAATGTCACCTCCCCCACATATAATGTCACATCTCCTGAATATAATGTCACCTCCCCCACATATAATGTCACCTCCCCCACATATAATGTCACATCCCCTGAATATAATGTCACCTCCCCCACATATAATGTCACCTCCCCCACATATAATGTCACATCCCCTGAATATAATGTCACCTCCCCCACATATAATGTCACATCCCCCATGTATAATGTCACCTCTCACACATATAATGTCACCTCCCCCACATATAATGTCACATCCCCTGAATATAATGTCACCTCCCCCACATATAATGTCACATCCCCTGAATATAATGTCACCTCCCCCACATATAATGTCACCTCCCCCACATATAATGTCACATCCCCTGAATATAATGTCACCTCCCCCACATATAATGTCACCTCTCCCACATATAATGTCACATCCCCTGAATATAATGTCACCTCCCCCACATATAATGTCACCTCCCCCACATATAATGTCACATCCCCTGAATATAATGTCACCTCCCCCACATATAATGTCACCTCCCCCACATATAATGTCACATCCCCTACATATAATGTCACCTCTCCCACATATAATGTCACATCCCCTGAATATAATGTCACCTCCCCCACATATAATGTCACCTCCCCCACATATAATGTCACATCCCCTGAATATAATGTCACCTCCCCCACATATAATGTCACCTCCCCCACATATAATGTCACATCCCCTGAATATAATGTCACCTCCCCCACATATAATGTCACCTCCCCCACATATAATGTCACCTCTCCCACATATAATGTCACCTCCCCCACATATAATGTCACATCCCCTGAATATAATGTCACCTCCCCCACATATAATGTCACCTCCCCCACATATAATGTCACATCCCCTGAATATAATGTCACCTCCCCCACATATAATGTCACCTCCCCCACATATAATGTCACATCCCCTGAATATAATGTCACCTCCCCCACATATAATGTCACCTCCCCCACATATAATGTCACATCCCCTGAATATAATGTCACCTCCCCCACATATAATGTCACCTCCCCCACATATAATGTCACATCCCCTGAATATAATGTCACCTCCCCCACATATAATGTCACCTCCCCCACATATAATGTCACATCCCCTGAATATAATGTCACCTCCCCCACATATAATGTCACCTCCCCCACATATAATGTCACATCCCCTGAATATAATGTCACCTCCCCCACATATAATGTCACCTCCCCCACATATAATGTCACATCCCCTACATATAATGTCACCTCTCCCACATATAATGTCACATCCCCTGAATATAATGTCACCTCCCCCACATATAATGTCACCTCCCCCACATATAATGTCACATCCCCTAAATATAATGTCACCTCCCCCACATATAATGTCACCTCCCCCACATATAATGTCACATCCCCTGAATATAATGTCACCTCCCCCACATATAATGTCACCTCCCCCACATATAATGTCACCTCTCCCACATATAATGTCACCTCCCCCACATATAATGTCACATCCCCTGAATATAATGTCACCTCCCCCACATATAATGTCACCTCCCCCACATATAATGTCACATCCCCTGAATATAATGTCACCTCCCCCACATATAATGTCACCTCCCCCACATATAATGTCACATCCCCTGAATATAATGTCACCTCCCCCACATATAATGTCACCTCCCCCACATGTATAATGTCACCTCCCCCACATATAATGTCACATCCCCTGAATATAATGTCACCTCCCCCACATATAATGTCACCTCCCCCACATATAATGTCACATCCCCTGAATATAATGTCACCTCCCCCACATATAATGTCACCTCCCCCACATATAATGTCACATCCCCTGAATATAATGTCACCTCCCCCACATATAATGTCACCTCCCCCACATATAATGTCACATCCCCTGAATATAATGTCACCTCCCCCACATATAATGTCACCTCCCCCACATATAATGTCACATCCCCTGAATATAATGTCACCTCCCCCACATATAATGTCACCTCCCCCACATATAATGTCACATCCCCTGAATATAATGTCACCTCCCCCAACATATATATATATATATATTTTATTAGGGCTGCAACTAACGATTATTTTCATAATCGATTAGTTGGCTGATTATTGTTTCGATTAATCGACTAATCGGATAAAAACCAAAAAAAAAAAAAAAAAAGTGTATAATTGAGTTAATATTCTTGAATATTTATATGTAGAGGTAAATATAAATATCCGGCTATATACAGTGGGTACGGAAAGTATTCAGACCCCCTTAAATTTTTCACTCTTTGTTATATTGCAGCCATTCTTCTTCCTCATGAATGTACACATAGCACCCCATACTGACAGAAAAACACAGAATTGTTGACATTGTTGCAGATTTATTAAAGAAGAAAAACTGAAATATCACATGGTCCTAAGTATTCAGACCCTTTGCTCAGTATTTAGTAGAAGCCCCCTTTTGATCTAATACAGCCAGGAGTCTTTTTGGGAAAGATACAACAAGTCTTTCACACCTAGATTTGGGGATCCTCTGCCATTCCTCCTTGCAGATCCTCTCCAGTTCTGTCAGGTTGGATGGTAAACGTTGGTGGACAGACATTTTTAGGTCTCTCCAGAGATGCTCAATTGGGTTTAAGTCAGGGCTCTGGCTGGGCCATTCAAGAACAGTCACGGAGTTGTTGTGAAGCCACTCCTTCGTTATTTTAGCTGTGTGCTTAGGGTCATTGTCTTGTTGGAAGGTAAACCTTCGGCCCAGTCTGAGGTCCAGAGCACTCTGGAGAAGGTTTTTGTCCAGGATATCCCTGTACTTGGCCGCATTCATCTTTCCCTCGATTGCAACCAGTCGTCCTGTCCCTGCAGCTGAAAAACACCCCCACAGAATGATGCTGCCACCACCATGCTTCACTGTTGGGACTGTATTGGACAGGTGATGAGCAGTGCCTGGTTTTCTCCACACATACCGCTTAGAATTAAGGCCAAAAAGTTCTATTTTGGTCTCATCAGACCAGAGAATCTTATTTCTCACCATCTTGGAGTCCTTCAGGTGTTTTTTAGCAAACTCCATGCGGGCTTTCATGTGTCTTACACTGAGGAGAGGCTTCCGTCGGGCCACTCTGCCATAAAGCCCCGACTGGTGGAGGGCTGCAGTGATGGTTGACTTTCTACAACTTTCTCCCATCTCCTGACTGCATCTCTGGAGCTCAGCCACAGTGATCGTTGGGTTCTTCTTTACCTCTCTCACCAAGGCTCTTCTCCCCCGATAGCTCAGTTTGGCCGGACGGCCAGCTCTAGGAAGGGTTCTGGTCGTCCCAAACATCTTCCATTTGAGGATTATGGAGGCCACTGTGCTCTTAGGAACCTTAAGTGCAGCAGAAATCTTTTTGTAACCTTGGCCAGATCTGTGCCTTGCCACAATTCTGTCTCTGAGCTCTTCAGGCAGTTCCTTTGACCTCATGATTCTCATTTGCTCTGACATGCATTGTGATCTGGAAGGTCTTATATAGACAGGTGTGTGGCTTTCCTAATCAAGTCCAATCAGTATAATCAAACACAGCTGGACTCAAATGAAGGTGTAGAACCATCTCAAGGATGATCAGAAGAAATGGAAAGCACCTGAGTTAAATATATGAGTGTCACAGCAAAGGGTCTGAATACTTAGGACCATGTGATATTTCAGTTTTTCTTTTTTAATAAATCTGCAACAATGTCAACAAATTCTGTGTTTTTCTGTCAGTATGGGGTGCTATGTGTACATTCATGAGGAAGAAGAATGAACTTAAATGATTTTAGCAAATGGCTGCAATATAACAAAGAGTGAAAAATTTAAGGGGGTCTGAATACTTTCCGTACCCACTGTAATCCACTCTGAGACAGATCTATGGATTATTAGAGCTATAAATCTGCTACAGATCACAGATCAATATTTATAAAAGACCTAAAACACCGTTCTGGAAATGTTCAGAGCGGATTGGTATATAATATCCATCATAGACTCTCTTATTAATAGGCAGCTCCCTGCCCCCGCTGTCACTTGTGCTGGCCATACACAAACTACATTTTTTTTTTTTTATCACCGGTCATGATGGGGTTAAAAAAAATAGCCCTTTATAGTAAAAAAAACAGCAAATATGGCTACTGTAATATAATTATAATTTCTACTGTAATATAATTATAATTTCTACTGTAATATAATTATAATTTCTACTGTAATATAATTATAATTTCTACTGTAAAACAGTGAAGTATTGTATTTTGTATGGTGTATGTATATAATAAATATGCCCAGAAGTCGGATATTTTATCTGGGAGTCAGACATGAAGCTATATGAAGGGGGGAGGGGGGATAACATTTATATACTAAAGGCTGAGAATTATTTTTATTCTTCATGAATATAATAATTTTAAATATAATGCACAATACTAGTAAACTTTTACTTTAACCACTTGCCAACTGCCGCACGACTATATACGGGGCAGTCCGCCCCTCACAGGTAAAGTGAGGTATGGGTACTTCACTAGCCTATGAGGCTCTAGGGAGTGAGTGGGCGCCGCCAGAGGCATGCTCCCGCTCACTGACGCCCCCCCCCCGAGCGTGTGAGTGGCGGACCCGATGTTCGCTGCTCACTCGCGATCGTCGGTTACACCGGGAGAAAGGCAGGCGGATGATGTAAACAAAGCCGTCTGTCATTCTCCCTGTGTAACAGCAGAGATCATACAATCCTGCTATGTAGGACCGTAGATCTCTGCTGTTACATCACAAGCCACAGCCAATCACAGTTAGAAGCACGCCCCTAGGGACACACTTAACCCCTTCTTCTCAAAAAAAAAAAGTTAACCCCTTCACTGCCAGTGTCTTTTTTACAGTGACAGTGCATATGTATAGCACTGATTAGTGTAGAAATGTCACTGGTAACCCCAAAAGTGTCAAAAATGTCAGTCAAGGGTCTGATCTGTCCGCCGCAATACCGCAAAAAAAAAAAAAAAAAAAAAAAAAAAAATCGCAGATCGCCGCCATTACTCATTAAAAAAAAAACAATAAAAATAACAAAAAATTTTCCCTTAGTAAACGCAATAACTTTTGCACAAACCAATCAAAATACGCTTATTGCGATTTTATTTACCAAACATAGATAGCAGAAAACAAATTGGCCTAAAATGTTAAAAATTTAGATTTTTCCATTTTTTTGGGGGGGGTGAATTTCATATAAAAAAATGTGAAAAATATTGTTATTTTTCCAAAATTGTCGATTTTTTTTGTTTATAGCGCATGATCAAAAAATCGCACAGGTGATCAAATACCACCAAAAGAAAGCTCTGTTTGTGGGAAAATAAGGACGTCAAATTCATTTGGGTACGGCGTCGCACGACCGCGCAATTGTCTGTTAAAGTCACGCAGTGGCGAATCTCAAAATAGGGCCTGGTCAGGAAGGGGGTAAAATCTTCCGGGGCTTAAGTGGTTAAATGTTGTAATGCCTTCTATCACCTCTAGTCTATGGGCCTCCACCTTCTCTGGGGTCAGATGCTGATCTTCCCTTCACAGAGCCCTTAAAGTGATTGGAAATGTTGGATTTTTTCTTTAACAACAATCTTGTCAGACTTCCCCTCTCTGTGTAATGATTTTTCACAGAGCAGCACTGATTCTCCTCTTATGCCCCCCCCCCATGGCACTTCTGGCCCCTCCTGCCTTCAAAGTGCCCCTATAAGAAGCAGCAAAGTATACACAAAGTATGTACAGAGTGTCCCTATAGGAAGCAGCAAAGTATAGTACTGTATAGAGTGTCCCTATAGGAAGCAGCAAAGTATAGTACTGTATAGAATGTCCCTATAGGAAGCAGCAAAGTATAGTACTGTATAGAGTGTCCCTATAGGAAGCAGCAAAGTATAGTACTGTATAGAATGTCCCTATAGGAAGCAGCAAAGTATAATACTGTATAGAGTGTCCCTATAGGAAGCAGCAAAGTATAGTACTGTATAGAGTGTCCCTACAGGAAGCAGCAAAGTATAGTACTGTATAGAGTGTCCCTATAAGAAGCAGCAAAGTATAGTACTGTATAGAGTGTCCCTATAGGAAGCAGCAAAGTATAGTACTGTATAGAGTGTCCCTATAGGAAGCAGCAAAGTATAGTACTGTATAGAATGTCCCTATAGGAAGCAGCAAAGTATAGTACTGTATAGAGTGTCCCTACAGGAAGCAGCAAAGTATAGTACTGTATAGAGTGTCCCTATAAGAAGCAGCAAAGTATAGTACTGTATAGAATGTCCCTATAGGAAGCAGCAAAGTATAGTACTGTATAGAGTGTCCCTATAGGAAGCAGCAAAGTATAGTACTGTACAGAGTGTCCCTCTGCCTTTAGAATCACTTGGTTCCTTATCTTGCCCAGGACTACATTTCCCATGAGGCATTGCCTTAATGGGAAATTTATTCTAATAACGCGATGACATTCACTTTCATATTTAAATAAAAATGCATTTAAATGTCCACAGATTCTGTGTGACATCAATAAACGATATGCCAGTAGCAGGAATATAACCATTTCTTTCTCTCTTTAGGTGATAATGATGAATCCCTCATCAGAGAACCGACCATACGAGTTCCATATACCAGCAAGAGCGAGAAAATCGCGACAACCATGGAGGACAAGGAGATTGATGTCACTCCATCTAGGATGAGGGATAAGGAGATTGATGTCACTCCATCAAGCATGGAGGACAATGACATTGAAGTCACTCCATCAAGCATGGAGAACAATGACATTGAAGTCACTCCATCAAGCATGGAGGACAAGGAGATTGAAGTCACTCCATCAAGCATGGAGGACAAGGAGATTGTAGTCACTCCATCAAGCATGGAGGACAAGGAGATTGAAGTCACTCCATCAAGCATGGAGGACAAGGAGATTGAAGTCACTCCATCAAGCATGGAGGACAAGGAGATTGAAGTCACTCCATCAAGCATGGAGGACAAGGAGATTGAAGTCACTCCATCAAGCATGGAGAACAAGAAGATTGAAGTCACTCCATCAAGCATGGAGGACAAGGAGCCTGAAGTCACTCCATTAGTCATGGAGGACAATGACATTGAAGTCACTCCATCAAGCATGGAGGACAAGGAGCCTGAAGTCACTCCATCAAGCATGGAGGACAAGGATATTGAAGTCACTCCATCAAGCATGGAGGACAAGGAGATTGAAGCCACTCCATCAAGCATGGAGGACAAGGAAATTGAAGTCACACCATCAAGCATGGAGGACAAGGAGATTGAAGTCACTCCATCAACCATGGAGGACAATGACATTGAAGTCACTCCATCAAGCATGGAGGACAAGGAGATTGAAGTCACTCCATCAAGCATGGAGGACAAGAAGATTGAAGTCACTCCATCAAGCATGGAGGACAAGGAGATTGAAGTCACTCTATCAAGCATGGAGGACAAGGAGATTGAAGTCACTCCATCAAGCATGGAGGACAAGAAGATTGAAGTCACTCCATCAAGCATGGAGGACAAGAAGATTGAAGTCACTCCATCAAGCATGGAGGACAAGAAGATTGAAGTCACTCCATCAAGCATGGAGGACAAGAAGATTGAAGTCACTCCATCAAGCATGGAGGACAAGGAGATTGAAGTCACTCCATCAAGCATGGAGGACAAGGAGATTGAAGTCACACCATCAAGCATTGAGGACAAGGAGATTGAAGTCACTCCATCAAGCATGGAGGACAAGGAGATTGACGTCACTCTATCAAGCATGGAGGACAAGGAGCCTGAAGTCACTTCGTCAAGCATCAAGCGGGAATCTTTAGGTCCTCCAAAAGCCAGTAGCGCCACACACCATGGGACATCTCCACCGGTCCCATCTAGTGGTGACATAAAGGAGAAGTCATATAAGCTATCCATCGAAGACTTGACCTTCCATGGAATTCTTGGACAGGGGGCCTTCGGGAAGGTAATGTTGGCCTCCCATCCTGCCACTAATAAGAAGCTGGCGGTAAAGTTCATTAAGAAAAGGAAATTCCTCAACGATGGTGTGCATAGTATCAGTACAGAGGTTGATGTGCTGCAACGAATGGGAGGAAGTCCATTCATTACACATCTGTATGGAACATTCCAAACAAAAGTAAGTGTCCATTCATCTTTCCATTTCTTCATCTTCTGAGAGGAGATCCCACACTGCACTGTGTGCGCATTTCCGTATCTTCCTCCACAAAGGGAAGTTATGAATGTCTACAATGTAACCTTTCTCTCTTCTTTTCACACAGAATTATTTGGCCATTGTACAGGAGTACGTGAACGGCGGGAACCTTCAGGAATTAATCAATGTTGCTCCAATTGATGTTGAAACCTTAAGGTAAGTAAAATGACTGAGCCACACTGTAGTTGGGGGTGGGCGGCTAACCACTTAGGACAGGTAGTGACATAGCCACGCCCCTCCGACTAAACCTGTCCATCCATACACCTATGGACTATAGGAAGAAGTCACTTTGTGAGGATTTTCAATGCTAATTCATATTTTTCTTTCTCCATCAGACATCTCACCGCTGAACTTGTTTGTGGCCTGCAGTACCTGCATTCTTCCGAGGTCGTCCACAGAGATATCAAGCCGGAGAATATCTTACTGGACCGCGATGGCCACGTTAGAATTGGTGACTTCAGCTTGGCTGCATCGAACGTCTCATCTTCTAGGAGGATCAAAGGATGCGTGGGGACACTAACTTATATGGCACCAGAGGTAAGATAAGAATTCCTCCATCACCTATGGAGTCACCTCTATCCTCAGCCTGGCCTGACAAGGAGATGCTCACCTTCTCTCTATTATGTTTCTACAGGTTTTCCGGCACCAGGAATACTGTTCAATGGCTGACTATTACTCCCTAGGAGTAACCGTATACAAGATGGCAACAGGAAAACATCCTTTCTACACCGACCAGAAGAGCCGTTATGGGTTGCAGATGGCAATGAATATCATGCCGCCTCATTATCCAGAGGACATGGACACTGACCTACGAGACCTCATTGACAGGGTAAGTAGACATAGAGCTTTAGAGAAAATCCTCTCCAGGTTATATAGAAATTCTTAGGATTTTAGAAAACATGACTGCACAGTCCTACCTGCACAACACTGATTTAGGTCATAGCAGAACTTTCATCAACCGACTGCTAAGTGGAAGGACGTGCCTTCACTGCTAGCCCACCTGAGCAGTCTCAGTCTTATCATCAACACAGCAGCAGCCCTTATGTCCCTTTAGAGTCTTAGCAAGTAAACCACCAAAACTGAAAACCCCCCTGCAGAGGAAGGGTGAGGAAAGTAACAGCCCTGGTGTCCCCTATAACCCCAATTCAGGGGATGTGTATAACTCAAATTCACAGTCTGTGTAGTTTAGGGGAATCAAACTCAATTTTATCGTGGGCCACATCAGCATTATTGTTGCCCTCAAGAGCACCCCAACCCCCCTTATATTAGATGTTAAGAGTCCCCCCACCCTCCCATACAATACAGTGCACCCCCCTATCTTGTGCTGCTGACAGGAAGAAGCTAGGGTGGAGCTGGGAAGCAGAAAGTGCAGGGTCTGGAGGAGGACCAGAGGAGGTGTCTGCTGAATGCTGGGAGGCGAGGATGAGGGGGTGCTGAAACTTCACATAGAGGTGCAGGATCTGTAAGAGGAATTCTGATTTCCTCTCTGCTGTTTACTGCTGAGACAGAATGGGGGCGGAAGCGAGGGGGTGCCACACCTGCAGGAGAGGGGAAAGGGCCACATGAAATGGCCTGGTGGGCCAGATTCGGCCCGCGGGTCTTGTGTTTGACACATGTAGTGTTGTTGATTTGGAAAGTGACAGGGCCAATCACACATGCAGAAAATTCCATTTCTGAGGACATTCCTTACACAGGCAGCATATAGGATTCTCTTGAGGCTGCCAATGAAAACAAATCATGGCAGTTGCAGATTTAACAGAAAGATCGCTTTTAGTACATTCCTAAGAACAATAAAGGGTTAGTTCTCCTTTACCCGAAAACCTCCTATGCAGGTAGGAGTGATCTGTAGATAAACACAAAATGTACGGCTCTGACTAAAGCTAAATAATGGCCTTGCTATAGGTGTAGGCCTTTTATGTACCACAAGAAGCCTGACCTGAAAACTCCCAGGAGGTTGCTAGGGCGTTGCTAAGCAGGGCCTAACTATTACTGTTCACTTCCACCATCAGAGGAGCGAGCTCACAAACACTGAGCTCAGAGCTTCTCTATCAGAGGAGACAAAGCGCATGTGAGGGGGTTCGAATCACAGAAAGAGCTCGCTCCTATGATGGTGGAGGTGTCCAGTAATCGCTAGGCCTCACTTAGCAATGTCCTGGGAGTATTCCGGTCAGGCTTCATAGGTAGGTAAATGGCCTACACCTATAGCAAGGGCATTCGTCACCAAGCTCAACTCCTCACACAGTTTCTTGTGGCTGGAAACCGGTGCTCAGGAAGAAGTTTCCCGCACTCTGTTCAAGGA
The DNA here is from genome assembly GCF_965119305.1 of Pelophylax lessonae. NCBI lineage: Eukaryota > Metazoa > Chordata > Amphibia > Anura > Ranidae > Pelophylax > Pelophylax lessonae. Next base: position 688,298,662 of record NC_138770.1, on the reverse strand, counting down.
ATCCAAAATACAGTTGAGCGGGAACTCCGTATAATCCGTAATATGAAGATATTTTATTGCCTACATGTAGAACATGCTGGTAATATGCTAATGCATTTCAGCTGCAAGGCTGTTACAGCCGAAACGCGTTAGTGTATTACCAGTATATTTTACATGTAGCCAATAAAGTATCTTCATTGTACGGATTATACCGAGTGTCGGCTCAACTGGATTTTTAATTCTTCAACTTTAGACAAAGCTGCACCCAATGTTTTTATATACAGGGGCCCCTTTCCTGCAAAGGCAGTTTTCTGGTAAAGGGGAAGTAACCCTTTAACCCAATCCAGTAATGACATTGTAGCTGCTTTAAAAGTAAAATCAGGGAAGCTGAAATATGTAACTGTCAGAATCAAATATTAAAAGAGGAAATTCTATTGTTCGGATATTGTTCTCGTTGTATCAGTGTTCTTATTGTATTTTATTTCTCTTTACAGCTCCTCTGTAAAAGCCAAAATCTGCGATCATACCTAGTAGAAGACATCAGGGGGCACCCATTCTTTAAAGGCATCAACTGGAAGGACGTGGAGTCAGGAAAGACATGGACGACACTGAATTCACCACCAGTAAGTATACGAATAAGGGAGGATCCTGAGTAAATATGGGGGGGGAGGGGGAGAGGTATTTCAGTGAAAGGCTCATCTTCACTACTTAAGATTTTAGCCTAACAGAATTTTCGCATCGATTATTAATTTTGATATCAATAGATGCATGTGAAGGGTGTGTTATTACATGTAACACTTTTTATTACCACTAGAGGGGGCTGGGGTTTAATGAGCCTGATTGGGGTACTTTTACATACATTGGGAAGTTGGGGTTCACCAAGCTTTGTTACCATCGATCAGGAATATTGATGAATGACTTTTTCTCTTTCCAGATTCTCTTTGAAGTTCCGGATGGAAGAATAGAAGTGGCTGAATTTCTGTGCCGCGAAGACCTGGACAAACCGATAAACCAAGAAGAACAGGATTTCTTCTGGGACTTCTCCTATGTCAGTGAGAGTCTGCGACTACGATCGATGTCTTCGCCATCATCTGGGGATGACAAGACCAGGCAACAAACAGTGTCCTCCTCTCCAACATCATCATTGGGGTTGGGGGACCACGAAGCTCTCCTGAGAGAGTGGCAGCTGTTCTACGAAGCTGAGACTGGGCAACAACCAGTCTCCTCCTCTCCAACACCATCATTGGAGGACCACGAATGTCTAGAGAGAGAGTGGCAGCTGTTCTATGAGGCTGAGACTGGGCAACAACCAGTCTCCTCCTCTCCAGCACCATCCTTGGAGGACCACGAACGTCTAGAGAGAGAGTGGCAGCTGTTCTATGAGGCTGAGACTGGGCAACAACCAGTCTCCTCCTCTCCAGCACCATCATTGGAGGACCACGAACGTCTAGAGAGAGAGTGGCAGCTGTTCTATGAGGCTGAAACTAGCCAACAACCAGAGTCCTCCTCTCCAACACCATCATTGGAGGACCACAAACGTCTAGAGAGAGAGTGGCAGCTGTTCTACGAGGCTGAGACTAGGACACAACCAGAGTCCTCCTCTCCAACACCATCATTGGAGGACAATGAAACTCTAGAGAGAGAGTGGCATCTGTTCTATGAAGCTGAGACTAGGCAACAACCAGAGTCCTCCTCTCCAACACCATCATTGGAGGAATATGAATGTCTAGAGAGAGAGTTGCAGCTGTTCTATGAGGCTGAAACTAGCCAACAATCAGTGTCCTCCTCTCCAACACCATCATTGGAGGAATATGAACGTCTAGAGAGAGAGTTGCAGCTGTTCTATGAGGCTGAAACTAGCCAACAACCAGAGTCCTCCTCTCCAGCACCATCATTGGAGGACCACGAACATCTAGAGAGAGAGTGGCAGCTGTTCTATGAGGCTGAGACTGGGCAACAACCAGTCTCCTCCTCTCCAGCACCATCCTTGGAGGACCACAAACGTCTAGAGAGAGAGTGGCAGCTGTTCTATGAGGCTGAAACTAGCCAACAACCAGAGTCCTCCTCTCCAACACCATCATTGGAGGACCACAAACGTCTAGAGAGAGAGTGGCAGCTGTTCTATGAGGCTGAGACTAGGACACAACCAGAGTCCTCCTCTCCAACACCATCATTGGAGGACAATGAAACTCTAGAGAGAGAGTGGCAGCTGTTCTATGAGGCTGAGACTAGGCAACAACCAGAGTCCTCCTCTCCAACACCATCATTGGAGGAATATGAACGTCTAGAGAGAGAGTTGCAGCTGTTCTATGAGGCTGAAACTAGCCAACAACCAGAGTCCTCCTCTCCAACACCATCATTGGAGGAATATGAATGTCTAGAGAGAGAGTTGCAGCTGTTCTATGAGGCTGAAACTAGCCAACAATCAGTGTCCTCCTCTCCAACACCATCATTGGAGGAATATGAACGTCTAGAGAGAGAGTTGCAGCTGTTCTATGAGGCTGAAACTAGCCAACAACCAGAGTCCTCCTCTCCAGCACCATCATTGGAGGACCACGAACGTCTAGAGAGAGAGTGGCAGCTGTTCTATGAGGCTGAGACTGGGCAACAACCAGTCTCCTCCTCTCCAACACCATCATTGGAGGACCACAAACGTCTAGAGAGAGAGTGGCAGCTGTTCTATGAGGCTGAGACTAGGACACAACCAGAGTCCTCCTCTCCAACACCATCATTGGAGGACAATGAAACTCTAGAGAGAGAGTGGCAGCTGTTCTATGAGGCTCAGACTAAGCAACAATCAGTCTCCTCCTCTCCAACACCATCATTGGAGGACCACGAACTTCTAGAGAGAGAGTGGCAGCTGTTCTATGAGGCTGAAACTAGCCAACAACCAGAGTCCTCCTCTCCAGCACCATCAATGGGGGACAATGAAACTCTAGAGAAAGAGTGGCAGCTGTACTATGAGGCTGAAACTAGCCAACAACCAGAGTCCCCCTCTCCAGCACCATCATTGGGGGACCATGAACGTCTAGAGAGAGAGTGGCAGCTGTTCTATGAGGCTGAAACTAGCCAACAACCAGAGTCCTCCTCTCCAGCACCATCATTGGAGGACCACAAAACTCTAGAGAAAGAGTGGCAGCTGTTCTATGAGGCTGAAACTAGCCAACAACCAGAGTCCTCCTCTCCAACACCATCATTGGAGGACCACGAACGTCTAGAGAGAGAGTGGCAGCTGTTCTATGAGGCTGAAACTAGCCAACAATCAGTGTCTTCCTTTTCATCATCATCATTGGGGGAACATGAAACTATGCTGAGACAGTGGCAGGTTGTTGGCGTGTGGCAGGGTGCCATGCGTGTGGCCTAAGCGAGCAGCTGAGCCAACCCCCAATGTAACATTCATCTTTAGGGCAATATGATACTTTTGACTACAACTCTCCCCAATTTATAAGTGGTGGGCAGAGACTGACCCTTGAGTTCCAGTCACTGGTAACCTATTCTAAGCCCAACAGTCAAGGGACACTATGAGACTAGGAAATGAGCAGTGTCCTCCTCTCCAACATCGTCACAACATCGGGGGACAACAAAATTCTACTGAGTGAGTGGCAGCGATTCTACGAGGCTGAGACTAGGCAACGACCAATACCCTCCTCTTCAACATCGTCACTGGGGGACCAGAAAACTCTACTGAGAGAGTGGCAGCGATTCTACGAGGCTGAGACTAGGCAACGACCAATACCCTCCTCTTCAACATCGTCACTGGGGGACCAGAAAACTCTACTGAGTGAGTGGCAGCGATTCTACGAGGCTAAGACTAGGCAACGACCAATACCCTCCTCTTCAACATCGTCACTGGGGGACCAGAAAACTCTACTGAGAGAGTGGCAGCGATTCTACGAGGCTGAGACTAGGCAACGACCAATACCCTCCTCTTCAACATCGTCACTGTGGGACCAGAAAACTCTACTGAGAGAGTGGCAGCGATTCTACGAGGCTGAGACTAGGCAACGACCGATACCCTCCTCTTCAACATCGTCACTGGGGGACCATGAAACTCTACTGAGAGAGTGGCAGCGATTCTACGAGGCTGAGACTAGGCAACGACCGATACCCTCCTCTTCAACATCGTCACTGGGGGACCATGAAACTCTACTGAGAGAGCTGAAGCTGAGAAAAGAGGTATGATTCTTTCCATCTTCTATTTCCATCTCCATCCTGTACTGTTCTCCTCCACTGACCCCAACCCCCGAAAGTAATTATACTAAGGTCCACGTTTTTTTTGGAGGTCTTAACTTTGCAGGGACAGCATTTGGGCCTGCAGATTGTGGTGAACGGTAAATTGAGGGGTCGGGGGGGGGGGGGATTTTACTTGTGGAGCCATAACAGTTTTTTTGCAGAGCTCCAGGAATGGAGGGGGATGTCCCCACAGATCTAAATATGCAAGATACATTTTAAATGGAAAAATCTATTTTAACACTTAACAATTACAAATGACTTCCATATATTTTGTAACTTTTATTCTCATAATATCCACATATTTTCAATATATTGACAGTTTATTTTTTATCTTCCTTATAGATTCCTGACAATTGACCAAGAGTATCTTCAATGGGTCAACATCCATCTGAGGGTGATGTATATTCCACGGGGGTGTAAGTCAACACACCCACTCATGACAGAGTAAGTGAAACATACATTTTCTCCCAGTTCAGACCATTAAAAACCCATGGGCGAGTGCAGGACCATACAGAGAAAGGCTCCCATATAGATGATTCTGATTTGTGCATCGGCCACAGTCCAGAAGGCCAGCCAGAGAAAAGCACAATCTCAGGCTCCACTAGGGAGCAACTTGCCCCGATCACTCCCAAAGAGTCGCTTTTGCACATGCCATTGGCAGGACATAAGGGAGGAGAGGTGGACTATGGGGGAATAGTCTAATTAGCATGTACACATGCTGTGCTGTTGTCTCTATGGGCAGGTTTCTCCCTATGGGGGGTGGAGCCTAAGACTGCACTTCTCTCTGGACAGTCTTCCAGACTGTGGCCTATCCACAAATCAGAATAATTCTGATCTCTATGGGAGCCCTGAGGGCCCAGCCTTTCTCTGTATGGGCCTGGACTCTCCCATGGGATTTTTAATCGTCTGATCTGGAATAAAATGTAGGTTTCACCTACACTGTCATGATTGGGTTTGTTGACTTGCACCCCCGTAAAATATACATCACCCACGATATTGGGTTCCCACGTCTACCTTCTGAGCATTGTACAAGGAGATGAATGGGGCACCCTAGACTGATTGATCCAATCGCCTTAGGAGATTAGAAAGGAGTTTCTCCCCCTTGGAGGAAGATTCTTTAGAGGCATCAACTGGAAGGACTTGGAGACAGGAAAGACACAGACGGCACTGAACTCACGAGACCTGTAAGTATGCAAATAAGGGAGCATCCTCAGTAAATCTGGGGGGTGGGGGGGTGGGCGGGGTATTTCAGTGGCAGGCTCTTCTTCGCTACTTAAGTTTATATTCTAACAGAATTTTCACATCGATCAATAATTTTGATATAGATAGATACTTGTTAATGCAATGTAACACTTTTTATGACCACTAGCGGGGGCTGGGGCTGAATGAGCCTACTTGGGGTACATTTCCACACATTGGGACGTTGGGGTTCACCAAGCTTTGTTACCATCGATCAGGAATATTGATGAATGACTTTTTCTCTTTCCAGATTCTCTTTGAAGTTCCGGATGGAACAATAGAAGTGGCTGAATTTCTGTGCATCGATGCCCTGGACAAACCGACACACCAAGAAGAACAGGATCTTTTCTGGGACTTCACCTACGTCAGTGAGAGTCTGCGACTACGATCGACGTCCTCGCCATCATCATCGGGGAATGCCAAGACCAGGCAACAACCAGTGTCCTCCTCTCCAACATCGTTGTGCTGTTTTTTCTATGCTCCCTAGGGGGGTGGAGCTTGAGATTGCACTTCCTCCTGGACAGCCTTCAAGACTGTGCCCTATCCACCAATCAGAATAATTCTGATCTATATGGAAGCCCTGAGGGGCCGGCCTTTCTGTGTATGGGCCTGCACTCTCCCATGGGATTATTTATGTACTGATCTGGAATAAAATGTATATTTATACCTTACACTGTCATGATTGTGTGTGTTGATTTACACCCCAGTCTTTATGAAGCCTTGAAAACTCAAAATATTGCTTTTCTAGTGGGAGGAGCTTAAAGAGGAAGTGATGTCATTTGATATGTTGATTAACCACTTACGGACCGCCCACCGCAGTTTTACATCGGTACTTTGACGTTAAATACCGGTGTTATGGCAGCAGAGATCAGATAGCAGATAGCAGCCATAACCCCGGTATTTCAAAACAAACAGGTGCTGCCCAAGAAAAATGAATAGTGAATATGTCAAAAAATAATGTGTATAATGACAATATGTGTAAAAAATAAGCAAACTCAATGACCTTAAATCATAAGTGATTCCCAACATCACACAAAAAAATCAAAAAAGAAATAAGTGTCAATAAATCAATATGTGCATACACTGAAAATCATGAAATGAAATGTCCATAAATAGATGCATTCCAATCCTCAAAGTAATGGCCACCACAGAAGTGATTAATATATAATATTGTGCTTCACTCCACTGCCACCAGAGATCAAAGCCTCTCACCTTAAGATTTGACCCAGAACACTGAGTCAAAAACAACTTTTTTACCCCTCTGGGGTCACAGCACAGGCAGATGTCACCAAATGGTAAGGAGGTCTCAGACGGATGCACAGGGACAAGGTAACAGCGATGGTGCCACTTTCACACAGGGCACATAGAGATCACAAGATAAGCAAAGAAGCAAAAAGAAATCTAATGCTCTCCGTGCGGATAAGCTGGTAACAGACGTTTAGTAAAATCAATATACTCACAAACAGCCACTTGGAGTCATGCTTGTAAGAATGAGATCGCACAACTGAGAGGATACACCGAGCAGCAGGGAAGGCTCCGTCCCCTATACGCGTTACGTCTAAGCCTATTGGGCGCTGACTTCAACAGTAGAGGGCAACGCTCTGACCCCTATGGCCGGTCCAACCTAGCGGCAACCCGAAGATCTTCTTTAAGGCCGGAGAGTGTTGGACTCAGGTGGTCCGTACTGCGGTGCTGTTCCTGATCGGGGGTTGCCGCTAGGTTGGACCGGCCAGAGCGTTGCCCATTGGAGCTGACAGGAGTCACACCATTTATATGCATTGAAGGGCCTTTTGGTAAGCGCATAGCGTGGCCTCAGTACTTGTCACGGATTGAAGAGGAAGTCACATTATTGCGGTGGATGATTTCCATTTTCTGCACCCTGCACATCTTATTTGGACTTTATCTTTACCTTTCTCTTTCTTTGCTGATTTTTGAAATATTATGAACATTATGACAATTCCACACGGACGTTGTGTTATTGCTATTTGTATCCAATTATTCACTGTTTAATTTATTCTATATTCACTTTATGCATATGTTTGATTACATATATATTCAACTTTATTCTTTATATTCTTTTCTTTATATCTGTAATATGTCCCATTGATCTAAAGGTATAGGGGACCTTCACTGTAGCCCATAGCCAGAATTTATGGTGCTTTTCCACTGCATGGAACCGAACGGTTCGGCACGCTTTTGTGCTTTTCCACTGCTGGTACCGCATGGTATAGTGTCGGAACGGTACGGCACGGCTTTGAAAAAACAGTACCTACTCGATTGTGGTTCCAACAGGTACCATAACTGGTACCATATCCCACAATCCTTTGCATGCAGTCACTTCTAGCCACTGATTGGTCAGAGAATCCCACCCACCCCATTGTTATCCCACCCACTTAACTTTATTACTACTTTAGTGGAAAAGCAAACCTATACCGTACCGTACCGAACCGTTCCGACGCTATACCATGCAGTACCAGCAGTGGAAAAGCAAACCGGGCCAAGCAGGGCCGAGTAGAGCCGAGCCGGTACTTGCAGTGGAAAAGTGCCATAATATCTACAAAGTTCAAGTCACAGCTACTGTCAGTCAGACCTTCTATTGTCAAACCCACCTCCTCCACTAGGCACACTGGGGTTGATTTTGCTAGAACTAGTGCGGGCTTTGGTGCAGCTGTGCATGGTAGCCAATTAGCTTCTAACTTCAGGCCGTTCAATTAAGCTTTGAAAAAAAAACCTGGAATCTGATTGGCTTCTATGCAGAGCTGCACCAGATTTTGCACTCTCCAGTTCTGGTAGATTAACCCCAGTTGGCTCCTGATCATCTAGCTTTCTCATCACCTATCTGACACATAAACCTTCACAAAAGCTCAATGATTAAGCACAGGAGATTGATTGCTCCTGATCATGTCTATACGTTTCTGATTGGTGGGTACCTACTTGTTTTTGAGCCCCCCCAATCACTATGGTCAATATTTATTGTGGGAATCTGGTTCCTCTCCTAGTTTGCCCTCCATGGACAAGCACAGTTCCACTTCAATGTCCAGGTAAAGAAGCAGTCTGTGCTTAGCTGTTGGGTATAATCCCAAGTCAGAGCGCACATTTGTCTCCTGCTCCTATGTGATGGCACCGACCCCATCATAAGGAATCAAACTATCGGCTATTTTACTTACTCATGGCAGGGAAAAAACATGATTATATGGTACTGGTCAGACTGGTCTTTAAAAGCAAACCAGTGTTTTTTGCCTGAGGTCTGGGTTGACCGCTGGGAATCTCTACTAATATCACATATTTCACTGTTGAAGTTTGATTGCATGCACGTGATTTTACACTTTTTTTGCACTTGCACAGGCGGTATACAGGTCCCTCTAAAAAAATGAGCATATTGTGATAAAGTTCATTATTTTCTGTAATGTACTGATAAACATTAGACTTTCATATATTTTACATTCATTACACACAACTGAAGTAGTGCAAGCCTTTTATTGGTTTAATATTGATGATTTTGGCATACAGCTCATGAAAACCCAAAATTCCTATCTCAAACAATTAGCATATTTCATCCGACCAATAAAAGAAAAGTGTTTTTAATACGAAAAAAGTCAACCTTCAAATAATGATGTTCAGTTCTGCACTCAATACTTGGTTGGGAATCCTTTTGCAGAAATGACTGCTTCAATGCGGCGTGGCATGGAGGCGATCAGCCTGTGGCACTGCTGAGGTGTTATGGAGGCCCAGGATGCTTCGATAGCGGCCTTGAGCTCATCCAGAGTGTTGGGTCTTGCGTCTCTCAACTTTCTCTTCACAACATCCCACAGATTCTCTATGGGGTTCAGGTCAGGCCAATTGAGCACAGTAATACCATGGTCAGTAAACCATTTACCAGTGGTTTTGGCACTGTGAGCAGGTGCCAGGTCGTGCTGAAAAATGAAATCTTCTTCATCTCCATAAAGCTTTTCAGCAGATGGAAGCATGAAGTGCTCCAAAAATCTCCTGATAGCTAGCTGCATTGATAAAACACAGTGGACCAACACCAGCAGCTGACATGGCACCCCAGACCATCACTGACTGTGGGTACTTGACACTGGACTTCAGGCATTTTGGCATTTCCCTCTCCCCAGTCTTCCTCAGGGTCCGGTCACCTCTTCTCCTTGTGCAGCGTTTTCTGCCACACTTTTTCCTTCCCACAGACTTCCCACTGAGGTGCCTTGATACAGCACTCTGGGAACAGCCTATTCGTTCAGAAATTTCTTTCTGTGTCTTACCCTCTTGCTTGAGGGTGTCAATGATGGCCTTCTGGACAGCAGTCAGGTCGGCAGTCTTACCCATGATTGCGGTTTTGAGTAATGATCCAGGCTGGGAGTTTTTAAAAGCCTCAGGAATCTTTTGCAGGTGTTTAGAGTTAATTGATTCAGATGATTAGGCTAATCGCTCGTTTAGAGAACCTTTTCATGATATGCTAATTATTTGAGACAGGAATTTTGGTTTTTCATGAGCTGTATGCCAAAATCATCAATATTAAAACAATAAAAGGTTTGCACCACTTCAGTTGTGTGTAATGAATGTAAAATATATGAAAGTCTAATGTTTATCAGTACATTACAGAAAATAATCAACTTTTTTTGATTTTTTGAGAGGGACCTGTATTTGTACTATGACTTTCTCACACCTTTTTCATGTGTGTTTGTTTGGTGTGGGGTTTGTTTTTTGTTGGTTTAATTGCGCCCCCTCCTGCACAAATGCACTCTTCACAAACCTACAAATGGTGGTTGGCTCTTCATTTGCTTATAATCTGTAACATACTTGAAGGATCACTTATTTTTTTTAATAACTGACACAAAAATGTGTGGTTTTATTATATGCACTATTGTTAAACATGTGAACCCTACGCTTTAACAATCTGTGTAGTCTGACTCTGTATCTTATCAGAACTAAAAAACACACAGGAATATTACACAGACTGTAGACAGGATATGAAACTTTAAATAAAACTAGAGGAGCAGGAGGGGAGGGGGGGGGCACTGACACAGGAGCAGGAGGGGAGGGGGGGGCACTGACACAGGAGCAGGAGGGGAGGGGGGACACTGAGACAGGAGCAGGAGGGGAGGGGGGCACTGATGCAGGAGGGGAGGGGGGACACTGATGCAGGAACAGGAGGGGAGGGGGAAGCACTGACACAGGAACAGGAGGGGAGGGGGGCACTGATGCAGGAGGGGGGGCACTGACACAGGAGCAGGAGGGGAGGGGGGCAATGATGCAGGAAAAGGAGGGGAGGAGGGCACTGACACAGGAGCAGGAGGGGAGGGGGGCACTGATGCAGGAAAAGGAGGGGAGGGGGGGCACTGACGCAGGAGAAGGAGGGGAGGGGGCACTGACACAGGAACAGGAGGGGAGGGGGGGGCACTGACGCAGGAACAGGAGGGGAGGGGGGGCACTGACGCAGGAACAGGAGGGGAGGGGGCACTGATGTAGGAACAGGAGGGGAGGGGGGCACTGACGCAGAAACAGGAGGGGAGGGGGGCACTGACACAGGAACAGGAGGGGGGGCACAGACACAGGAGCAGGAGTGGGGACACTGACACAGGAGCAGGAGGGGGGGCAGTGACACAGGAGCAGACAAGGAGGGAGGAAGGGGGGGGAGAGGACAGAGGAGGACAGGAGGGCTGCGGATGACAGAGACACGTAAACTGACCGCAGTGTCAGGGCTCAGCAGCCTTGGTATACTGTAGTCAGATTGCAGAGGGAAGGACATAGCCAGGCAGGATCAGCCAGGTATTTTAGGTGATAGAAGGGGACAAATTACACAGCAAAGCACTGAGCTGTATAACACGCTTTAAGAGCCCATTCACACTAGCGCGACTTGTGAGGCAACTTGTGTTGCCCCAGGTAGCTTGACATAACAAAAGCAATGTTAATCAATCAGTGCCGTCTTAATTGGCACTACTGAAGTCACTCCGACTTCAGAAAAGGGTCCTGTACTACTTTGAGGCGACCTGTGATCCGACTTGTCCCATAGACTTCAATGGGAGTCGCCTCCTTATCTTAATTGACACGACTTGTTATCAGACTTTCCAGGAAGAAGAAAGAGATTCGCCAGGCATTCCCCACATTGCAGCCATGCCTATAATGGAATATTTATATATATACAGGTCCTTCTCAAAAAATGAGCATATTGTGATAAAGTTGATTATTTTCTGTAATGTAATGATAAACATTAGACTTTCATATATTTTACATTCATTACACACAACTGAAGTAGTGCAAACCTTTTATTGTTTTAATATTGATGATTTTGGCATACAGCTCATGAAAACCCAAAATTCCTATCTCAAAAAATTAGCATATCATGAAAAGGTTCTCTAAACGAGCGATTAACCTAATCATCCGAATCAACTAATTAACTCTAAACACCTGCAAAAGATTCCTGAGGCTTTTAAAAACTCCCAGCCTGGTTCATTACTCAAAACCGCAATCATGGGTAAGACTGCCGACCTGACTGCTGTCCAGAAGGCCATCATTGACACCCTCAAGCAAGAGGGTAAGACACAGAAAGAAATTTCTGAAGGAATAGGCTGTTCCCAGAGTGCTGTATCAAGGCACCTCAGTGGGAAGTCTGTGGGAAGGAAAAAGTGTGGCAGAAAACGCTGCACAGCGAGAAGAGGTGACCGGACCCTGAGGAAGACTGGGGAGAAGGACCGATTCCAGACCTTGGGGGACCTGCGGAAGCAGTGGACTGAGTCTGGAGTAGAAACATCTAGAGGCACCGTGTACAGGCGTGTGCAGGAAATGGGCTACAGGTGCCGCATTCCCCAGGTCAAGCCACTTTTGAACCAGAAACAGCGGCAGAAGCGCCTGACCTGGGCTACAGAGAAGCAGCACTGGACCGTTGCTCAGTGGTCCAAAGTACTTTTTTCGGATGAAAGCAAATTTTGCATGTCATTCGGAAATCAAGGTGCCAGAGTCTGGAGGAAGATTAGGGAGAGGGAAATGCCTGAAGTACCCACAGTCAGTGATGGTCTGGGGTGCCATGTCAGCTGCTGGTGTTGGTCCACTGTGTTTTATCAAGGGCAGGGTCAATGCAGCTATCTATCAGGAGATTTTGGAGCACTTCATGCTTCCATCTGCTGAAAAGCTTTATGGAGATGAAGATTTCATTTTTCAGCACGACCTGGCACCTGCTCACAGTGCCAAAACCACTGGTAAATGGTTTACTGACCATGGTATTACTGTGCTCAATTGGCCTGCCCTGAACCCCATAGAGAATCTGTGGGATGTTGTGAAGAGAAAGTTGAGAGACGCAAGACCCAACACTCTGGATGAGCTGAAGGCCGCTATCGAAGCATCCTGGGCCTCCATAACACCTCAGCAGTGCCACAGGCTGATCGCCTCCATGCCACGCCGCATTGAAGCAGTCATTTCTGCAAAAGGATTCCCGACCAAGTATTGAGTGCAGAACTGAACATCATTATTTGAAGGTTGACTTTTTTTGTATTAAAAACACTTTTTATTGGTCGGATGAAATATGCTAATTTTTTGAGATAGGAATTTTGGTTTTTCATGAGCTGTATGCCAAAATCATCAATATTAAACCAATAAAAGGCTTGCACTACTTCAGTTGTGTGTAATGAATGTAAAATATATGAAAGTCTAATGTTTATCAGTACATTACAGAAAATAATCAACTTTATCACAATATGCTCATTTTTTGAGAAGGACCTGTATATATATATATATATATTGTGGGGTTGATTAGCTCGGTGGCGGGCGTGGATGACCCCTTTGGGGGGTGCGTTTACACAGGGAGATAGCCGAGAAGTGGTTGCAAACAACACTTTGATTTATTCTTGCAATTTTCTTCACACAAGTGCAAGCGTCAAAACAGCAAAATAAAAATAAAACACAAAATAAATCCTTAGGGGAAAGTTTCCGCGCTATTGGAGGAAATTAAGTAAATAAATGACTGCAGCCTACCTCAAAAATATAGATAACTATATTTAGTGAATGTGGGGAAAAGGGAGGTAAAATGGCGCTGTCACGCTAATAAATAGGAAATATAAATATATCTTAAAGTGCACTGGTGATAAAGTGAATAAAAATCAAGGTATATAAAACTTAATATGGTGAGTCCTTAAAAAGTGTAAATATGTTTAAAAGAAATTAATAAAAAATATGTATATATATATTATCGTGATAAATGAATAAGAAAATTAAGATATAAGTAATAAATTATTGAAAATCAATACAGTGTGTGATCTTAAAGGTGTATATATGACTTCATAAAAAATACATTAAATAAATAAAGTGATGTTTTAAATATCCTCCATAAATAATTAAGGTGCTAATTAATCAAATATATATTGTGCTAGTGGGCCAAACAATAAATAGCTTTGTATAAATCTGTACACAATCAATTCATAAATAGTGTCCCAGCAATTTAAATAACATAAATAAATAAATAAATGTAAAGAGAATATATAGAAAAATTGTCCATATAAATAGCCAAATATTAAATGGTGCTGCAAATGTAATTGAGTCCCAAGATGGGAAATGAAGCAGGGATTTTAACAGGAAAAAATGGATTCCAGGAGTTCCAGACTGATGGGGGTGCTCAATACAGGAATAAGTGCTCCCCTCCTATTACTCCCGCACAGGGGTAATCAGCGTTTGGGGTGACTCTCAAAGGTCCCTCCGAAGGCTGGCTAGTAATCCACTTAATCCCGACTTCATATGCCGTATTTTTCTCCAGGGGAAAAATTGATGAGAAATCCCTCCTCTTAAAGTACTCCAATATATTTGAGAGATCCGGATGAGGAAAGAAAAAAGGGGCTCCAATAGTGAAGTATTGCAAAAAATAGGTGCTTTATTCATATAAATTTACAATCCTTGCCACTGTGGGCGGCTACCTTCTCACACTGGAACCTATCTAATGAAGTCTGCCCCCAACCTACTGTTGGGCAGACTTGGCTGATCACACAGCAGACTCTCAATAGTCCATGTTTTATCTCTTCACACAGCACATGTTCATTTAACCTGTCCCTTTGTTTGTCTCTTCACATAGAAAACAGTTCATTTATTTCTTCCACATAGAAATAGTTCAAGACCTCACCTTGAGTAGTCTTCACACTTGTTACCCTCCTCAGCTTCACATCGCTTCAGGAGGTCTTCCCCAGGCTCACACAGCTTTCAGGGGGCACACATCTGTCTGTCCTCCTCTCCCAGCCCACACAGCGTCAGGAGGCAGCAATCCTTAGACTTCCTCTGGACAAATTATAGAGGCCTTCATTTCCTCATTCTAAACAGCTGAATGGTTTCCAACTTCCTGCTGGCTATCTCTGCAGCCAACACCCTATAGTAATTGGTGAACTTTCTAAATCAGGTGGAAATGTATCTCCTGTCTGTGACTACATCCACAGATTTACCTGACTTCCTGTCACAATATATATATATATATAAAATGGTATATATATTCCATTATCTCTCCTTGGTCTGTGTAAGTGGCACTGGTGGACACAGATAAGTGGCACTGGTGGACACTGATTCATGGCACTGATACGTGGCACTGATACGTGGCACTGGTGGACACTGATTCGGGGCACTGGTGGACACTGATTCGTGGCACTGATACGTGGCACTGGTGGACACTGATTAGTGGCACTGATAGGTGGCACTGGTGGACACTGATATGTGGCACTGATACGTGGCACTGGTGGACACTGATACGTGGCACTGATACTTGGCACTGGTGGACACTGATTCGTGGCACTGATATGTGGCACTGGTGTGTGGCACTGGTGGACACTGATATGTGGCACTGATACGTGTCACTGGTGGACACTGACTGATACGTGGCACTGGTTGACACTGATTCGTGGCACTGATACGTGGCACTGGTGGACACTGATTCGTGGCACTGATATGTGGCACTGGTGGACACTGATATGTGGCACTGATACATGTCACTGGTGGACACTGATACGTGGCACTGATATGTGGCACTGATACGTGGCACTGGTGGACACTGATTTGTGGCACTGATACGTAGCACTGATATGTGGCACTGGTGGACACTGATTCGTGGCACTGATATGTGGCACTGATATGTGGCACTGGTTGATACTGATTCGTGGCACTGATACGTGGCACTGGTGGACACTGATTCGTGGCACTGGTGGGCAGTGGCACTGGTGGACACTGATACGTGGCACTGATATGTGGCACTGGTTGACACTGATTCGTGGCACTGATACGTGGCACTGGTTGACACTGATTCGTGGCACTGATACGTGGCACTGGTGGACACTGATACGTGGCACTGGTGGGCAATGAGGAAATGAGTAAAAAAAAACAGAAAAGGGGAATTAGGTCACAACACATCATATTCTGATTGGCCAAACACAAAGTCGTCTGTCATAAGTCCTGCAAAATAATTCGCAAGTTGCGGTAAAATCGCGGTAAAGTCGCAGTAAAATTCGCTCCGACATGGGGCGACTTTATGGCCGTGGCAGTGTGAACTGGCTCTCAATGATGTTGTTTGCTCTTTAAAAATAAATACTCAAAATAAGTATAATGACTAAGCCCCTCCCCTTTGTGGCATTGTTGAAAAGGGACGGAGCATGGGTGACCTTAAAATTATGCCCCCCCCCCCCTGAAAAAAGTTCTGTGGACGCGCTGAGGATATACTGACCTGGCTGCAGCCTACCTTCTATATATAGTCCTACAAGGGGGTATATAGAAGAGAATGGAAATGGGGTGAAGGTATATGGCGCTCCCTATGGGCTCTTTCACACTGCTGCTCCGATTTGCTATTCCGCTGCGTATGTCCGCATATCATCCCATCCGTTTGCGGATGATATACGGACATAATGCATGTCTATGGGGATTGCGGATGTCAGTGGATGACGCCGCTGACATCCGATTTTCCTTCCTTTCCGTTTTTTAAACAGAAGAAAAATAGGGTTCTGTTCCTTTCCAAAAAACGTAACAGAACTGAAAGGACGAAAATCGGATGTCAGCGGATGGTCATCCGCAATCCCATTGACCAGCATTATGTCCGTATATCATCCACAAAATAATGGGATGAAATACGGACATACGGAGCGCCCGTGTGAAAGAGCCCTAAAATTCCAATAAATCAAAGTGTATGGTGATAAAACATATGAGAAATCACTTATAAATAAATCGATGATATTGATAAATGGGAAGCTGAAAAGTGAGAGAAAATGAAATAAGAATATAATGATCAGCACTTGCAAATATAAATTATCAAATGTCCAAAAGTGAGACAATGTGCATCAATTGGTGACATAAAGTGAAAAGCACTAAATGGTGATCTTATAATTCCTAACAATAAATACAAAGTATAACTGGCAACAAATGAAGGTGACGTGCAAAGTGACTGAGCGCAATTCAAAGCATAATCCATAGAAGTGACCAAAAATGGATGGAAAAAATCTCGGTGTTCTCCAAACGTGAGCGTTGCAAGTGAAGAAACTCCGCCCTCACCAGATATAGGGACCCCACAGGGGTGGTAAACGTTGGTAGACACAAGAGGATGTATCTCACCCAGTAATGGAGCTCAGTAGTAGTAGATGGTGTACATGAATAAAAGTATCCAGGACGTATAGAAAGGAGAGAAGGGCTCACATAGTGAAGTATTATTTAAAATCAATCAGTTTATTTCACAAGAAACGTACTCACAAAAGTATCAGTAATAGGCTCCTGATGACGTCACATCGCCGAAACGCGTAGAGCCTCATCGCGTCATTTCCGCTGTATTGGAACGCACTTCCAGTTGTTGGAACGCATAGTGTTCCGGAAGCGTGCTATCCACCTGTAAACCTGTAACCAATGGCCTGGACACTGCTTTTATTACTGATAGGAACCACATACAGGTACGTGATTTTACACTTAAGGGCCGCCCTGCCGCACTATATGTACATGGGGGCGGTCATTAAGCCGTTAAAAAAATGTTTCTTTGTTAAACATTTGAATAAAAATCTATTGAAAAAGTACAGAAATAGAAAGATTATTGAAGGAATGTCCAAAGATGAACACAAGAGGCCGAGTATTCTAGGTAAAACCCAAATATACGCCCCCCTCCCCCCATGGAGTGATTGGTTACCAGGGGGATAAGCTCAGTGAATGTAGTCACCCTATTACACATACAGAAGAAAGGCGTACCTATAAGCGATCGTTCCCACCGTACGTGCGTCACTTGCAGAGACTTTTCATGTGTCAGTAATGTTCCCCGCTCACACCAATCTTCATGTCGGGGTTTTTCCCCCTGCAGAAAACTGAATACACGCTGCAGAAAAAATCCGCACATTGTGGGCGGGGCACATAGACAACCATTGTGTTTTTTTTGTGCCCTTGCAGAACGCATGCGGAAAAACCGACGTCTCTGCACCATGGGGTGACCGAGGCCTAAAAGAAGATTTCTGTACAATGCCAGCTGAGCCAATGGGAAGAGAGTTCCATTATTTATTCCAGATACTTATATACCGCCATCAATTTACATATATATTGTATATTCACACCAGTCCCCGCCCCCCAGGAGCTTACAATCTAAGGTCCCAAACTCACATTCATACATACATCATCCAATTCACCCCCCAGCATGTCTTTGTAGTGTGGGAGGAAACCGGAGTACCCGGAGGAAACCCACGCAGGCACAGGGGGAACATGCAAACTCCATGCACGTAGTGGCGTTTTGCTGCTAGGTGAAAGTGCTGAGCACTGCACCACTGTGCCGCCCGGTAATAGAAATGTGGGAGTGATAAGTGCAGGCATTCTGCTCAGTACCTCAGGGCCGGCCCCTCCCCCCCATCATTCTGTTGCATTATTTTGGTGCATTATGCAGTGGGTGGATCAGACCCGGGTGCTCTGCATAGGAGCCGCAGGCTGCGTCTCCACAATGCTGCAGGGAAGCTTCATAGGAACTCATGCACATGGTCGGCCAGAGGGTGGTAAAAGCAGGTGGTTAAGCTGCAGTTTTACTGCCCCTCACCTAAAGAAGGGCATGCAGCTGCTCAGGGCAGTACATGCCAATGCAGAAATTAAACCGCATGCTGCATTCGCTGGGAGGTACTGCCGCCAAACGCGACCAATTTAATCACATGGTACCGCTCTGCAACCGTGTGCAATGGGCAGCTCAGTTCAGACTATTTAGGGTTAAAACTGGCAACATATCGCTTCCTCACTGCCAGACAAAACTCCCTCTGAAGAGTGATCAACCGTGGAACACTTTTCAGAGGGGTGACAAGACCTGCAGCACAGTAGAATGAGCCCATATAGTACCCCCCCCCCCCCCGTCTTCCTGAACCCTTCACACGGACGTCACACATGTATGCGGCCTCCCTGCACCGGGCTTTTATACCTGGGGCCACATATATGTGCTCCTCCCTTTGTGCTGAGAGAGCTCCGCCCTAACGATCGGAACCTGGATCTCCCGGATCTGGGTCACCTTATCACAGTGATAGCCTCTGATTGGCTATCATAGTGATCAGTCACCATGAAGCCCCGCCCCCATGTCCATTTCTTTCTGTGAATGTAGAAGGATACAATGTGTCTTGATTGGGGTACTACAGATAAATACCCCCCATACTTAATTCTGCCAAACGGATTCCCCATACCACCAACTCCCAACAAATAACGCATGACCCCAATCTGGGGAAATTTGGCCTGCTACGCCATTTTATTAACAAATGAACAAAATAAACAATCCATAATCCAGAACCCGTAACATAAAGGTTGGTGGTCTTGGGAGGCACCGAAACCCAAATAGAATTGTGTATCAGCGTTATAACTTACCGGTCCCAAACCGCCCAACACCGGCTCGGGGACAAACACCCTTCACCACAGATACCTCCTTCTTACCACTTTCCCGTTATTCCACCATTAACTGGGATCCACTAGAGGGCTCCATACCTTACATGGGTCACCCTATGAACTTTTCCAAGAATATTAACTCCTCCAAAGACCCCCAACCACCACAGCGCAGAGGTGTAAATCCTTATATCCGTGGCCCCCCACAAACACAACGCTCCTTCAACACCATCTTGAATGCCAAGAAACCACAAATCTGTCCCTATAGCATTCCAGTGGACCCCGTCACTCCGAAGATCCCGCCAGGGATCCACCTCCAGATCCTGATACCTAACCACAAAACCCCCGTTGCGCATTACAAAACGATGAACTTCCTTGTTGACCTTGATGGGCGCCTTGTTCAGCTTCTCGACCGACCTCGCAAAACGCCAAGAAAAGCGGCCGACAATCTCTGACCAAACCACGATCATGTCAGGAAAGGTGGAGTGCAGTCTAAGGAAATCAAACCTAATGTCACAGATGAGGTGACGCATTGACCGAACGACTAGGGCGTTGTCCCCCGCGTGCAGCACCATTATGTCTGGTGAGATACAAGTCTGGTAAGCCGCTCAGGTGAACGTGCTTATCAGGTGCAGGTCAGATCCGTAGTCCCAAGCAGCACTCTACACACAAAGTAGTGACCGCACTCCGATGTAAATGGAAATGTACAATTTATTCACCACTGTAAATCCAAAACAAGACTTGAAAACATCACAAAGACCAAGGACTGACGCATTTCACTAAATTACATTCACTAACTCATAACTACAAAAAAGCGGAGTGGAGAGACTGCTAATAAAGGGACATAGCAGCTGAAGATCATTGGTTTTACCATGCTGGT
The DNA here is from genome assembly GCF_965119305.1 of Pelophylax lessonae. Classification (NCBI taxonomy): domain Eukaryota; kingdom Metazoa; phylum Chordata; class Amphibia; order Anura; family Ranidae; genus Pelophylax; species Pelophylax lessonae. The sequence continues at coordinate 688,278,513 of NC_138770.1, read as the reverse complement.
GGTTTGTGCTCGCCGCTACGCCTCCCAACCACAGAGCACAAACCACCAGCATGGTAAAACCAAAATGTCATATCTTCATATATCTCTACATAGTCATAGAACTGCATGGATGAATCAATACATGTAAACCCACAAATATTTTGCCATTAATGTCTAAACCGCTGGCAACAAAAGTCAGTACACCCCTAAGTGACAATGTCTAAATTGGGCCCAAAGTGTCAATATTTTGTGTGGCCGCCATTATTTTCCAGCACTGCCTTAACCCTCTTGGGCATGGAGTTCACCAGAGCTTCACAGGTTGTCACTGGAGTCCTCTTCCCCTCCTCCATGATGACATCACAGAGCTGGTGGATGTTAGAGACCTTGCGCTCCTCCACCTTCCGTTTGAGGATTCTCCACAGATGCTCAATAGGGTTTAGGTCTGGAGACATGCTTGGCCAGTCCATCACCTTCACCCTCAGCTTCTTTAGCAAGGCAGTGGTCATCTTGGAGGTGTTTGGGGTTGTTATGTTGGAATATTGCCCTGCGGCCCAGTCTCTGAAGGGAGGGGATCATGCTCTGCTTCAGTATGTCACAGTACATGTTGGCATTCATGGTTCCCTCAATGAACTGTAGATCCCCAGTGCCGGTGTTCCGTGAGAATTACCTACCCTGTGAGAATTACCTACCCCTCGTCACTTCCGGCCAGAAGCATCTGAGCAGCGCAGCAGTGCGCATGCTCAGAGCCCCGGATACCTAATGGCAGAACAGAGGAGCTTACTAGTGCGCATGCGCACTAGTATAAAACGATCACGGTGTATCGTGAAAAGAACCTACCGATGCGGCGCTTACCTAAAACAGCTGTGCTGACATACGAGTCATCCCCGCTCCTGTCCCGGTCACTTCCCTGCTCTCGGCAAGTAAATATAAAAGCGGCTTTCGGCTCAGTGATTTATGTTTTCATACAGCCGCCGCCGCTTTTATATTTACTATCCGAGAGCAGGGAAGTGACCGGGACAGGAGCGGAGATCACTCGTATTTCAGCACAGCTGTTTTAATGTACCCGCTGCATTACATACAGTGCGGAGTACCGGAAGTGACGAGGGGTAGGTTTTTCTCACGGGTAGGTAATTCTCACGGAACACCGGCAGCCCCAGACCATGACACTCCCACCACCATGCTTGACTGTAGGAAGACACACTTGTCTTTGTACTCCTCACCTGCTTGCCGCCACACACGCCTGACACCATCTGACACCAAATAAGTTTATCTTGGTCTCATCAGAGCACAGGAGATGGTTCCAGTAATCCATGTCCTTAGTCTGCTTGTCTTCAGCAAACTGTTTGTGGGCTTTCTTGTCCATCATCTTTAGAAGAGGCTTCCTTCTGGGATGACAGCCATGCAGACCAATTTGATGCAGTGTGCGGCGTATGGTCTGAGCACTGACAGGCTGACCCCTCCCCCACCCCTTCAACCTCTGCAGCAATGCTGGCAGCACTCATACGTCTATTTCCCAAAGACAACCTCTGGATATGACACTGAGCACGGCACTCAACTTCTTTGGTGGACCATGGTCAGGCCTGTTCTGAGTGGAACCTGTCTTGGTTAAACGCTGTATGGTCTTGGCCACCGGGCTGCAGCTCAGTTTCAGGGTCTTGGCAATCTTCTTATAGCCTAGGCCATCTTTATGTAGAGCAACAATTCTTTTTTTCAGATCCTCAGAGAGTTCTTTGTCATGAGGTGCCATGTTGAACTTCCAGTGACCAGTTGTAACGCTCCTGCGTTTTTGTATATAGGCTGGATTTGCAGCTGCAAAATCTCCACTCAGAAGTCATGCAGAGATATGTTGAATACCAGATCCAACTCTCCAGGACTCATCACCGTGGGCCTGTCAGCTTCAACATACAGATATATACACACTCAATGAGATGTTCCTGGAGTGATAGGATGTATATGATAGTATGAAGGTGATGTGCTGAAGGGACAGGTGTGAACAGTGACAAGGATGGTAAGCACTTGATAGGTTTGTACAGGAGAGTTCAAGATGGTATTTAGGAATGCAGATAGGTTAGTATCGAGTATGTTAGTAGGTGGTGAGGACAGCAGATGACAAATACAGGATAGACTAACCCAGTGCAAGGATAGATAGTAGTAGACAGGAGAGCTAGCAATCTGTGCAGCAGTGCAGATGATAGATGGTAATAGTCTCAAGAGCTAGCAATCTATATGATAGTGCAGATGATAGGATAGTATGGATAGGTAGTAACAGTCCTTAATGCAAATAGTAGTAGTGTAAGTTATGGAGGTTTCCCCTGCGGGGTACTTATCACTATAGTATAGCAGTAGAAGGTCCGGTGATGAGGAAGTGATCCGGTAGCGAGATAAAGGGATCAGTAGCGAGGTTCGGTTCTGAGGAAGTGATCCTGGTAGCGAGATACAGGGATCGTAGCGAGGTTCCACAGCGAGACACGCTTGTAAGCATATGAGCTTCAAGGCAGGTTGAACGAACATGTGAGTGAGAACGCCGGCGGTTGAAATAGCCTCTCTGCGGCGCTCAGTGATGACAGCATCGGTCTTAAAGGTGTATGCGCACCTACCAAAAGAGAATGGTGGGACGCATACATGAATGGAAAGTGGAATAAAGGGTACCAGAGGTACCAGAACATTACAGTACCCCCCCCCTTAAGGCCGGCTCCTGAAGGCTTCTAGAGCTGGTTTTTCCGGGTATTTCGCATGAAAATTGCGAATCAGTCTAGGGGCATGTATATCAGAGGTATCCAGCCAGGTATCGTCTTGAGGTCCATAGTTCTTCCATCGTACTAGATATTGGAGTCTTCTTCTGTGGATACGAGAATCCAGAATCTCCTTTATCTCAAATTCTTCTCCGCCTTCAACTTGTACAGGAGGTGGAGGTGGGATGGTAGGTCTTATTCCTTGGTTAGGAACATGGGGCTTCAATAGCGACACATGGAAGATAGGATGGATCTTGAGATCTGCTGGTAAGGTGAGCTGTACTGCAGCTTTTCCGATTAGTTTCCTGATTGGGAAGGGTCCCAAGAATAAAGGCCCAAGCTTTTTGCTAGGGATCTTCAATCGTAAATTTTTTGTTGATTGCCAAACGAGGTCCCCAATAGCATACTGAGGAGAAGGTCTTCTACGAAGGTCGTAGTACCTTTTTTGTTGACTATGAGCGTGTGATATGGTAGTATTGAGTAAACCCAAAGAGTCTTTTATTTGGGTGAGGTAATCTGAGGCTACTGGGTTACTCGATGGCAGGATGCGTGGTGGAAGAAGAGTGGGATGAAACCCATAGTTCAAGTAGAACGGACTTTGCTTCGTAGTACTGTGGGTTGCATTGTTGTAAGCGAATTCCGCTAGAGGAAGGAGATCCACCCAATCATCCTGCAGGTATGATGTGTAGCAGCGTAGATATTGCTCAATGCATTGGTTGACTCTTTCAGTCTGTCCGTTGGTCTGAGGATGGTAGGGAGAAGTGAGCTTTCGCTCAATGCGTAAAATTTGACAAAGTGCTTGCCAAAATTTAGAAATAATTTGTGAACCACGGTGGGACAAAAGAGTCTTTGGAATTCCATGCAACTTGAACACATGTTTCATCAGTAGTTCCGCTGTTTGTTTGGATGAAGGTAGTCTACGGATAGCAATGAAATGTGCCATCTTTGTCAAGTGGTCCACTGACACTAGGATGGTATAAAATCCTTTGGAAGGTGGTAGTTCTACTATGAAATCTAAAGAAACAACTTCCCATGGAACCTGGGGTATTGGTAAACTACAAAGCAGTCCAGATGGTTTTGTAGTGTCAATTTTGGACCTTGCACAGATGTCACATGAAGCAACAAATTTTTGTACAGACGTCTTCATATCAGGCCACCAAAATTGTCTGGTGAGCAAATTAAAGGTTTTCGTCATACCCATATGTCCTGCCATGGGCACATCATGCGATAACTCCAAGATCTTGGTGCGCATGGTAGGGGGTATATAAAGTTTGTCATTGTAATAAAGGAAGCCTTCTGCATCAGTACTTAGTTGTGGTGGAGGTGAATCCATTCCTATACTATGCAAAATCTCTTCCTTCAAGGATCGGACAACACCAATAATACGTTCATAGGGTATTATGGGAATTGAAGGGATTTCGGCGCAGTTATCTTCGGTTAGTCGTGATAGCGCATCCGCTTTTTTATTTTTATCTGCAGGCGTATAGGTCACTAAGAAATTAAATCTTAAAAAGAATAATGACCATCGTACCTGCCGGTGGGAAAGAGTCTTGTTAGTCTGGAGGTATTGAAGGTTTTTATGATCTGTATATGAGTATTGGTAACTGGGTACCTTCGAGCAGATGTCGCCAATTCTCCAGTGCCAATTTTATGGCAAGCAACTCCTTTTCACCCACTGGGTAATTCACCTCTGGGCTGCTTAGTGATTTTGAAAAGAAAGCAACTGGGTGGAGTGATGAAGTGTTTGTTGGTCGTTGGGAGAGAACTGCTCCTACTGCCATATTTGACGCATCTACCTCTAGAATATATTGGAGGGATGGGTCTGGATGGCGTAGTATGGGAGCAGAAGTGAAGCTTGATTTTAACAAGCAGAAGGCTTGATTTGCCTCTTCTGACCATTTGAATGTTTTTTTTATACTTGTCAGTTGTGTGAGAGGTCTCACAATGGCGGAAAAGTTCTTGATGAACTTCCTATAGAAGTTCGAGAATCCTAGGAATCACTGTAGGGCCTTACGAGTTGTTGGTATAGGCCAGTCTAGGATACAGGATATCTTACTCATATCCATCTTAATTCCAGTTTTGGATATGAAATATCCTAGAAATAATATTTCTTCTTTATGAAATAGACATTTTTTTAATTTCACGTATAGACTGTGTGAGAGCAGTCTGGACAACACAAGTCTTACATGTTTTATGTGTTCAGGCATAGATCGAGAATAGATAAGTATATCGTCTAGGTATACTACAACACAGACATCAAGTAAATCTCTAAAGATGTCGTTTATGAACCTCTGAAAAGCAGCGGAAGCATTACACAACCCGAATGGCATCACAAGATATTCGAATAATCCGTATCTGGTTCTGAATGCTGTTTTCCACTCATCCCCGTCACGGATTCGGATTAGGTTGTATGCCCATTTCAGGTCTAATTTGGTGAAATAAGTAGCCCCACGCACTTGTTCAATAAGTTCAGGGATAAGCGGCAAAGGATAGCGATCCTTTATCGTAATCGTGTTTAATTGCCTATAATCGATAATAGGCCTGAGACTGGAATCCTTATTGCGGACAAAGAAAAGTCCTGCAGCAGTGGAAGAAGTAGAGGGTCTAATGAACCCTTTTGTCAAATTCTCATCCAAGTATTCCTTGAGATGAGAAAGTTCATCCTGTGAAAGGGGATAACATGACCGAAAGGCAATTTGCTATTTGGGAGTAAATCGATCGTGCAATCTTAATCCCTATGGGGAGGCAACGCTTGAGCATTTTTCTCAAGGAACACTTCGGACAGATCCTGATAGCATAGTGGTGCAATTTCATCTGACACCACAGACAGAATCTTCCCATAAGATGGGAGGTTACACGTATTCTTACAATAGTGAGAAGGGAAAACCAAAGTCCGTCTTTTCCAATCTATGATTGGTTGGTGTGTGTGTAACCAGGGAAGTCCCAAAATAATAGGAAAATGGGGTGAGGATAGTATGTTAAAGGTGATGGTCTCCACATGTGATTCGTTGGTAGTGGCAAGGAGTGCCTGTGTCTGGTTGGTGATTGGACCAGAAGACAGTGGAATACCATTAATGAAACTAACAGAAACAGGCTTAGATTTTGAAATAATAGGTATTTTATTTGAGGTAACAAAACGTGTATCAATATAGTTTCCACAAGATCCAGTGTCGACCATAGCCTTGGTGGTGATCCTAGTTTGGTCCCACTGTAATATTAAATGAATGAAAAGATAGGGGTTAGAGAAGGAAGTCGTTAATCCTCCCAGTAAGACATGTGAACACTCATCCTCTTTTTTGTGAACAAGGGGACAGACGCTTATCAAATGATCCGGGGATGCACAGTACATGCAGAGATTTCTGGATGTTCTTCTAGCTCGTTCAGTAGTCGTTAAAGGCGGGCGTATGGTTCCTACATCCATTGGAGTAGGGTCAACGGCCGAAATCCGAGAAGGACTAGACAATGGCATTCCCATCTTTTCAGCCCTTCTTTCTCGCAGTCGTCTGTCGATGTTGATACTAAGTTGTATCAAGGCCTCCAAGGTGCCAGGTAAATCCGCTCGGGCGAGCTCGTCTTTAACAGCTTCCGATAACCCGAGTCTGAATTGAGTTCGCAAAGATGTGTCATTCCACCCTGAATCAAGGGTCCATCTTTTGAACTCAGATACAAAGTCTTCTACAGGTCTCCTTCCTTGTTATAAGGCCCTCAACTGAATATCAGCAGTACTCTGCCTATTGGGGTCATCATATAAACTAGCGAGTTCCGCTAGGAATAAGGAATAGGTGTTGAGAATCTGATCATTATTCTCAAAGAGAGAGTCTGCCCAGGCCTGTGGATCACCCGTCAGGTATGAAATAACGGTACAGACTTTTATTTGATCAGTGGGGTATGTACGAGGCTTTAACAAAAAAAGCAATTTACATGCGTTTTTGAATTCCCGAAATTTTTTTCGGTCGCCTGTAAATACCAGAGGAGGGTTTATTTTAGGTTCAGGAGGTAGAACAGCAGTAAGCCGTGAGAGCTGGGTTACCTGCTGTATCAGAGTCTGATTCTTTTCTTGTACGTCAGTCAGAGCAAGTATTAACGCTTTTACTTGTTGTGTTAATTGTGTCACTTGAGTGGGTAATTCTGCTGAATTCATTTTTTAAGGTTCGTTCAATCTGTAACGCTCCTGCGTTTTTGTATATAGGCTGGATTTACAGCTGCAAAATCTCCACTCAGAAGTCATGCAGAGATATGTTGAATACCAGATCCAACTCTCCAGGACTCATCACCGTGGGCCTGTCAGCTTCAACATACAGATATATACACACTCAATGAGATGTTCCTGGAGTGATAGGATGTATATGATAGTATGAAGGTGATGTGCTGAAGGGACAGGTGTGAACAGTGACAAGGATGGTAAGCACTTGATAGGTTTGTACAGGAGAGTTCAAGATGGTATTTAGGAATGCAGATAGGTTAGTATCGAGTATGTTAGTAGGTGGTGAGGACAGCAGATGACAAATACAGGATAGACTAACCCAGTGCAAGGATAGATAGTAGTAGACAGGAGAGCTAGCAATCTGTGCCGCAGTGCAGATGATAGATGGTAATAGTCTCAAGAGCTAGCAATCTATATGATAGTGCAGATGATAGGATAGTATGGATAGGTAGTAACAGTCCTTAATGCAAATAGTAGTAGTGTAAGTTATGGAGGTTTCCCCTGCGGGGTACTTATCACTATAGTATAGCAGTAGAAGGTCCGGTGATGAGGAAGTGATCCTGGTAGCGAGATACAGGGATCGTAGCGAGGTTCGGTTCTGAGGAAGTGATCCGGTAGCGAGATAAATGGATCAGTAGCGAGGTTCGGGTCTGAGGAAGTGATCCTGGTAGCGAAATACAGGGATCTGTAGCGAGGTTCCACAGCGAGACACGCTTGTAAGCATATGAGCTTCAAGGCAGGTTGAACGAACATGTGAGTGAGAACGCCGGCGGTTGAAATAGCCGCTCTGCGGCGCTCAGTGATGACAGCATCGGTCTTAAAGGTGTATGCGCACCTACCAAAAGAGAATGGTGGGACGCATACATGAATGGAAAGTGGAATAAAGGGTACCAGAGGTACCAGAACATTACACCAGTATGAGAGAGTGAGAGCGATAACACCAAATTTACCACACCTGCTCCCCATTCACACCTGAGACCTTGTAACACTAACGAGTCACATGACACCGGGGAGGGAAAATGGCGAAGTGGGCCCGATTTGGATATTTTTACTTAGGGGTGTACTCACTTTTGTTGCCAGCGGTTTAGACATTAACCGGTTGCCGACCGCCGCACGACTATATACTGCGGCGGTCAGCCCCGGCCAGGCAGAGTGATGTAGCGGTACGTCCCTAGCCTTCGCCGCTCTGGTGCGCGCGCGCGCCCACCTGCGGTCCCGCCGATGACTCGATTGGGGTCAGAACCGATCAGTCATCAGGTCCAGGCCAATCATTTTTGGTCTGGACCTGTTGATCGGTCCTGCCCAATCAAGTGACACTCTAAGCCTATGAAATGTAAACACAGGCTTAGAGAAGATGTGCCCTCCCCTCCCAACGGTCTTTTTGGATCCAGCGTGAGAGGAGAGCACATCTAATTGTAAGTACAGCACCAAGCACATACATATACACTTAGATAGGCACATTTACCCCCCAATCGCCCCCCCGATTAACCCCTACAGTCCCTGACACAACACACACTGTATACAGCATATAGCATTTACCTATATACCTGTATACGTGTGATTTGTGGTCAGGTGTAGCGCTTGCGACCCCCCCTTTTCCACTTAAATTACCCCCCACCCCCCCTAATAAAGATTTAACCCACTGATCCCCCCTGACCCCCCCCCTGATCACTGCCGTTAACCCCTACACCCTCTTTCACATTCACCATCAATACAAACGTAATATACGGTATTTTTGTATTTTTGTATTAGTGTGATTGTGATCAGAATAAGCGCAGGCGACTACGTTTCTGTCCCAAGGAGGTTTAGGGTCCCCGCCACCCGCCCAATAAAGATTTAACCCCCTGACCCCCCCCCCCTGATCACCCCTACACCCCCTGCCACAACACACTGTATACAGTATATAGCATTTTCTATATACCCGTATAAGTGTGACTTGTGACCAGGTTTAGCGCTTGCCACCGTTCCTTTTATCCTTAGGATACCCGCCAGCCCCTTCCAATAAAGATTTAACCCCCTGATCCCCCCCTGATCACATCCAGTTAACCCCTTCCCCCCTGTCACATTGCACACTAATACACACATAATATACTGTTTTTACTGTATTTTGTATTAGTGTGATTGTGACTTGAGGTTGCGCTAGCGAGTTAGTTTCTATCCCAAAGGAGGTCTAGGGTCCCCGCCACCCCCCCCAGATCCCCGGCGCATAGTTAGAAATAACCCCTTGATTACCACACACACACACACACGCACATACACTTCCATTACTAGTATAGTGTTTGAACAGATCAATATCTGATCTGATCAGAACTATACTAGCGCCCCCATAGTTTAGGGTTCCCAAAACGCGGTGTTTGCACGGTCAGCACTGATTCCGGCCAGCACCTGCGTTTAACCCTTTCACCCAGGCCAGTGTAGTAATCAATAGATTACTGTCACTTACAAAAAAACACAACACACAAAACCGCTGTGTTAGCAGAGTCAGGCCTGATCCCTGCTAGCATTAGCAGTTTTTTTGGTAGCGCTTGAAATAGTCCTTGACAACCAGGTGCTTTTATTACCTGTGAGTCGCATCACTGTACGGGTAAATTTAGTTACCAAAATGTCTAAACGTTTGTACAGTGGTGAAGAGGCCTATAGTATACTTGCCGTGTCATCTGATAGCGAAGGGGAAGCTACAATGACCGAATTACTGTCAGTATACGAACCAGATGACAGCAGCGGCTCCCTGACAGATAGCTCCGACAACAGATGGGTCCCTGTTAGACCCAGGCGTACCCGACCCCATTCTGGAGTTGTTGAGATGCAGGAATCGCAGGGTGCTCGTATGGAGCAGAGTGTGGTTACTAGTGCCGCTCATTTTTCTGGCGACCTGGCAAGCGCCAGCGGCCTAGTACACCCTGGACCTAGTACAACCAGCACTGCAGTATCACCTGGTGACATGGCGAGTCCCCTAAGTGCAGTTGAAGCTGGTGCGGTGGCTAGCACAAGTAGTGGCCCGCAGCCACCGCGTATTCGAAGACAGGCCCGTAGAGCCCATAGTGCCCTCCCTGATGCGCTGGCATATCCCGATTGGCAACCCACTGATTCTACAGCGCCAGTACTTCCCCCATTCACCGCCCAACCTGGAATCCACGTGGAGACAGCTGGTTTTACGCCCCTGAACTTTTTTGAGCTGTTCTTCACGGAAGATCTTTTCAGATCTATTGTGGATCAATCAAATTTATATGCACAACAGTTCATTGCCGCCAACCCAAATTCGCCCCTTGCCAGACCATTCGGCTGGAATCCTATAACGGTTTCCGAATTTAAAATCTTTCTGGGCCTTTCCCTCCACATGGGCATAACTAAACAGAGTGAATTGCGGCTATATTGGTCCACTAGCCCAGTTCACCATATGCGCATGTACTCTGCCTCCATGTCTAGGGGGAGATACGAGCAAATTCTGCGATTTATGCATTTCAGCGACAATGAAATCTGTCGTCCTCGGGGAGACCCTGCATATGATCGGCTCCACAAAATTCGGCCCCTCATAGACCACTTCAATCAGCGGTTTGCAGCCTTGTTTACCCCTGAACAAGTTGTCTGCATTGACGAGTCCCTGATTAAATTTATTGGCCGTCTTGCTATCAAACAGTACCTCCCCAGCAAGCGTGCCAGATACGGGGTCAAGCTGTATAAATTGTGTGACAGGGCCACAGGCTATACAGTTAGTTTCCGGGTCTATGAGGGAAAAGATAGCTGTGTGGAGCCCCCGAACTGCCCAGACCACATAGGGAGCAGAGGTAAGATTGTTTGGGACTTGGTGTCACCCTTATCCAGAAAGGGGTACCATTTGTACGTGGACAACTTTTATACAAGCGTGCCACTATTTAGTCACCTGCTTGAATTACAAATTGGCGCATGTGGCACCGTGCGACCTAATCGCCGGCGCTTCCCCCAACGGCTTGTAAATTCCCATCTTAGTCGGGGGGCGAGAGCCTGCTTGAAAACGGACAAATTGCTTGCGGTGAAGTGGAAGGATACACGGGATGTTTATGTTCTGTCCTCCCTTCACGCAGACACGACGATCCAAATCCCTATGGCAACTGGCGTTATGGAGAAACCCCTCTCTGTCCACGAATATAACCTTAACATGGGAGGGGTGGACCCTAACGACCAGCTTTTGGCACCGTATTTAGTTGCCCGTAAAGCCAAAGTGTCTGTTTACCTTTTCCAATTGGCTATGCTGAACGCCTTTGTCCTATACAGGGCGTCAGGACGAAGTGGATCAACAATTTACGCCCTTAGAAAGCCAGAAGGTGCAGATTGGTTTTCCGGGTCCTGTACGCGGCTAGACTGCAAAAAAGTCTCACACATGGGGTATCCCTGTACTCAGCAGAAGCAGCAGAATGTATTTTGGGGTGTCATTTCACATATACCCATGGCATGTGTGAGCAATATATCATTTACTGACAGCTTTGTGTAAAAAATATATATATATATATCCCGGAACTTGTGGCAAAAATATAAAATATTCCATGGACTCACCATGCCTCTCAGCAAATAGCTTAGGGTGTCTACTTTCCAAAATGGGGTCATTTGGGGGGGGGGTTTGTGCTATCTTGGAATTTTAGGGCCTCCGAAACTGTGACAGGTAGTGCAGAGGTGACATGAACAATTTACGCCATTAGAAAACCTGAGAGTGTTGATTGGCTTTTGCGGTCCCGTACACAGCAAGGCTCCCAAAAAGTCTCACACATGGGGTATCCCCATACTCAGGAGAAGCGGCAGAATGTATTTTGGGGTGTCATTCCACATATACCCATGTCATGTGTGAGAAATGTATCTTTTAGTGACAACGTTGTGTAAAAAAAATAGAATTAAAAATAAAAATTGTAATTTTCCCGAAACTTGTGGCAAAATATAAAATATTCCATGGACTCACCATGCCTCTCAGCAAACAGCTTGGGGTGTCTACTTTCCAAAATGGCGTCATTTGGGGGGGTTTTGTGGTATCTTGACATTTCAGGGCCTCCTAAACCGTGATAGGTAGTGAGAAAATGCAATGAAAAATGTACGTCCTTTGAAATTCTGATGGTGGTGATTTGTTTTCGGGCTCCCGTACACTGCTAGGCTCCCAAAAAGTCTCACATATGTGGTATCCCTGTACTCAGGAGAAGCAGCAGAATATATTTTGGGGTGTAATTACACAAATACCCATGGCATGTGTGAGCAATATATCATTTCAATGACAACTTTGTGTAAAAAAAAAAACATTTTTTTTTTTAGTCATTTTTCAAACACCTGTGACAAAAAATGAAATATTCAATGAGCTCAACATGCCTCTCAGAACATTTCTTAGGATGTCTACTTTCCAAAAAGTGGTAGTTTTGGGGGTTTTGTACTGCCCTGCCATTTTAGCACTTCATGAAATGAGATAGGCAGTCAGAAATTAAAGCTGCGTAAATTTCAGTATTTACACCATAGTTTGTAAACGCTATAACTTTTGCGCAAACCAATAAAAATACGCTCATTGATTTTTTTTTGTCAAAGACATGTAGCTAAATATATTTTGGCCAAAAAAAATGACATAAATTGAGTATATTGGATATTTTTTAAAAGACAAAGTTGAAAATGTCATTTTTTTGCAAAATTTTCGCTCTTTTTTTATTAATATCGCAAACAATAAAAAGCGCAGAGGCGATCAAATACCACCAAAAGAAAGCTCTGTTTGTGGGGAAAAAAGGACGTAAATTTCGTTTAGGTACAACATTGCAGGACCACGCAATTGTCAGTTAAAGTCACGAAGTGCCAAGTTGAAAAAAGGGGTCTGGTCTTTTAGCAGCCAAATCCTCCGGGGCTTAAGTGGTTAATGCCCCACTGGAGAATCTCCTCCCCCATCCAGCCCCAACAAAGCTGTCCCAGGCTCCCCTCAACTGGCCCCTGCTGGCCAGGTTGGGAACCCGGATTCAGCCGGTGAGTAGAGAATACCGGGACGAAGCTTCAGCCAAGAATGAGGGTCAGAAGGGACAGGAAGAGGGAGAGTGGGAGCGGGCCTGAGACGCTGCACCATGGGCGTCTGATTTGTACTTACCCCTGGGCTGAAAGTTGCCAGTCTGCCCCTGCTAAGAAGAATGTAGTGCTAGAGAAAAACTAAAAATGTAATAAAATGTTCTATAAAAACAGAAGAATAAGAGGGCAGGAAGGTCAGGTTCTCTCTATGGTGATTCTTCATGCTAACAACACCCAAATCCCGTTATAATAAAAGCCGAAACTTTACAGCTCGGGATCCGAGTGACTTAAAAGTTCTTTTATGCAAATGCAGCTTTTTAACAAGACGCAGAAACTCTTATTTGTGATGTTCATTAAGCCACAAATTCGCAGCCCAAATCTTTCTACAATTACTGCGGCCGGTACAAAGCAATCCAACCGCCTTTCCTAATTGGGTTTATTGTGTGCATGGAGATCTCAGACTTGGCACAAAGTCTGCGAAGAGTAAAATGAGAGAAATAAACTTTTCAGAGGATACCAATGATGGGCTTCCAGGGGTCTCCAAACTTTCCAGACGAACGGCCAGTTTACGGTCCTTCAGACTTAAGGGGGGCCGGATTGTGGCTGGGAGGAGGGGGTGAAAATATCTTGGATTCAGTGGGAATAAACAATAATTCAGGTTTTGTGGTCATTGGGAGTGACATCGCACCTGTGGTCAGTAGAAGGAATAGCGTCCCATTATTATTGATATCATGTTGGAGTTATAGTGTCAGTGGCAGGAATTATGCTCCACTCTTGGTATCAGTGGAAAGAATATCGCCCCAAGGGCCAAATAAAGGCTAGCAAAGGGTTGCATTGGGCCCACAGGCTGCAGTTTGGAGACCATTGGTATAACAGATAATAGGCAGCTGGAGGAAGAAGAGACATCAGGTTAAGTCCTAGATTAAGTCCCAACTCTTGTACCATCATGTAGGGCCTTTTCATATATAATAAAAAAAAGTCAAACGTATGTGAACCCCTCAAATGGTAGGGATAAGGTGTCTCCAGTGAAGGGTCCTGTTAATACTACATCATGCCAACACATTGTAGACAATTGTGCTCTTCCAACCTTGTGGTCAGTTTGGTGAAGACTCTTTTCTGTTCCAGCATGACTGTGCACAAAGCCAGCAGCTCCATAAAGACGTGGTGTGACCAGTTTGGTGTGGAGGAACTCCAGTGTCCTGCACAGAGCCCTGACCTCACCCCTACTGATCGCCTGACCTCACCCCTACTGATCACCTGACCTCACCCCTACGGATCGCCTGACCTCATCCCTACTGATCGCCTGACCTCACCCCTGATCGCCTGACCTCACCCCTACTGATCGCCTGACCTCACCCCTACTGATCGCCTGACCTCACCCCTACTGATCGCCTGACCTCACCCCTGATCGCCTGACCTCACCCCTACTGATCGCCTGACCTCACCCCTACTGATCGCCTGACCTCACCCCTACTGATCGCCTGACCTCACCCCTGATCGCCTGACCTCATCCCTACTGATCGCCTGACCTCACCCCTGATCGCCTGACCTCACCCCTACTGATCGCCTGACCTCACCCCTACTGATCGCCTGACCTCACCCCTACTGATCGCCTGACCTCACCCCTGATCGCCTGACCTCACCCCTACTGATCGCCTGACCTCACCCCTACTGATCGCCTGACCTCACCCCTACTGATCGCCTGACCTCACCCCTGATCGCCTGACCTCACCCCTACTGATCGCCTGACCTCACCCCTACTGATCGCCTGACCTCACCCCTACTGATCGCCTGACCTCACCCCTACTGATCGCCTGACCTCACCCCTATGGATCGCCTGACCTCATCCCTACTGATCGCCTGACCTCATCCCTACTGATCACCTGACCTCACCCCTACTGATCGCCTGACCTCACCCCTACTGATCGCCTGACCTCACCCCTACTGATCACCTGACCTCACCCCTACTGATCGCCTGACCTCACCCCTACTGATCGCCTGACCTCACCCCTATGGATCGCCTGACCTCACCCCTACTGATCGCCTGACCTCACCCCTACTGATCGCCTGACCTCATCCCTACTGATCGCCTGACCTCACCTCTACTGATCGCCTGACCTCATCCCTACTGATCACCTGACCTCACCCCTACTGATCGCCTGACCTCACCCCTACTGATCGCCTGACCTCACCCCTACTGATCACCTGACCTCATCCCTACTGATCGCCTGACCTCACCCCTACTGATCGCCTGACCTCACCCCTACTGATCGCCTGACCTCACCCCTACTGATTGCCTGACCTCATCCCTACTGATCGCCTGACCTCATCCCTACTGATCGCCTGACCTCACCCCTACTGATCGCCTGACCTCACCCCTACTGATCGCCTGACCTCACCCCTACTGATCGCCTGACCTCACCCCTATGGATCGCCTGACCTCATCCCTACTGATCGCCTGACCTCACCTCTACTGATCGCCTGACCTCATCCCTACTGATCACCTGACCTCACCCCTACTGATCACCTGACCTCACCCCTACTGATCGCCTGACCTCATCCCTACTGATCGCCTGACCTCACCCCTACTGATCAACTGACCTCATCCCTACTGATCACCTGACCTCACCCCTACTGATCACCTGACCTCATCCCTACTGATCGCCTGACCTCATCCCTACTGATCACCTTGGGGATGGATTTGAACACTGATTGTGAGCCAGGTCTTCTCAACCAACACATCAGTACCTAACATCGCAAATGTTGTTTTGGTTCGGTGATGAAGGGAAGTAATATGTCCAATTCATCCCACAAGTGTTCAGTAGGGTTGAGGTCAGAGCTCTGTGCAGTTCCTCCACACCAAACTGGTCACACCATGTCTTTATGGAGCAGTCTTTGTACATGGGGGGGGGGGGGGCACAGTCATGTCTTTATGGAGCAGTCTTTGTACATGGGGGGGGCACAGTCATGCCTTTATGGAGCGGTCTTTGTACACGGGGGGGGGGCACAGTCATATCTTTATGGAGCGGTCTTTGTACACGGGGGGGGGCACAGTCATGCTGGAACATATAAGGGTTTTTACTAAACTGTTCCCACAAGGTTGGAAGAGCACAATTGTCTACAATGTCATTGTATTATGGAGGATTACCAGGGCCTTTCACTGGAGACATCTGAACTCTATCATTTGGAGGGAGGTTCAAATACCATGGCCATATATTTAGTGTATTAAATAAAATTGTTCCTCTTTGTGGCCATACCATCTTCCACTCTTCTGGGAAGACTTTCCATTAGATTTTAGAGGGTGTCTGAAAACTGGTGTTTATTTGTGAGGTCAGGTACTGATGTTGGATGAGAAGACCTGACTGACCATTGGTGTTCCAATTCATCCCAAAGGTGTTCAGTAGAGTTGAGGTCAGGGCTCTGTGCAGGACACTGAGGTTCCTCCACTCCAAATGATCAAACCATGTCTTTATTGAGCTGGCTCCAATCTTTTGGGAAGGCTTTCCCACAAACTTTTAAAGTTTACCTGTTGGGATTTGTGTCCATTCAGCCAAATGAGCATCGAGGAGGTCATCCCAAAGGTGTTCAGTACGGTTTGAGGTCAGGGTTCTTTATTTCCTCCACTCTGCTGGAAAAGCTTTCCACAAGATTTTGGAGGGTGTCTGTGGGAATGTGTGCCAGTTTGTGAGGTCAGGCACTGATGATGAGAGGACCTGAAGGGTTGAGGTCAGGGCTCTGTGCAGGACACTCAAGTTCTTCCACTCCAAACTGTTCACACCATGTCTCTATGGAGCTGGCATTGTACACGGGGGAGGGGGGCACAGTCATGTCTCTATGGAGCTGGCATTGTACACGGGGGAGGGGGGCACAGTCATGTCTCTATGGAGCTGGCATTGTACACGGGGGAGGGGGGCACAGTCATGTCTCTATGGAGCTGGCATTGTACACGGGGGAGGGGGCACAGTCATGTCTCTATGGAGCTGGCATTGTACACGGGGGAGGGGGGCACAGTCATGTCTCTATGGAGCTGGCATTGTACACAGGGGGGAGGGGGGCACAGTCATGTCTCTATGGAGCTGGCATTGTACACAGGGGGGGGGGGGCACAGTCATGTCTCTATGGAGCTGGCATTGTACACAGGGGGGGGGGGGCACAGTCATGTCTCTATGGAGCTGGCATTGTACACAGGGGGGGGAGGGGGGCACAGTCATGTCTCTATGGAGCTGGCATTGTACACGGGGGAGGGGGGCACAGTCATGTCTCTATGGAGCTGGCATTGTACACAGGGGGGAGGGGGGCACAGTCATGTCTCTATGGAGCTGGCATTGTACACAGAGGGGGGCACAGTCATGTCTCTATGGAGCTGGCATTGTACACAGGGGGGCACAGTCATGTCTTTATGGAGCTGGCATTGTACACAGGGGGGCACAGTCATGTCTTTATGGAGCTGGCATTGTACACGGGGGAGGGGGGCACAGTCATGTCTCTATGGAGCTGGCATTGTACACAGGGGGGGGGTGGGCACAGTCATGTCTCTATGGAGCTGGCATTGTACACAGGGGGCACAGTCATGTCTTTATGGAGCTGCCATTGTACACGGGGGAGGGGGGCACAGTCATGTCTTTATGGAGCTGGCATTGTACACAGGGGGGCACAGTCATGTCTTTATGGAGCTGGCATTGTACACAGGGGGGCACAGTCATGTCTTTATGGAGCTGGCATTGTACACGGGGGAGGGGGGCACAGTCATGTCTCTATGGAGCTGGCATTGTACACGGGGAAGGGGGGCACAGTCATGTCTTTATGGAGCTGGCATTGTACACGGGGGAGGGGGGCACAGTCATGTCTTTATGGAGCTGGCATTGTACACGGGGAAGGGGGGCACAGTCATGTCTTTATGGAGCTGGCATTGTACACGGGGGAGGGGGGCACAGTCATGTCTTTATGGAGCTGGCATTGTACACAGGGGGGGCACAGTCATGTCTTTATGGAGCTGGCATTGTACACGGGGGAGGGGGGCACAGTCATGTCTCTATGGAGCTGGCATTGTACACGGGGGAGGGGGGCACAGTCATGTCTTTATGGAGCTGGCATTGTACACAGGGGGGCACAGTCATGTCTTTATGGAGCTGGCATTGTACACAGGGGGGCACAGTCACGCTGGAACAGAAAAGAGTTTTCACCAAGCTGTTACCACAAGGTTGGAAGAGCTCAATTGTCTACAATGTATTTGTATGTTGGAGGATTACCAGGGCCCTCTACTGGAGACCCCTGAGCTCCATCATTTGGAGGTATCTCCAAAGTTCAGGTGTCTCCCCTGAACATAGCCCCGACCTCAACCCTATTGAACATCTTCGGGATGAATTGGAGTTTGTGATCCAGGTCTTCTCATCCAAGATCAGTTCCTGACCTCACAAATGGGCACACATTACCACAGACACCCTCCAAAATCTTGTAGAAGTCTTCCAGGTGAATGGATGTCATAGCCACTAAAGGTACAGCTCTATAATTACAGCCATGAGTCGAGGATAGAGGGACAACTTCATATAAAAGACCTCGGTTCCGGAACAGGAGGTCCGCATCCCAAAAATCTTCAGCCATACAATGGCAGTTTTAGGATTGTGACAGAGTTGCATCTAGGTGGATAGGTGGGATACATATCATGGGGATTTTCTGGGATGAGAAGCTCAAGACAGAAAAATATGGAGGGGGAGGGGGAGGGGGAGGGGAATAGTGCCTAAAGGAAATACAATTATATTGTGTAAAACAGAACAGCTTGAGCGAGGTGTGTGATGATTGTTCTTCTTACTTGTTTCTATGTGAAGGTTGTAGTTATACGGCTATACTATATATGGGTAACTTTCTCACTCATTGTAACATAGAACTTTGTCACTTTTGCAGCCCTAGACAAGCCCACCTACTGAGCTATAGCTCTCCAATCAGCAGGGGGAAGGAGCTTTGTTGCCTGTAGAGCACTAGCTGTGACCTAGTAGGGAAGGTTCCATGGAACCCTAGGGTTCTTCCAGAGGTTGCTGGGGGTTCCTTGAGCAATGAGCAATTACTATTTCTCAGATGTGTTCCCACTGACACCAGTGATCTTTTTAGCTAGAGGTAAGGGGGTAATTCCTCCCAATGCTCCCAGTGTAATGAGCATTCTTCCCACTGTCCGTCCCACTAATGTATTATGAGTTGAAGATATAGTCATTTTAGCAAGGGTTCCCTAAGACCAGAAAGTTATTTCAAGGGTTTCTTTGGGTTGAAAAGGTTGAGAAAGGCTGTAGTAGAGAGTGTTTCAGATCTCTGCAGAGAGGCCGCTGCTTCCACATGAAGAGCAAAGGTCCTTGTTTGCACCATGCTGGGAAAAGACATGTTTTTCTACTCAGGCTGTGGCTGCTTTCTAAAGTAAAGTAGCTGGAAGACTGCACACCATTTGTTTTAATGTACCTGGAATGTATGCAGCCGTTTCACGTCTCCACCACCAGCGGTCAAATCTCCGCCCCCAGCCTGCTGATTAGACAGTGAAGGAGCAGCAACACACTGATAGGTCACCGGCTCATTCACTCTGCTCTGGTCTCCTATCATGTATGCAGCAGATCCCTATTGGCTCCCGGTGCTGCTTCTCTCTCTGCCAGATTGAGCACGGCATGACAGGTGACCAATGTACAGAGCACCTGGAAAATATTCACAGAGCTTCACTTTTTCCACATTTTGTTATGTTACAACTTTATTCAAAAATGGATTAGCCCCCGTTCACACAGGTCGCCTGACAGGTCGCCTTCCATAGAGAAGCTGTGGACCTGTTCTAATAGGAGCGACACAAGTCGCTCCGACTTAGAAAAAGGGTCCGGAGCTTCTTTGGGGCGACCCGGAGCGACCTGCATAGACTTCAATGTTATGAAGTCCGTGCCGGACGCTCAGAGGTCGCGGGGCGAGCAGCGCGCCGCGACCTATGAGGTCGCCCGGCAAAGTAGCGTCGCCCCAGTGTGAACGGGGCCTAAAAGTCATTATTTTCCTCAAAATTCTACAAACAATCCCCCATAATGACAACGTGAAAGAAGTTTGTTTGAAATCTTTGCAAATGTATTAAAAAATAAAAAAACTCCCATGTACATAAGTATTCACCCCCTTTGCTCAATACTTTGGTGAAGATCCTTTGGCACCAATTCCAGCCTCCAGTATTTCTGAGTATGATGCTACAAGCTTGGCACTCCTATTTTTGGGCAGTTTCTCCCATTCTTCTTTGCAGGACCTCTCAAGCTCCATCAGGTTGGATGGGGGAGGGTCGGTGCACAGCAATTCTCAGATCTCTCCAGAGATGTTCAATCGGGTTCAAGTCTGGGCTCTGGCTGGGCCACTCAAGGACATTCACAGAGTTGTCCCGTAGCCACTCCTTTGTTATCTTGGCTGTGTGCTTACGGTCGTTTTCCTGTTGGAAGATGAACCTTCGCCCCAGTCTGAGGTCCAGAGCGCTCTGGAGAAGGTTTTCATCAAGGATGTCTCTGTACATTGCTGCATTCATCTTTCCCTCCATCCGGACTAGTCTCCCAGTTCCTCCCCACAGCATGATGCTGCCACCACCATGCTTCACAGTAGGAATGGTATTGGCCAGGTGATGAGCGGTGCCTGGTTTCCTCCAGACATGACGCTTGCCATTCAGGCCAAAGAGTTCAATCTTCGTTTCATCAGAGCAGAGAATTTTGTTTCTCATGGTCTGAGAGTCCTTCAGGTGCCTTTTGGTAAACTCCAGACGGGCTGTCATGTGCCTTTTACTGAGGAGTGGCTTCCATTTGGCCACTCCCATACAGACCTGATTGGTGGAGTGCTGCAGAGATGGTTGTTCTTCTGGAAGGTTCTCCTCTCTCTGCAGAGAAACACTGGAGCTCTGTCAGAGTGACCATCGGGTTCTTTGTCACCTCCCTGAGTAAGGCCCCCCTCCCCCGATTGCTCAGTTTGGCCGGGTGGCCCGCTCTAGGAAGAGTCCTGGTGGTTCCAAACCTCTCCAATTTACAGATGATGGAGGCCACTGTGCTCATTGGGACCTTCAATGCTGCAGAAATGTTTCTGTACCCTTCCCCCGATCTGTGCCTCCATACAATCCTGTCTCCGAGGTCTACAGACAATTCCTTGGACTTCATGGCTTGGTTTGTGCTCTGACATGCACTGTTACCTGTGGGACCTTATATAGACAGGTGTGTGCCTTTCCCAATCATGTCCAATCAACTGAATTTACCACAGGTGGACTCCGATCAAGTTGTAGAAACATCTCAAGGATGATCAGTGGAAACAGGAGGCACCTGAGCTCAATTCTGAGTGTCATGGCAAAGGGTGTGAATACTTATGTACATGGGATTGTTTCGTTTTTTATTTTTAATAAATGTGCATAGATTTCAAACAAACGTATTTCACATTGTTATTATGGCAGATTGTTTGTAGAATTTTGAGGAAAATAATGAATTGAATCCATTTATAAGGCTGTAACATAAAATGTGGAAGAAGTGAAGCTCTGTGAATACTTTCCGGGTCGCTGTAAAGACAGATTTGGATGCTTATATTATTTGTTTATTAAATCCTTTTTTAAAGTATCTGCATTATTTTTGTTGTTACGGACCGTTTCAGCAGACAAGGGGTTAAAATCCGTGTAGGCGATATGCCCCTTTCTGAGAGACAGGTACAGCTACTGCAGTACACCAAACTCCCGAACTGGATACAAAATAGCACTCCAACCTGGAACCTCACGAATAGCTGCTAGCAGACGAACAGGAAAAGCATACATCAGCTTACACTCCTAGCAATCAGTCTCCAACAGCATACAGTGAATCCCCCCAATAACGAGACAAAGCTCCGAGTTGAGGGTAAAACAGGAACAACATCAACATTTATTGGAAGAACACAGCACACTTTTATACAGAAATTGGAACATCCTCCCCCCCAACAACAGCTTTCCCATTGGTCAATTTCACAGTACCTGCAGTCCCCCATAAGGTCCTCTCCAGACATGCAAATGAGGGCTCGAAAATGAGTCAGTAGTGATTGGTCAGATAGCTTGACCAGGAAGGCTGCTATGTAAATGAGGACTTGAAAATGAGTCAACAGGGATTGGTCAGATAGCTTTGACCAATGCAAGGAGACAGAAGCCCCAGGGGGCAATCAATGTAAACTATAGTCAGACACAGAACAATTGTTCCCTAACGAGCCCTCAATACACATTACTCTGAGTGTCAATACATCTCTTAGCAGACAACAGGTGAGGTCATTAGCACACCTGACAATAGGTGAATGGGGAGCCAACCTTAGACAGAACTTCCTGTAATGACCATATTAGGAGTTGACTTCCTGTTCAGAGAGCTCATGGCAAATGGGAACAAAAATCTTCATATTACAAGGGAGACATTATTCCTGAATATGACTGTCCCATTTGTAGTAGTCCAAACCATAGTGTCAGTGTTCACCACCCTCCTGGTCACCCTGCATCCACCAAATACATACAAATTAGAACCAGGGGCTGTTTGTTCGGTAGATAGAATCTACCGAACGGCTGTGCAGAAAGGGAGAAATAAATCCTTCTGCACCGTAAAATTAACCCTTTAGCTGCCGGTCCATAATCCAAAGGCAGCAGGCGGGCAACCAGGCTCCTCCAATGCAATGTGGCGAGGTTGGTCTCGTCACATTTGTAATATGTGTGAAAATTTCAGATGTAGCTATTGGGCTTTGTAATGATATTATTGACTCTCAGCAGCAGGGGAACACTGAGCGCGGTCCGGCTTGTGCTGACCTTTGACCCCTGACTCTCAAGCTGAGAAGTCAGACTCAGGAAGGATAAATATGGGAGAAATACAATCCTGTGAGCAGTTATAATTCAGGAATGATTATCTAGATGTTTCCATGGCTGGGATCCCCTACTTCACATGCAGGGCCGCTCGCCAGAGAGCGATAAGTGCGCCATTTTGGGATTTATTAGCGCTCACCGCCTCTGCACCGTCTGTATCACATACTAACGCCAACCATGAATCTTCTTGTTTTATGATAACAATAACTAACAGAGTCAGAACCGGAGGTGTTCTCACTTCACAACCCCGTGACGCGATTTACGAGGCTCAGGTTTGATTTGTTCCATTAGACTGGGAAGATGGCGGGATCCGAGATGTAAACAGGAGTAATAAATCCCGCCATCGTTACACAGCGCGTCGTGTCTTATGATGGTTGGGCTGGATATATGGCGGTGTCACATTGGCGGTCGTCTCCCGCCTGCGACAGGTAATTAACACATTTGTCATCAGCCGAGGTGTTTGTTACCGGATCCCACCAAAGGAAGCAAAAACTCATTTATGGCGCAAAAACAACCCCCCCCCCAAAAAAAAAAAAATATGTATCTATTTATGTAAGTATTATATACCAGGTACCTTATTTATATCATATGGTTGGCTCTTCTCAAGGTAATATTTTTCCAGCATGTGAAAGTGTCGGAGCACAAATATTGTCTCAATCCATTCATCATGTGAAATCTTCTTCCAGATCTGTGCATCCAATGTGAGACTTCCTGTAATAAAGACCGCCCACTGCTGCCCTCTCTCCTTGTGTAGGGGGGGCTGGTCTGGTCTCCGCACCCTCTTGTCATTTTCTGCAGGAAGTATGTAGTGGGTGGAGCCTGCTTGGCCCCTCCCACAGCTCTGCTCTCCCTCCTTGGGCTGAGTGACTGATCTTGTCTCCATCCCCTCTTGGAGTTTTCTGTAGTGGGCGGATCCTCCTTGGCCCCTCCCACAGCTTTTCTCTCCCTCCTTGTGCAGGGGGGCTGGTCTTGTCTCCACCCCCTCTTGTAGTTTACTGCAGGAAGCCTGTACTGGGTGGATCCTGCTTGGCCCCTCCCACAGCTCTGCTCTTCCTCCTTGTGCAGGGGGGCTGGTCTTGTCTCCACCCCCTCTTGTCGTTCTCTGCAGAAAGCCTGTAGTGGATGGAGCCTGCTTGGCCCCTCCCACAGCTCTGCTCTTCTTCCTTGGGCTGGGTGACTGATCTTGTCTCCATCCCCTCTTGGAGTTTTCTGTAGTCGGCGGATCCTCTTGTCGTTTTCTGCAGGAAGCCTGTAGTGGGTGGATCCTGCTTGGCCCCTCCTACAGGTTTGCTCTCCCTCCTTGTGCAGGGGGGCTGGTCTTGTCTCCACCCCCTCTTGTAGTTTACTGCAGGAAGACTGTAGTGGGAGGATCCTGTTTGGCCCCTCCCACAGTTCTGATCTCTCTCCTTGTGCTGGGTGACTGATTTTGTTTCCACCTCCTCTTGGAGTTTTCTGCTGGAAGCCTGTAGTGGGTGGATCCTGCTTGGCCCCTCCCACAGTTCTGATATCTCTCCTTGTGCTGGGTGACTGATTTTGTCTCCACCTCCTCTTGGAGTTTTCTGCTGGAAGCCTGTAGTGGGTGGATCCTGCTTGTCCCCTCCCACAGCTCTGCTCTCCCTCCTTGTTCAGGGGGGCTGGTCTTGTCTCCACCCCCGCTTGTAGTTTACTGCAGGAGCCTGTAGTGGGTGGACCCTGCTTGGTCCCTCCCACAGCTCTGATCTCTCTACTTGTGCAGGGTGGCTGGTCTTGTCTCCACCCCCTCTTGTCGTTCTCTGCAGAAAGCCTGTAGTGGATGGAGCCTGCTTGGCCCCTCCCACAGCTCTGCTCTTCTTCCTTGGGCTGGGTGACTGATCTTGTCTCCATCCCCTCTTGGAGTTTTCTGTAGTCGGCGGATCCTCTTGTCGTTTTCTGCAGGAAGCCTGTAGTGGGTGGATCCTGCTTGGCCCCTCCTACAGGTTTGCTCTCCCTCCTTGTGCAGGGGGGCTGGTCTTGTCTCCACCCCCTCTTGTAGTTTACTGCAGGAAGACTGTAGTGGGAGGATCCTGTTTGGCCCCTCCCACAGTTCTGATCTCTCTCCTTGTGCTGGGTGACTGATTTTGTTTCCACCTCCTCTTGGAGTTTTCTGCTGGAAGCCTGTAGTGGGTGGATCCTGCTTGGCCCCTCCCACAGTTCTGATATCTCTCCTTGTGCTGGGTGACTGATTTTGTCTCCACCTCCTCTTGGAGTTTTCTGCTGGAAGCCTGTAGTGGGTGGATCCTGCTTGTCCCCTCCCACAGCTCTGCTCTCCCTCCTTGTTCAGGGGGGCTGGTCTTGTCTCCACCCCCGCTTGTAGTTTACTGCAGGAGCCTGTAGTGGGTGGACCCTGCTTGGTCCCTCCCACAGCTCTGATCTCTCTACTTGTGCAGGGTGGCTGGTCTTGTCTCCACCCCCTCTTGTCGTTCTCTGCAGAAAGCCTGTAGTGGATGGAGCCTGCTTGGCCCCTCCCACAGCTCTGCTCTTCTTCCTTGGGCTGGGTGACTGATCTTGTCTCCATCCCCTCTTGGAGTTTTCTGTAGTCGGCGGATCCTCTTGTCGTTTTCTGCAGGAAGCCTGTAGTGGGTGGATCCTGCTTGGCCCCTCCTACAGGTTTGCTCTCCCTCCTTGTGCAGGGGGGCTGGTCTTGTCTCCACCCCCTCTTGTAGTTTACTGCAGGAAGACTGTAGTGGGAGGATCCTGCTTGGCCCCTTCCACAGTTCTGATCTCTCTCCTTGTGCTGGGTGACTGATTTTGTCTCCACCTCCTCTTGGAGTTTTCTGCTGGAAGCCTGTAGTGGGTGGATCCTGCTTGTCCCCTCCCACAGCTCTGCTCTCCCTCCTTGTTCAGGGGGGCTGGTCTTGTCTCCACCCCCGCTTGTAGTTTACTGCAGGAGCCTGTAGTGGGTGGACCCTGCTTGGTCCCTCCCACAGCTCTGATCTCTCTACTTGTGCAGGGTGGCTGGTCTTGTCTCCACCCCCGCTTGTAGTTTACTGCAGGAGCCTGTAGTGGGTGGACCCTGCTTGGTCCCTCCCACAGCTCTGATCTCTCTACTTGTGCAGGGTGGCTGGTCTTGTCTCCACCCCCGCTTGTAGTTTACTGCAGGAGCCTGTAGTGGGTGGACCCTGCTTGGTCCCTCCCACAGCTCTGATCTCTCTACTTGTGCAGGGGAGCTGGTCTTGTCTCCACCCCCTCATGGAGTTCAGAAGCAGGAAGGAGTTTAAAATGCGATTTAGTAAAACTCTTCCAGTAAACTTTATGTAGTAAATGTATTTATATATTTTTTTTTGAAAAATAAAACTTGAGATTCACTTTAAACCTCCAGAATGTAGAAAATGAAAAGACAAGTTTTCGGATGGGATTCAGATGCAATTTATTCTCTCCAATCTGCAGCCGGCCGCCGTCTCCATAATACCGTCCATCTCTATGTGTGTTCTTTCACCTTTACATAATATCCTACAAAGTCTAATCACACGAGGCCGCTGCATCGGCTCTGCAATGACAATCGGGGGATTAGGCGGAGGGGAAGAAATATCGGTAAATTCTAAAGGTCAGACTTTGGCCACTGAGGAGGAATGAAGGGAATTCTCCCATTCTATGATCATTACACATCCATGAAATGCCATTTCCTTATATTACAATGCAGCTCTGAGAATAAGACGCCTCGCATTGTCCTGCCGGCCGGATTCCAATTATTGGCTCCATCAATTAGACTTCCAATGTCACCCCCGAGCTGGAGGGACGGGGAGAGAATACGGGGGAATGCGCTATTTCTTCGCAGGTTGTTTGCTCAGACTGTTTGCTGGGGCTTGTGATGAATTCAAAAGAAGATCTTATTAGATTCACAAGTCGTCTCTTCTGCCCCTTCTTAGTTTATGAGGAGAATAAATGGGAGAAAAACAGTGAATAAAAGTAAAAAGAGAACACTGAGAGGGGGAGGGGCAGAGAGAGAAAGAGAGAGAGAGTTAGTGGGAGAAGGGAAGGGAAGGGAAGGGAGAGAGAGAGGAGAGGGGAGAGAAGAGAGGGGAAAGATAAGCGAGGGGGGGGGGGAGAAGAGAGGCTAGAATAAAAATAGAGAGTGGTAAGAGAGAGAGAAGAGGGGGAGAGAGAGAGAAAGAGAGAGAAGAGTGGAGTAAGGGGGGGGGGGAGAGAGAGAAGAGAGCTAAGAGGGGGGGGCAGAGAGAAGAGAGGGAAAGAGGGGAGAAAGAAAGAGGGGAGAGAGAGAGGGGTATAAAAGAGAGGAGAGATTGGCCGGGCAAGGAGAGCATTCATCAGAGAAGCAGCCAAGAGGTCCATGGGAACTCTGGAGGAGCTGCAGAGATCCACAGCTCAGGTGGGAGAATCTGTCCACAGGACAACTATTAGTCGTCACTCCACAAATCTGCCCTTTATGGAAGAGTGAGAAGAAGAAAGCCATTGGTGGAAGAAAGCCATAAGAAGTCCTGTTTGCAGTTTGGGAGAAGCCATGTGGGGGAGGAGCAAACATGTGGGGGGAGGAGCTCTGCTCAACTTTTTGCCATAAAAGCAAAACGCTATGTGTGGGGGAAAATTAACACTGCACATCATCCTGAACCCACCATCCCCACTGTGAAACATGGTGGAGGTAGCATCATGGTGTGGGGATGCTTTTCTTCACCCGGGACAGGGAAGCTGGTCAGAGGTGATGGGAAGATGGATGGAGCCAAATACAGGACAATCTTAGAAGAAAAGACTTGAGACTGGGGCGGAGGTTCACCTTCCAGCAGGACAACGACCCAAAACATCCAGCCAGAGCTACAATGGAATGGTTTCATGTGTTAGAATGGCCCAGTCACAGTCCAGACCTAAATCACATTGAGAATCTGTGGCAAGACTTGAAAATTGCTGTTCACAGACGCTCTCCATCCAATCTGACAGAGATGAGATATTCTGCAGAGAAGAATGGGCAGAAATGTCCTCTCTAGATGTGCAAAGCTGGTAGAGACTTCCCCAAAAAGACTCCCAGCTGTAATGGCAGGGAAAGGCAGAGCTACAAAGTATTGACTCCGGGGGGTGAATACAAATGCAGCCACACTTTTCACAGATTTATTTGTATCATTTATCATTTTCCTTCCACTTCACAATTATGGCCACTTTGTGTCGGTCTATCACATAAAATCCCAATAAAATACATTTACGTTTCTGGGTGTAACATGAGAAAATGTGGGAGATTTAAGGGGGTGTGAATACTTTTTCTTTTTTCTTCTCATTAGATTTTATTAAAAGAAAAAGAGGTGACATTACACGATATGGTAAAAGCAACATGACATTCTCACGTTACATCAGGGGTGTCAAACTCAATTTCATTGCGGGCCGCATCAGCAGTATGGTTACCCTCAAGGGTCGGTTGTATCTGGGGTGCACTACATACAGAGTACAGAGTTTAGGGGTGCACTATGTACAGAGTACAGAGTTTAGGGGTGTGCTATGTACAGAGTGCAGAGTTTAGGGGTGTGCTATGTACAGAGTACAGAGTTTAGGGGTGCACTACGTACAGAGCGCAGAGTTTAGGGGTGCGCTATGTACAGAGTGCAGAGTTTAGGGGTGTGCTATGTACAGAGTACAGAGTTTAGGGGTGCACTACGTACAAAGTGCAGAGTTTAGGGGTGCGCTATGTACAGAGTGCAGAGTTTAGGGGTGCGCTATGTACAGAGCGCAGAGTTTAGGGGTGCGATATGTACAGAGTTTAGGGGTGTACTACGTACAGAGTGCAGAGTTTAGGGGTGTGCTATGTACAGAGTGCAGAGTTTAGGAGTGCGTTACGTACAGAGTGCAGAGTTTAGGGGTGCACTATGTACAGAGTGCAGAGTTTAGGGGTGCGCTATGTACAGAGCGCAGAGTTTAGGGGTGCGATATGTACAGAGTTTAGGAGTGCGTTACGTACAGAGTGCAGAGTTTAGGGGTGCACTACGTACAGAGTGCAGAGTTTAGGGGTGTGCTATGTACAGAGTGCAGAGTTTAGGAGTGCGTTACGTACAGAGTGCAGAGTTTAGGGGTGTGCTATGTACAGAGTACAGAGTTTAGGGGTGCACTACGTACAGAGCGCAGAGTTTAGGGGTGCGCTATGTACAGAGTACAGAGTTTAGGGGTGCGCTATGTACAGAGTACAGAGTTTAGGGGTGCACTACGTACAAAGTGCAGAGTTTAGGGGTGCGCTATGTACAGAGTGCAGAGTTTAGGGGTGCGCTATGTACAGAGCGCAGAGTTTAGGGGTGCGATATGAACAGAGTTTAGGGGTGCACTACGTACAGAGTGCAGAGTTTAGGGGTGCGCTATGTACAGAGTGCAGAGTTTAGGGGTGTGCTATGTACAGAGTGCAGAGTTTAGGAGTGCGTTACGTACAGAGTGCAGAGTTTAGGGGTGCACTACGTACAGAGTGCAGAGTTTAGGGGTGCACTATGTACAGAGTGCAGAGTTTAGGGGTGTGCTATGTACAGAGTGCAGGGTTTAGGAGTGCGTTACGTACAGAGTGCAGAGTTTAGGGGTGCACTACGTACAGAGTGCAGAGTTTAGGGGTGTGCTATGTACAGAGTTTAGGGGTGCGCTATGTACAGAGTGCAGGGTTTAGGAGTGCGTTACGTACAGAGTGCAGAGTTTAGGGGTGCACTACGTACAGAGTACAGAGTTTAGGGGTGCACTATGTACAGAGTGCAGAGTTTAGGGGTGTGCTATGTACAGAGTACAGAGTTTAGGGGTGCACTATGTACAGAGTACAGAGTTTAGGGGTGTGCTATGTACAGAGTGCAAGGTTTAGGAGTGTGTTTCATACAGAGTGCCTCAGGGTTCAGGGGTGCTTTACATACAGAGAGCAAAGTTCTGGTACACCTATTGCGTTGAAGCATGTCTCCTAGACCTGTAATTATTATTCGTAGGCTAATTGTTGATGACCGAATTGTTAGCTCAGTAGAGGGGTAGAGGTTGTTGTCAGATTCCCGGGGGGGTATACTGGGGAAGGTAGCCCTCAGGATGTATCTTCCTTGTCGTAGAGGTTTTGAAGGCTCATGTAATATGAAAAGGATCTATGAAAAGACTCGAGGTCCTCCCAGGATAATGTTGAGTTTATGAAGGTCCGCCATTTTGAGTAGAATCGATTTTTAGAAGCATTGTGGTTGAAGTCAGGCATTGTGGTTGAGCTTGTCCTTGTAAAGCAGAGATCCTCAAACTACGGCCCTCCAGCTGTTGCAGGACTACACATCCCATGAGGCATTGTAAAACTCTGACATTTACAGACATTACTAGGGCATGATGGGAATTGTGGTTTCCTGAACAACTGGAGGGCCGTAGTTTGAAGACCCCTGGTGTAAAGTAACAATAGTAGTTCCTGTTTGATTTGCAAAATTTTTGGGCAATGTGAAGAGGTCCAGCTTTTTAGGATAACCCTCCGGGCCACTAAGAGACGGATTGGAATCCAGTCTTTGTGTTGGGAGTTGGCATTGGAAGACTACAGGAGTTGCTTATCCCAGTATCCAAATATGAGTAGGAGAGGGTCTTTTGGGAGCAATCCTGTAAATGAATGATGTGACTCGGCCCCAGAAGGTGGAGATGTATTTACATATCTATAAATGATTTAGAG
Organism: Pelophylax lessonae; assembly: GCF_965119305.1. Taxonomy (NCBI): domain Eukaryota; kingdom Metazoa; phylum Chordata; class Amphibia; order Anura; family Ranidae; genus Pelophylax; species Pelophylax lessonae. The sequence goes on along the minus strand of NC_138770.1, from coordinate 688,248,175 downwards.
CGGGTCTTGGCTGGTGACATAGAGGACAGGAGGAGGACTGAGGATTGAATGCTTTTTCAAGGCACTATAGGAGGATTTGTTTCATTCCTCTGAATCACCTGAGGCCGGTCACTTCACTGTTTAAACCTACCTTATGGTGGCAAAGAAGCTGCAGGAGATCAGCAGCACTGAGACGCAACAAAAGATGATAAAAAAAAGATGAAAGATTTAAATGTAAAAAAAAGGCAATTGTTTATGATGCGCAGAGCTTTGGCAAGCTTAATGCCATCCGGTTATGGTTTGCATCTACTTGTCTAAAGCAGCCTTTTTCAACCAGGGTGCCTTGAGATTTCTTCAGGGGTACCTTGAGGTTTCTTCAGGGGTGCCTTGAGATTTCTTCAGGGGTACCTTGAGGTTTCTTCAGGGGTGCCTTGGCAAAATGCCTAAAAATTACCCAAAAAGCAAGCCAGCAGATGGATCAAGCCTGCCTATTAGTTACACAAAGCCTCAGGTTTTTATTGTGCACCATTTCAACCTTTCAGCCACCGGCATCCTAACTACCAGTGCCGTCATCAGGATCTCCTGCACAGCATCCTTGTTTGACCCTCCCCCGACCCTCTCCATCAACACTGGGGTCCCATTAGCTGAGTAATGGAGAGAAACTGAGGGAGAGTAGAAACATTGGAATAGTAGTCGGTACCAGTGTGCAAAAGTGTATTTGCTTTGGAAGAGTAAATCACCTCTAATGTTGGGTGTTCTATGTGTGCCGATTCTGCCGCGTTATGAAAAACTATTAGAATAGATTTATACATTTCAGAATGGGGTTCCTTGAGACTGTCCATGAATTTAAAGGGTGCCGTGACTGAAAAAATGTTGAGAAACACCGCTCTATGGGGATCTATGGGGATCTATGGAGATCTATGGGGATCCTGGCCTGCTCTATAATGATATTAAACTCCAATTGTTTTGTTTTAATTGGAGGCCCAAACTTACAGTAAATGATGGTTCTGCTTCCTCTAAAGTGCCTATTTTACTCTCCTTGGACCGCTCGCCACGCTGGAAACAACATTGGGAGTAAACATTCGTCACAATGTGGATTTGTGGCAGATCCCCTGGGGACCACCATCAGTGCTCCACCGACAACTGGTTGGCGACCTTTGCTATGTGATCCTCTGTTTTCTCCCGCTATATCTATGTGAGGTTTTATTAGGAGTTATTTTCTGTAGATTGATGTTCTTCAGCAAGGATTCTCTTTCTGTTCACAATTAGGGTCGCCCAGCTGTGCACGCTCCTAGCTGTGACCCCATGTTGTCACTGACAGTTCTCAGCCTCCAATCAGGAACACTCCATTCCATCATCACCATGTGAACCCCTCTGACTTTGTATCCTTCTCCAATGAGGGCAATTCTTCCCAATGGAGAAAAGATATTCCTGTGCTCAAATCCCATTCTCCCCAATGGGACACCTGACAGGGGTGATAACCCTCACTGACTGTACAGAACTAAAAAACTCTACGTACAGTATCTCACAAAAGTAAGTACACCCCTCACATTTTATTCTATCTTTTCATGTGACAACACTGAAGAAATGAGACTTTGCTACAATGTAAAGTAGTGAGTGTACAGCTTGTATAACAGTGTAAATTTACTGTCCCCTCAAAATAACTCAACACACAGCCATTTTCCAGCACTGCCTTAACCCTCTTGGGCATGGAGTTCACCAGAGCTTCACAGGTTGTCACTGGAGTCCTCTTCCCCTCCTCCATGATGACATCACAGAGCTGGTGGATGTTAGAGACCTTCCCCTCCTCCACCTTCTGTTTGAGGATCCCCCACAGATGCTCAATAGGGTTTAGGTCTGGAGACATGTTTGGCCAGTCCATCACCTTTACCCTCAGCTTCTTTAGCAAGGCAGTGGTCTTGGAGGTGTTTGGGGTCGTTATGTTGGAATATTGCCCTGCCCCCCAGTCTCTGAAGGGAGGGGATCATGCTCTGCTTCAGTATGTCACAGTACATGTTGGCATTCATGGTTCCCTTAATGAACTGTAGATCCCCAGTGCCGGCAGCACTCATGCAGCCGCAGACCATGACACTCCCACCACCATGAATGACTGTAGGAAGACACACTTGTCTTTGTACTCCTCACCTGGTTGCCCCCACACACGCCTGACACCATCTGACACCAAATAGGTTTATCTTGGTCTCATCAGAGCACAGGAGATGGTTCCAGTAATCCATGTCCTTAGTCTGCTTGTCTTCAGCAAACTGTTTGCGGGCTTTCTTGTCCATCATCTTTAGAAGAGGCTTCCTTCTGGGATGACAGCCATGCAGACCAATTTGATGCAGTGTGCGGCGTATGGTCTGAGCACTGACAGGCTGACCCCTCCCCCACCCCTTCAATCTCTGCAGCAATGCTGGCAGCACTCATACCTCTATTTGCCAAAGACAACCTCTGGATATGACGCTGAGTGTGAATCTGTCCTGGTAAACCGCTGTATGGTCTTGGCCGCCGTGCTGCAGCTCAGTTTCAGGGTCTTGGCAATCTTCTTATAGCCTAGGCCATCTTTATGTAGAGCAACAATTCTTTTTTTCAGATCCTCAGAGAGTTCTTTGCCATGAGGTGCCGTGTTGAACTTCCAGTGACCAGTATGAGAGAGTGAGAGCGATAACACCAAATTAACCACACCTGCCCCCCATTCACACCTGAGACCTTGTAACACTAACGAGTCACATGACACCGGGGAGGGAAATTGGCTAATTGGGCCCAATTTGGACATTGTCACTTAGGGGTGTACTGACTTTTGTTGCCAGCGGTTTAGACATTAATGGCTGTGTGTTGAGTTATTTTGAGGGGACAGTAAATTTACACTGTTATACAAGCTGTACACTCACTACTTTACATTGTAGCAAAGTCTCATTTCTTCAGTGTTGTCACATGAAAAGATATAAAAAATATTTACAAAAATGTGAGGGGTGTACTTACTTTTCTGAGATACTGTACCTAAAGAGAAGCTGGCAGTGTTCCCTCCTTTGTATTGGCAGTTTATATCATTTGATTCTTTTGCTCTTTCATTTCCATTCCCATCCTCCTCTAATCTCTGTAATGAAATGAGTTCTAGGTGAGGAAATGACGCACACTCCAAGAATCTTCCTGATTTCACGCAAAATTCATTTCTTCACGACTAATTGATTTGAAACAATCGCCACGCTGAGGTTTTTTATTAAGTCATTTCTGTATAATTGGATTATGTGATTCCTGTGTGTGGTTATTGTCAGGAAAACGCACATCAACATACTTCATCCTCAAACTTCAGCAGAAGGCAAAAAAAAAAAAACTCAGATTGTGGCCAATAAGAAAGGAGTTCTTGGAAAAAGAATGGGCCGCACAACACTCGCTGCAGATGCTTGTACTCTATTCCATAAAACCAGCGACAACACAGATGACACAAGTGACCCCAAATCTCTATCAGTAACACGTTTCACAAATAATCACAATTAAGTACCGAGAAATATGTGAAAGGCGTTAACAAATAAAGTACGAATATCTGCAGCGAGTGTTGTGTGGCAGATTCCTTCTTATCCTGATATCACCGCGGCAATCCGGGTGCAAGAGATCTCATCACAGGGTTTGCAGCCTCACCTGGAGCGGGGTTTTCTTTCTCTGGAACAAGAAAATAATTCCTTCCTGACCCCACAGTGGCGACCATAGAACAGGTTAAAGTAAAGGCAAAGCTATTTATTGTAGTTTTGGATGTAGTGGGAAAATTTAGAAGCCCCTTAAAGTTGTTTTCCTTCGATGTGTGCAGAACGGTAAAATGTGTTTAATTTCTGATAGAGATTTGTGAGGGGATCTCTGCTGTTCAGATACCTTCCACGCTTTACACTTCATGCCCACAGGTACTATCATTACTTCCCTCATTCAATCCCACCACTATAGACGAGGTTCCTAACGTCCAGCTAACTACCTGCCCTCTGGATCCTGATCCCTCACAAATGCTACGTTCACCCTCTGGCCCTATTCTACACTCTCTAACCCACATCTTCAATCTCTCCCTCTCTTCTGGCATCTTCCCCAACTCTATAAAACATGCACTAGTCAGCCCCATACTTAAAAAGCCCTCACTGGACCCAACCGATCTGAACAACCTACGCCCCATTTCCTTGCTCCCCTTTTCATCCAAACTCCTTGAACCTCTAGTCTACAACCGACTGTGCGACCACCTTGCCGAGAATAGCCTCCTTGATCCCCTTCAGTCTGGATTTCATCCTCAACACTCCACAGAAACTGCTCTCCTAAAACTAACAAACGATCTTCTAACAGCCAAAACCAATGGGCACTATTCTGTACTCCTACTCCTGGACCTTTCTGCTGCCTTTGATACGGGTGACCACCCGCTCCTCCTCAAAAACTCCACGCCTTTGGTCTCCATGACCGTACTCTTCACTGGTTCTCTTCCCACTCATCCAACCGCATTACTTCCAATTCTACTTCCTCCTCTCCTCTTCCTTTCTATGTTGGGGCTCACCAAGGTTCTGTTATAGGATTTCTCCTATTTTCAATCTACACCTCCTCTGTGGGTCAGCTGATAGCCTCCAATGGCTTCCAATACCATCTCTTTGCTGATGACACCCAAATCTATTTCTCTACCCCCCGGGCTTAGTTTCTCAGTCTCCTCAAGTACCACTAATTTACTATCAGATATAACAGTCTGGATGTCACACCACTTCCTCAAACTCAATCTATCCAAAACCAAACTTATAATTTTTCCTCCACCACGTGCCCCTTCCCTGATCTCTCTGTCAAAATCGATGGCACAATTATTAGCCCATTCCCTCAGGCCGAGGTCCTAGGTGTAGTCCTGGACTCGGAACTCTCCTTCAAGCCCCAATCACTGTCCAAATCTTGCCGCTTCATCCTCTGCAACGTCTTCAAAATACGCCCCTTTCTAACCAATGACACAACAAAGCTCTTAATTCACTCCCTGGTCATCCCGCGCCTCGAACTACTGCAACTCCCTTCTCATTGGCTTACCTCTACATTGGTTATACCCCCTTCAGTCCATCAGGAATGCTGCTGCCAGACTTATCCACCTTACCAATCACTCAGTGTCCGCTACTCATCTCTGTCAATCCCTCCACTGGCTTCCGCTCACCCAACAAATTAAATTCAAAATACTAACAACAACTAACAAAGCCATCCACAACTCTTTCCCCAGCTACATCACTAGCCTAGTCTCAAAATATCAACCTAATCCTTCTCTTCGTTCCTCTCAAGACCTTCGGCTCTCTAGCTCCCTCGTCACCTCCCCCCATGCTCACCTCCAGGACTTTTCCAGAGCCGCTCCATTCCTATGGAATTCCTTACTCCAATCTGTCCAATTATCTCCTCCTCTATTAGCTTTTAGATGATCCCTGAAAACCCTCCTCTTCAAAGAAGCCTATCCTACCCACACCTAACAACTATACTTCCGATTTCTCCATCAGCCCATCCCCCTCAGTTATTGCCTTTTTTTTCCACTTGACCCTTCCTTCTACATTGTAAGCTCTAATGAGACGGGCCCTCTGATTCCTCCTGTACTGAATTGTATTGTAACTGTATTGTCTTCCCTCATGTTCTAAAGCGATGTGCAAACTGTTGGCGCTGTATAATAATAATAGATTTGTTATGTTACTAATATTGTTTCATTGATTAGTTTCATTTAGTTTAGTTTATTATTTTATAGCGAATTCCAAGTTTTTGAAAAAATACGAATTCTGTGTGAAGAATAGTTGGTTGTTAAGCAGCAGCTTGGAAAGCCGGACCCTGCGTCCTTAACAACCAATAACTCATCAGCTGTCAGCGGGCCTATAGAGGAAGAGTTCCTATAGAGGAAGAGTTCGAGGAATAGTTCTTATAAAAGAAGAGTCCCTATAGAGGAAGAGTCACTATAGAGGAAGAGTCCCTATAGAGGAAGAGTCCCTATAGAGGAAGAGTCACTATAGAGGAAGCGTCAATAGGGAGGAAGAGTTCCTATAGAGGAAAAGTCGCTATAGAGGAAAAGTCCCTATAGAGGAAAAGTCCCTATAGAGGAAAAGTCCCTATCGAGGATGAGTTTCTATACAGGAAGAGTCCCTATAGAGGAAGAGTCACTATAGAGGGAGAGTCCCTATAGAGGAAGAGTCCCTATAAAGGAAGAGTCGTTATAGAGGAAGAGTCACTATAGCATGGGTGTCCAACCTTTTGGCTTCTCTGGGCCACATTGAGTGTAGAGAAATTTTCTCGGGCCACATATAAAATATATACTATAGTTAAGGTATATAAGTAATAAAACGCCGCTTTGCCCTTCCAGTGCTAAAGCCCACCCCCAGCACTAATTTAACATAACTAGTGGATGATCCCCTCCGAGGCAGCCTCTGTGGCTGTGCCCCCGACTCGACTTCCTTCCTCCCCAGCAAAAGAAAAAAATTGTCAGGGGGCAGTGGGCCGCATTGCCTGCACTATAGAGGAAGAGCCACTATAGAGGAAGAGTCACTATAGAGGGAGAGTTCCTATAGAGTAAGAGTTCCTATAGAGTAAGAGTTCCTATAGGGGAAGAGTCACCATAGAGGAAGAGTCACCATAGAGGAAGAAATGCTATAGAGGAAGAAATGCTATAGAGGAAGAGTCCCTATAGAGTAAGAGTCCCTATAGAGGAAGAGTCCCTATAGAGTAAGAGTCCCTATAGAGTAAGAGTCACTATAGAGTAAGAGTCACCATAGAGGAAGAAATGCTATAGAGTAAGAGTCACTATAGAGTAAGAGTTCCTATAGAGGAAGAGTCCCTATAGAGTAAGAGTCACGATATAGAGGAAGAGTTCTTATAGAGGAAGAGTTACTATAATGGAAGAGTTCCTATAGAGTAAGAGTTCCTATAGAGGAAGAGTCACTATAGAGGAAGAGTCACTATAGAGGAAGAGTTCCTATAGAGGAAGAGTCACTATAGAGGAAGAGTTCCTATAGAGGAAGAGTTACTATAATGGAAGAGTTACTATAATGGAAGAGTTACTATAGAGGAAGAGTTACTATAGAGGAAGAGTTCCTATAGAGGAAGAGTTACTATAGAGGAAGAGTTACTACAGAGGAAGAGTCACTATAGAGGAAGAGTTACTATAGAGGAAGAGTCACTATAGAGGAAGAGTTACTACAGAGGAAGAGTCACTATAGAGGAAGAGTCACTATAGAGGAAGAGTTACTACAGAGGAAGAGTCCCTATAGAGGAAGAGTTACTATAGAGGAAGAGTTACTATAGAGGAAGAGTTACTATAGAGGAGAGTTACTATAGAGGAAGAGTTACTATAGAGGAAGAGTTACTATAGAGGAAGAGTCACTATAGAGGAAGAGTTACTATAGAGGAAGAGTTACTATAGAGGAAGAGTCGCTATAGAGGAAGAGTTACTATAGAGGAAGAGTCACTATAGAGGAAGGGTCCCTATAGAGGGAGAGTCTCTATAGAGGGAGAGTCTCTATAGAGGAAGAGTCACTATAGAGGAAGAGTTACTATAGAGGAAGAGTTACTATAGAGGAAGTGTCACTATAGAGGAAGAGTTACTACAGAGGAAGAGTCACTATAGAGGAAGAGTCACTATAAAGGAAGATCTACTCCACCAACATGTGACATTTGAACAACCAATGTATCCCCATAATTCTTTCAATGACCAGCTGACCGCTCCAATTTTCAGAGTTCTTAGAGACATAAATGGCTTCTCTGGTCTTCATAACCGATCAGCACATCCATCACCCATCCCCCCCTACCCCACCATCTAACAATCTCCATCCCTCTTATAAAAGTAATTTTCCTGCCACCTAACTGCCCTGACACTAAATAAAAATGTCCCATGAAAATGTAGAATCCGCTATACTGGACATTGTGCCATAAAATCTTACATATGGGGAGAAGGTTATACCGGATTGATTCTGGTTATTGATAATAGTAATGGCCACAAGGATATATTTCAGAGGAAAAAAGGGCCAATTCATCACTCACTGTAATTGTCTTTCAAACGCTGAGATCCATTTGTTTTCAGGACGAATCTCTTTCATTTTATGGACACAAGTCATTTCATCAGTGGCAATCCCAATCTTCAATCTTCTCACCGTACCGTATGATTGTCACTGTCATGAATAATATGGAGTCCTCTTCTCATACCAAACTTTATCAGCCATGTTCTTAGAAGATGATTGGATGGAGATTATTTCATCTGATTTTATGAATTAAATGCTCAGTTTGATTTTCAGTCTCTGCAGAACGGTGTTTGTTATGGGATGACGGGAGTACAACGCCTTGAAAAAGTATTCACACCCCTTGAAATCTCCCACATTTTCTCATGTTACACCCAGAAACGTAAATGTATTTTATTGGGATTTTCTGTGATAGACCGACACAAAGTGGCCATAATTGTGAAGTGGAAGGAAAATGATAAATGATACAAATAAATCTGTGAAAAGTGTGGCTGCATTTGTATTCACCCCCCGGAGTCATTACTTTGTAGCTCCGCCTTTCCCTGCAATTACAGCTGTGAGTCTTTTTGGGGATGTCTCTACCAGCTTTGCACATCTAGAGAGGACATTTCTGCCCATTCTTCTTTGCAGAATATCTCATCTCTGTCAGATTGGATGGAGAGCGTCTGTGAGCAGCAATTTTCAAGTCTTGCCACAGATTCTCAATGTGATTTAGGTCTGGACTGTGACTGGGCCATTCTAACACATGAAACCATTCCATTGTAGCTCTGGCTGGATGTTTCGGGTCGTTGTCCTGCTGGAAGGTGAACCTCCGCCCAGTCTCAAGTCTTTTCTTCTAAGATTGTCCTGTATTTGTCTCCATCCATCTTCCCATCAACTCTGACCAGCTTCCCTGTCCCTGCTGAGGAAAAGCATCCCCACACCATGATGCTGCCACCACCATGTTTCACAGTGGGGATGGTGTGTTCAGGGCAGTGTTAATTTCGTCGACTAAAACCGACTAAAACGTTTTCGTCGACTAACACAGTTCAGATGACAAAAATACGACTTAAACTAAAATGGCATTTTAGTCAAAAGACTATAACTAAAACTAAATCGAAATTTGCTGCCAAAAATTAACACTGGTGCATGCTCAAAGCATAAATAATAACATATTAGATTTTTCACTCCAGGACCAGCAGTAGTATATAATGAGTTTGGAAATTGTAGAGAAATGCTTAAATAATGCATTACAAATTACAATTGAACTACACCCATTTGATTATAGATGACTAAAATGAGTTTTAGTCGACTAAAATGTAGGGCGTTTTAGTCGACTAAAATATACTGGAGTTTTAGTCGACTAAATACGACTAAAACTAAAACACTGGCAGAAGACTAAAATGGGACTAAAACTAAAATGCCATTATAGTCCTAAGACTAAGACTAAAACTAAATTGAAATTTGCTGCCAAAATTAACACTGGTTCAGGGTGATGTGCAGTGTTAGTTTTCCCCCACACATAGAGTTTTGCCTTTAAGCCACAAAGTTCAATTTTGGTCTCCTCTGAGCAGAGCTCCTTCTTCCACATGTTTGCTGTGTCCCCACATGGTAGGCTGCAGGCACATGACAGACATAGGTGTACGTCGTTTCAAGCAAGAGGGCCGCACTGCCGCAGTAAATCGGCGGCGGACGGACGGTTGGGAACCAATTAATTATGATACTTATGGTATAGATTAGCTTAAGAGTTCCTCTTTAATTCTGAGTACTGCTTTACTTTAGAAGGTATATATATATATTCAGAATATAGAAGATTGTATCTAGTGCTGTTACTTGTTATTATAACATTCTGTTTATCTCTTGTCTGATGTCGGTCTTGCTGGACCCTGATAGTTTATGTGGGGTTTAGCTGACTGACATCATTTCACATGCTTATCCATTGAGTAAAAGTTAAAACTTATATATACTGTGTCAGTGTGCTCCTTAAAGGTGTATAGACTATGTCTGAACCTAGAGTGTCAGGAGGGCTAGACGGTTTACAGGGTCATGGCAGTGCTGAAGAACACTCACTAACCAGCAACCCTCAAGGGGGTAGTGCTACAGTTACATGACCGTGGAATTGTCATTCAAAGTGTGACAGCGCTTAAAGCTGAAAATTGGCCTGGGCAGGAAGGGGGTGAAAGTGCCCGGTATGGAAGGGGTTCATTTTAACTACTTGCCAACCGCCCACCGCAGTTGTATGGCGGCAGTCTGGTGCTCCCAGGCAAAGTGCCGTACATGTACGCGCTAGCCTGGAAGGAGCAAGGGGGCGATCACGCGCTGCCGAAGGTGCGCTCCCACCCCCGCTCGTCGGCTGATAAGTCAGTGCGTGTGACCGCCGCCCCCTCGTGATCTCCCTCTGCAGTGAGAGAAGGACAGACGGATGATGTAAACACAACCGTCTGTCATTCTCCCTGATGTAAGTGCAGAGATCATACGATCCTGCTATGTAGGATTGTATGTCTCTGTGATTACATCACAAGCCACGCCCCCCCCACAGTTAGAATCACACCCCTAGGGACACATTTAACCCCTTGATCACCAATAAAGTTAACCCCTTCCCTGCCAGTGTCATTGTTACAGTAACTGAATAATTATAGCACCAGTAATGTCACTGGTCCCCCCAAAAGTGTCAAAAATGTCAGTAAGGGGTCCGATCTGTCCACCGCAATGTCGCAGTCCCGCAAAAAAAAAAAAACCGCAAATCGCAGCCATTACTAGTTAAAAAAAAAAAAAAAACGACATAAATCTTTCCTGTAGTTAGTAAACGCAATAACTTTTGCGCAAACCAATCAAAATATCAATATACGCTTATTGCAATTTTTTTTTTTTTACCAAAAATATGTAGCAGAAAACAAAATTGGCCTAAAATGTTAAAAAATTTTGATTTTTATATATTTTTTTTTGAGAATTTCATAAAAAAAAAAAAGTGAAAAATATTGATATTTTTTCAACATTGTCGCTATTTTTTTGTTTATAGCGCAAAAAATAAAAATTGCACAGGAGATCAAATACCACCAAAAGAAAGCTCTGTTTGTGGGGGAAAAGGACATCTATTTTGTTTGGGTACAGCGTCGCACGACCGCGCAATTGTTCATTAAAGTCACGCAGTGCCGAATTGCAAAATAGGGCCTGGTCTTTGAGCAGCCAAATCCTCCGGGGCTTAAGTGGATAAAATGAAAATAAAATAGAGGAAAAGAGCGCATGACCACCCTAGCATAACACGGTTTATTGGGATGAAAGATAAAACAGTCATTAATACACTCCCATGGAACAGATGAATGTGGGCACATCGATACATCAATAACCCCAGGACGTTGGCAGCTCCCTGTAAGAGGAATGACCGCTCTCCCGCTCACCGCCCCGGTGCACTCTGCTTCCTGTGAACCGAGACTCCCGGAGATGGAGCCTTTCGTCTCAGGGTCAGCCGCTCAGAGTGCACGTGTGCCCGGTCCAGCCGGCGCCGCGCATGCGCCAGAAGACGGGAAGGAGAACCATCAAAGCCACAACCAGAGGAGCTTCAAAGAGGCTTCAAAGGAACAACCCCCCCAACGTCACTTCATCACAGGGGGTTGCTATGACTACGTGTTTCGTTGACGTGGCCTCCTTCAGGTCCTGTATTATTGACTGTTTTAACTTTCATCCTAATAAACTGTGTTATGCTAGGGTGGTCGTGCGCTCTTTTCCTCCATTTTCTTTTCTTTTAGTGATTTCCACCACCCAGTGGAGAGTTAGGTGAGCTGCACGCCCCATCGCCTATATCACAGTGTGTTATTTAAAAAGAATCACCTGCCGGGATGTGTAAATCTAGGATCAGCGCATGAACTGGTAATGTGACCGTTACAAGTCTTCCCTGTGAGGAAATGCCGCTGATTGGCTCTCCTCACCAATCACTGTCAGTGTGAGGGAAGAAAGGCCGATAAACGGCACTTCCTTGTTTATATGTGATCGGCTGTGATTGGACACAGCCGATCACATGGGTACAGAGCCACAGCTGCGGCTCTTTGCCGAGATCAGGGTCGCGCTGTGTCCCAAGATTGCAGCTATACTGGGCGCCGTCATAATGACGTCGCCCCATAAACAAGAGCCGCACCGCTTCGCTGTCATTTTTACGGCAGGAGGGAAGTGGTTAATTAATGTAGCTGGTGTCTTTGTCTTGAAGTCAATTGGACACAATTTTTGATTGAAGCCAATGGGACGTGACTTTGCATTGAAATCAGTAGGGGGCGTTTTTGCATTAAGGGACTGATGACAATGTACAATGTATATATAAAGCGTTGCATAAATTGATGGCGCTATATAAGTGCCTGAAATAAAATCAATGTGACACAATTTTACATTGTTGTCAATGGGAGGCGATTTTGCAGTGAAATCAAAGGGACGCAGCATGCCAATAACACCACCTTTTTTTTCCTATCGGAAAAACGCAGATAACCCTAATTTTCAGCCAATAATTTTCAGCGGCCGATATATCAGTGCATCCCTAGATCTAAAGCCTAAACATTTTTTACCTTAATGCATTCCTTGCATTAGGGTAAAAAATGTTTAGGCATTGGTTTTGGCCCCTCCCCCCTTATACTTACCTGAGCCCTCATTCGATCCAGCGCTGTGCACAGCAGCAGCTCCTCTCCCCTCACTTCCAGGTCTCACTGGCTTTGCTGGGGCACCCGGAGCCACTGCCTTCCCCTCCTGTCAATCAAAGCCAGTGAGAAGCGAGCAGGAGGCGGGCCTGAGTCGTGTCAATGGAGGCAGCAGCGGGGCTCGGGAGCACGCACGCACAAGTGCCCCCATGGGATGCTGCTACCCATGGGGCACTGGACAGAGAGGAGGAGCCAGGAGTGCCAGCGGGAAACCTGAGAAGAGAAGATTCGGGGCCGCTCTGTGCCATTCCATGGTAAGAAAATGGATGTTTGTTACTTATTTACAGTATTTATTTATTTTTTTAATTTTCCTTTACAACCATTTTCATTTTTAATATTCTATTTGTACATACAGACCAAGAAATCCAACAAAAGTGATGATGGGGGGGGGGGGTGGGACAAACTCGAACGCGGTCAAAGGGTCTACACAGATAACAACGCCCAATGGTTATCCTTAGTATAATGAGACCACATGGTCGGCCAGCTTGGAGAGAAATGCTGTATAAATGTAATAATGGAAGAAGAGAGCAAAGTGCGAGCCTGAAAATGATTGGCTGTTTTTGAAATGAAGCCAATGGGACTTCAATTCAGCCTTTAGAACTTCCACTAAATTCTTGTTGGTCATCTGAAGAGCGATTTATTTGGCTGCCAATTATGTGCAGAAAAAAAAGAAAAAAATTAAGGTAAAAAAAATAAAAAAATGTTTATCATATTGATATAAAGCGCTCCGTCTTTGATTGGTTTCAGGAATGTCTGATTGCTGTAAAATGATTTGTCGGCGTTCTGTCTCGGATTCAATGACCCTCCCTGGTTCTGTCTCCATGACCCGCTCCATATGAAGGAGGATTCTATGACACTCCCTGGTTCTGTCTCCATGACCCGCTCCATAGGAAGGAGAATTCAATGACCCTCCCTGGTTCTGTCTCCATGACCCGTTCCATATGAAGGAGGATTCTATAACCCTCCCTGGTTCTGTCTCCATGACCCGCTCCATAGGAAGGAGAATTCAATGACCCTCCCTGGTTCTGTCTCCATGACCCGCTCCATATGAAGGAGGATTCTATAACCCTCCCTGGTTCTGTCTCCATGACCCGCTCCATACGAAGGAGAATTCTATAACCCTCCCTGGTTCTGTCTCCATGACCCGCTCCATATGAAGGAGGATTCTATAACCCTCCCTGGTTCTGTCTCCATGACCCGCTCCATATGAAGGAGGATTCTATATCCCTCCCTGGTTGTGTCTCCATGACCCGCTCCATATGAAGGAGGATTCTATGACACTCCCTGGTTCTGTCTCCATGACCCGCTCCATAGGAAGGAGAATTCAATGACCCTCCCTGGTTCTGTCTCCATGACCCGCTCCATAGGAAGGAGAATTCAATGACCCTCCCTGGTTGTGTCTCCATGACCCGTTCCATATGAAGGAGGATTCTATAACCCTCCCTGGTTGTGTCTCCATGACCCGCTCCATATGAAGGAGGATTCTATAAACCTCCCTGGTTGTGTCTCCATGACCCGTTCCATATGAAGGAGGATTCTATAACCCTCCCTGGTTCTGTCTCCATGACCCGCTCCATAGGAAGGAGGATTCTATAACCCTCCCTGGTTCTGTCTCCATGACCCGTTCCATATGAAGGAGGATTCTATAACTCTCCCTGGTTCTGTCTCCATGACCCGCTCCATATGAAGGAGGATTCTATAACCCTCCCTGGTTCTGTCTCCATGACCCGCTCCATAGGAAGGAGAATTCAATGACCCTCCCTGGTTCTGTCTCCATGACCCGCTCCATAGGAAGGAGGATTCTAAACCCTCCCTGGTTCTGTCTCCATGACCCGCTCCATAGGAAGGAGAATTCAATGACCCTCCCTGGTTCTGTCTCCATGACCCGCTCCATAGGAAGGAGGATTCTAAACCCTCCCTGGTTCTGTCTCCATGACCCGCTCCATACGAAGGAGGATTCTATAACCCTCCCTGGTTCTGTCTCCATGACCCGCTCCATATGAAGGAGGATTCTATAACCCTCCCTGGTTCTGTCTCCATGACCCGCTCCATATGAAGGAGGATTCTATATCCCTCCCTGGTTCTGTCTCCATGACCCGCTCCATAGGAAGGAGGATTCTATAACCCTCCCTGGTTCTGTCTCCATGACCCGCTCCATACGAAGGAGAATTCTATAACCCTCCCTGGTTCTGTCTCCATGACCCGCTCCATAGGAAGGAGGATTCTATAACCCTCCCTGGTTCTGTCTCCATGACCCGCTCCATACGAAGGAGAATTCTATAACCCTCCCTGGTTCTGTCTCCATGACCCGCTCCATATGAAGGAGGATTCTATAACCCTCCCTGGTTCTGTCTCCATGACCCGCTCCATATGAAGGAGGATTCTATATCCCTCCCTGGTTCTGTCTCCATGACCCGCTCCATAGGAAGGAGAATTCAATGACCCTCCCTGGTTGTGTCTCCATGACCCGTTCCATATGAAGGAGGATTCTATAACCCTCCCTGGTTCTGTCTCCATGACCCGCTCCATATGAAGGAGGATTCTATAACCCTCCCTGGTTCTGTCTCCATGACCCGCTCCATATGAAGGAGGATTCTATAACCCTCCCTGGTTCTGTCTCCATGACCCGCTCCATATGAAGGAGGATTCTATGACACTCCCTGGTTCTGTCTCCATGACCCGCTCCATAGGAAGGAGAATTCAATGACCCTCCCTGGTTCTGTCTCCATGACCCGCTCCATAGGAAGGAGAATTCAATGACCCTCCCTGGTTGTGTCTCCATGACCCGTTCCATATGAAGGAGGATTCTATAACCCTCCCTGGTTCTGTCTCCATGACCCGCTCCATATGAAGGAGGATTCTATAAACCTCCCTGGTTCTGTCTCCATGACCCGCTCCATAGGAAGGAGGATTCTATAACCCTCCCTGGTTCTGTCTCCATGACCCGTTCCATATGAAGGAGGATTCTATAACCCTCCCTGGTTCTGTCTCCATGACCCGCTCCATAGGAAGGAGAATTCAATGACCCTCCCTGGTTCTGTCTCCATGACCCGCTCCATAGGAAGGAGGATTCTAAACCCTCCCTGGTTCTGTCTCCATGACCCGCTCCATAGGAAGGAGAATTCAATGACCCTCCCTGGTTCTGTCTCCATGACCCGCTCCATAGGAAGGAGGATTCTAAACCCTCCCTGGTTCTGTCTCCATGACCCGCTCCATATGAAGGAGGATTCTATAACCCTCCCTGGTTCTGTCTCCATGACCCGCTCCATACGAAGGAGAATTCTATAACCCTCCCTGGTTCTGTCTCCATGACCCGCTCCATACGAAGGAGAATTCTATAACCCTCCCTGGTTCTGTCTCCATGACCCGCTCCATACGAAGGAGAATTCTATAACCCTCCCTGGTTCTGTCTCCATGACCCGCTCCATACGAAGGAGGATTCTATAACCCTCCCTGGTTCTGTCTCCATGACCCCCTCCATACGAAGGAGGATTCTATAACCCTCCCTGGTTCTGTCTCCATGACCCGCTCCATAGGAAGGAGGATTCTATAACCCTCCCTGGTTCTGTCTCCATGACCCGCTCCATAGGAAGGAGGATTCTATAACCTCCCTGGTTCTGTCTCCATGACCCGCTCCATAGGAAGGAGGATTCAATGACCCTCCCTGGTTCTGTCTCCATGACCCGCTCCATAGGAAGGAGGATTCTATAACCCTCCCTGGTTCTGTCTCCATGACCCGCTCCATATGAAGGAGGATTCTATAACCCTCCCTGGTTCTGTCTCCATGATCCGCTCCATATGAAGGAGGATTCTATATCCCTCCCTGGTTCTGTCTCCATGACCCGCTCCATAGGAAGGAGGATTCTATAACCCTCCCTGGTTCTGTCTCCATGACCCGCTCCATACGAAGGAGAATTCTATAACCCTCCCTGGTTCTGTCTCCATGACCCGCTCCATAGGAAGGAGGATTCTATAACCCTCCCTGGTTCTGTCTCCATGACCCGCTCCATACGAAGGAGAATTCTATAACCCTCCCTGGTTCTGTCTCCATGACCCGCTCCATATGAAGGAGGATTCTATAACCCTCCCTGGTTCTGTCTCCATGACCCGCTCCATATGAAGGAGGATTCTATAACCCTCCCTGGTTCTGTCTCCATGACCCGTTCCATATGAAGGAGGATTCTATATCCCTCCCTGGTTCTGTCTCCATGACCCGCTCCATAGGAAGGAGAATTCAATGACCCTCCCTGGTTCTGTCTCCATGACCCGCTCCATAGGAAGGAGAATTCAATGACCCTCCCTGGTTGTGTCTCCATGACCCGTTCCATATGAAGGAGGATTCTATAACCCTCCCTGGTTCTGTCTCCATGACCCGCTCCATAGGAAGGAGAATTCAATGACCCTCCCTGGTTCTGTCTCCATGACCCGCTCCATAGGAAGGAGGATTCTATAACCCTCCCTGGTTCTGTCTCCATGACCCGTTCCATATGAAGGAGGATTCTATAACCCTCCCTGGTTCTGTCTCCATGACCCGCTCCATATGAAGGAGGATTCTATAAACCTCCCTGGTTCTGTCTCCATGACCCGCTCCATAGGAAGGAGGATTCTATAACCCTCCCTGGTTCTGTCTCCATGACCCGTTCCATATGAAGGAGGATTCTATAACCCTCCCTGGTTCTGTCTCCATGACCCGCTCCATATGAAGGAGGATTCTATAACCCTCCCTGGTTCTGTCTCCATGACCCGCTCCATAGGAAGGAGAATTCAATGACCCTCCCTGGTTCTGTCTCCATGACCCGCTCCATAGGAAGGAGGATTCTAAACCCTCCCTGGTTCTGTCTCCATGACCCGCTCCATAGGAAGGAGAATTCAATGACCCTCCCTGGTTGTGTCTCCATGACCCGCTCCATATGAAGGAGGATTCTATAACCCTCCCTGGTTCTGTCTCCATGACCCGCTCCATACGAAGGAGGATTCTATAACCCTCCCTGGTTCCGTCTGCATGACCCGCTCCATATGAAGGAGGATTCTATATCCCTCCCTGGTTCTGTCTCCATGACCCGCTCCATACAAAGGAGGATTCTATAACCTCCCTGGTTCTGTCTCCATGACCCGCTCCATATGAAGCAGGATTCTATAACCCTCCCTGGTTCCGTCTCTATGACCCGCTCCATACGAAGGAGGATTCTATAACCCTCCCTGGTTGTGTCTCCGTGACCCGCTCCATATGAAGGAGGATTCTATGACACTCCGTGGTTCTGTCTCCATGACCCGCTCCATAGGAAGGAGGTTCTATATCCCTCCCTGGTTCTGTCTCCATGACCTGTTCCATATGAAGGAGGATTCTATATCCCTCCCTGGTTCTGTCTCCATGACCCGCTCCATATGAAGGAGGATTCTATAACCCTCCCTGGTTCTGTCTCCATGACCCGCTCCATATGAAGGAGGATTCTATGACACTCCCTGGTTCTGTCTCCATGACCCGCTCCATATGAAGGAGGATTCTATATCCCTCCCTGGTTCTGTCTCCATGACCCGCTCCATAGGAAGGAGAATTCAATGACCCTCCCTGGTTGTGTCTCCATGACCCGTTCCATATGAAGGAGAATTCAATGACCCTCCCTGGTTCTGTCTCCATGACCCGCTCCATAGGAAGGAGGATTCTATAACCCTCCCTGGTTCTGTCTCCATGACCCGCTCCATAGGAAGGAGAATTCAATGACCCTCCCTGGTTCTGTCTCCATGACCCGCTCCATAGGAAGGAGGATTCTATAACCCTCCCTGGTTCTGTCTCCATGACCCGTTCCATATGAAGGAGGATTCTATAACCCTCCCTGGTTCTGTCTCCATGACCCGCTCCATATGAAGGAGGATTCTATAAACCTCCCTGGTTCTGTCTCCATGACCCGCTCCATAGGAAGGAGGATTCTATAACCCTCCCTGGTTCTGTCTCCATGACCCGTTCCATATGAAGGAGGATTCTATAACCCTCCCTGGTTCTGTCTCCATGACCCGCTCCATAGGAAGGAGAATTCAATGACCCTCCCTGGTTCTGTCTCCATGACCCGCTCCATACGAAGGAGGATTCTATAACCCTCCCTGGTTCTGTCTCCATGACCCGCTCCATAGGAAGGAGGATTCTATAACCTCCCTGGTTCTGTCTCCATGACCCGCTCCATAGGAAGGAGGATTCAATGACCCTCCCTGGTTCTGTCTCCATGACCCGCTCCATAGGAAGGAGGATTCTATAACCCTCCCTGGTTCTGTCTCCATGACCCGCTCCATACAAAGGAGGATTCTATAACCTCCCTGGTTCTGTCTCCATGACCCGCTCCATATGAAGCAGGATTCTATAACCCTCCCTGGTTCCGTCTCTATGACCCGCTCCATATGAAGGAGGATTCTATGACACTCCGTGGTTCTGTCTCCATGACCCGCTCCATAGGAAGGAGGTTCTATATCCCTCCCTGGTTCTGTCTCCATGACCCGCTCCATAGGAAGGAGAATTCTATATCCCTCCCTGGTTCTGTCTCCATGACCCGCTCCATACGGAGGAGGATTCTATAACCTCCCTGGTTCCGTCTCCATATGAAGGAGGATTCTATATCCCTCCCTGGTTCTGTCTCCATGACCCGCTCCATACGGAGGAGGATTCTATAACCCTCCCTGGTTCTGTCTCCATGACCCGCTCCATAGGAAGGAGGATTCTATAACCTCCCTGGTTCTGTCTCCGTGACCCGCTCCATAGGAAGGAGAATTCAATGACCCTCCCTGGTTCTGTCTCCATGACCCGCTCCATATGAAGGAGGATTCTATATCCCTCCCTGGTTCTGTCTCCGTGACCCGCTCCATAGAAAGGAGGATTCTATAACCCTCCCTGGTTCTGCCTCCATGACGCCCTCCATATGAAGGAGAATTCAATGACCCTCCCTGGTTCTGTCTCCATGACCTTTAGAACTTCCACTAAATTGTTGTTGGTCATCTGAAGAGATTTATTTCCCTGCCAATTATGTGCAGAAAATAAAGTAAAAAATGAATCATCACTGACTGGAAAATTTTGCATTTCATTTGGAAATCAAGGCCCCAGAGTCTGGAGGAGGAGCGGAGAGGCACAGAATCCAAGTTCCATGAGGTCCAGTGTGAAGTTTCCCCAGTCAGTGATGATTTGGGGGCGTGTCATCTGCTGGTGTTGGTCCACCAAAGTCAGCTCCGCCCTCTAGCAGGAAATTCTAGAGCTCTTCATGCTTCCCTCTGCTGACCAGCTTTATGGAGATGCTGATTTCATTTTACAGCAGGACTTGGCTCCGCCCACACTGCCAAACCTACCAATACTTGATCACATGATCATGGGATCACTGTGCTTGATTGGCCAGCAAACTGGCCTGACCTAAACCCCATAGAGAGTCTGTGTGGGATTGTCAGGAGGAAGATGAGAGACACCAGACCCAGCAATGCAGAGGAGCTGAAGGCCGCTATCAAAGCAACCTGAGCTTCCATAACACCTCAGCAGTGCCACAGGCTGATCGCCTTAATGCCACGCCTCCATACCACACCTCCATGCCACGCCTCCATGCCACGCCGCATCGATGCAGTAATTCATGCAAAAGGAGCCCCTACCAAGTACTGAGTGCATCCTATACTGTACATGGACAGACTTCTCCTATACTGTATATGGACAGACTTCTCCTCCTATACTGTACATGGACAGACTTCTCCTCCTATACTGTACATGGACAGACTTCTCCTCCTATACTGTACATGGACAGACTTCTCATCCTATACTGTACATGGACAGACTTCTCCTCCTATACTGTACATGGACAGACTTCTCCTCCTATACTGTACATGGACAGACTTCTCATCCTATACTGTACATGGACAGACTTCTCATCCTATACTGTACATGGACAGACTCCTCCCCCTATACTGTACATGGACAGACTTCTCCCCCTATACTGTACATGGACAGACTTCTCCTCCTATACTGTACATGGACAGACTTCTCATCCTATACTGTACATGGACAGACTTCTCATCCTATACTGTACATGGACAGACTTCTCCCCCTATACTGTACATGGACAGACTTCTCCCCCTATACTGTACATGGACAGACTTCTCCTCCTATACTGTACATGGACAGACTTCTCCTATACTGTACATGGACAGACTTCTCCTATACTGTACATGGACAGACTTCTCCCCCTATACTGTACATGGACAGACTTCTCCTCCTATACTGTACATGGACAGACTTCTCCCCCTATACTGTACATGGACAGACTTCCCATCCTATACTGTACATGGACAGACTTCTCCTCCTATACTGTACATGGACAGACTTCTCCTATACTGTACATGGACAGACTTCTCCTCCTATACTGTACATGGACAGACTTCTCCTCCTATACTGTACATGGACAGACTTCTCCCCCTATACTGTACATGGACAGACTTCTCCTCCTATACTGTACATGGACAGACTTCTCCTATACTGTACATGGACAGACTTCTCCTCCTATACTGTACATGGACAGACTTCTCCTCCTATACTGTACATGGACAGACTTCTCCTCCTATACTGTACATGGACAGACTTCTCATCCTATACTGTACATGGACAGACTTCTCCTATACTGTACATGGACAGACTTCTCCCCCTATACTGTACATGGACAGACTTCTCCTATACTGTACATGGACAGACTTCTCCTCCTATACTGTACATGGACAGACTTCTCCTCCTATACTGTACATGGACAGACTTCTCCTATACTGTACATGGACAGACTTCTCCCCCTATACTGTACATGGACAGACTTCTCCCCCTATACTGTACATGGACAGACTTCTCCTCCTATACTGTACATGGACAGACTTCTCCTATACTGTACATGGACAGACTTCTCCTATACTGTACATGGACAGACTTCTCCTCCTATACTGTACATGGACAGACTTCTCCTCCTATACTGTACATGGACAGACTTCTCCCCCTATACTGTACATGGACAGACTTCCCATCCTATACTGTACATGGACAGACTTCTCCCCCTATACTGTACATGGACAGACTTCTCCTATACTGTACATGGACAGACTTCTCCCCCTATACTGTACATGGACAGACTTCTCCCCCTATACTGTACATGGACAGACTTCTCCCCCTATACTGTACATGGACAGACTTCTCCTCCTATACTGTACATGGACAGACTTCTCCCCCTATACTGTACATGGACAGACTTCTCCTATACTGTACATGGACAGACTTCTCATCCTATACTGTACATGGACAGACTTCTCCTATACTGTACATGGACAGACTTCTCCTATACTGTACATGGACAGACTTCTCCTCCTATACTGTACATGGACAGACTTCTCCTCCTATACTGTACATGGACAGACTTCTCCTCCTATACTGTACATGGACAGACTTCTCCCCCTATACTGTACATGGACAGACTTCTCCTCCTATACTGTACATGGACAGACTTCTCCCCCTATACTGTACATGGACAGACTTCTCCTATACTGTACATGGACAGACTTCTCCTATACTGTACATGGACAGACTTCCCATCCTATACTGTACATGGACAGACTTCTCCCCCTATACTGTACATGGACAGACTTCTCCTCCTATACTGTACATGGACAGACTTCTCCTATACTGTACATGGACAGACTTCTCCTCCTATACTGTACATGGACAGACTTCTCCCCCTATACTGTACATGGACAGACTTCTCCCCCTATACTGTACATGGACAGACTTCTCCTATACTGTACATGGACAGACTTCTCCTCCTATAGTGTACATGGACAGACTTCCCCTCCTATACTGTACATGGACAGACTTCCCCTCCTATACTGTACATGGACAGACTTCTCCTCCTATACTGTACATGGACAGACTTCTCCTATACTGTACATGGACAGACTTCTCCTATACTGTACATGGACAGACTTCTCCTCCTATACTGTACATGGACAGACTTCTCCTCCTATACTGTACATGGACAGACTTCTCCCCCTATACTGTACATGGACAGACTTCCCATCCTATACTGTACATGGACAGACTTCTCCTCCTATACTGTACATGGACAGACTTCTCATCCTATACTGTACATGGACAGACTTCTCCTATACTGTACATGGACAGACTTCTCCCCCTATACTGTACATGGACAGACTTCTCCTATACTGTACATGGACAGACTTCTCCCCCTATACTGTACATGGACAGACTTCTCCCCCTATACTGTACATGGACAGACTTCTCCTCCTATACTGTACATGGACAGACTTCTCCCCCTATACTGTACATGGACAGACTTCTCCCCCTATACTGTACATGGACAGACTTCTCCTATACTGTACATGGACAGACTTCTCATCCTATACTGTACATGGACAGACTTCTCCTATACTGTACATGGACAGACTTCTCCTCCTATACTGTATATGGACAGACTTCTCCTCCTATACTGTACATGGACAGACTTCTCCTCCTATACTGTACATGGACAGACTTCTCCCCCTATACTGTACATGGACAGACTTCTCCTCCTATACTGTACATGGACAGACTTCTCCCCCTATACTGTACATGGACAGACTTCTCCTATACTGTACATGGACAGACTTCTCCTCCTATACTGTACATGGACAGACTTCTCCTATACTGTACATGGACAGACTTCTCCTATACTGTACATGGACAGACTTCTCCTCCTATACTGTACATGGACAGACTTCTCCCCCTATACTGTGCATGGACAGACTTCTCCTATACTGTACATGGACAGACTTCTCATCCTATACTGTACATGGACAGACTTCTCCTCCTATACTGTACATGGACAGACTCCTCCCCCTATACTGTACATGGACAGACTTCTCATCCTATACTGTACATGGACAGACTTCTCCTCCTATACTGTACATGGACAGACTTCTCCTATACTGTACATGGACAGACTTCTCCTCCTATACTGTACATGGACAGACTTCTCCTCCTATACTGTACATGGACAGACTTCTCCCCCTATACTGTACATGGACAGACTTCTCCTCCTATACTGTACATGGACAGACTTCTCCCCCTATACTGTACATGGACAGACTTCCCATCCTATACTGTACATGGACAGACTTCTCATCCTATACTGTACATGGACAGACTTCTCCTATACTGTACATGGACAGACTTCTCCTCCTATACTGTACATGGACAGACTTCTCCTCCTATACTGTACATGGACAGACTTCTCCTCCTATACTGTACATGGACAGACTTCTCATCCTATACTGTACATGGACAGACTTCTCCTCCTATACTGTACATGGACAGACTTCTCCCCCTATACTGTACATGGACAGACTTCTCCCCCTATACTGTACATGGACAGACTCCTCCTCCTATACTGTACATGGACAGACTTCTCATCCTATACTGTACATGGACAGACTTCTCATCCTATACTGTACATGGACAGACTTCTCATCCTATACTGTACATGGACAGACTTCTCCCCTATACTGTACATGGACAGACTTCTCATCCTATACTGTACATGGACAGACTTCTCCTATACTGTACATGGACAGACTTCTCCTATACTGTACATGGACAGACTTCTCACTAAGACAACATTTCTCTATTATAAATCCTTTTATTGGTCTTATGTAATATTCTAATTTTCTGAGATGCTGAATTTTGGGGTGTCACTCGCTGGAAATGTGTGAAATCTCTCACTCTGTGTAACCCATCTATATAAAATATAGGAGATTACCTTTTTGAGTTGAATTACTGAAATAAAATAACTTTTTATTGATATTTTAATTTTGAGATGCACCTGTATATAAATATATTATTAATATACCTGTATTGATTGGTGATCATGTATGATCTGCCTGGAAAGGAATACATTGTATCAGATATTCCGCCGACGTTCTCTGTCACGTTTAGGACCCGCAGCGTACCGTCAGCTCACCGCCGCCGGCAGTCTGCCATCCATATGTATGAAGACATCTGATTTACAGTCGCTCTTGTTTCAGACGTCGGATCGCTGTCAGCGCTAACGAGGGACGCTTGATTTATCAAACCAACAAAATCCCATTTACTGCAGCTGGAGGGATTTATTTTTTTTCGGTTTCTTTGGCGCAGTGTAAATAACGACATTTCTTTTCCATGCGCCGAGGTCCGAGCAGCCCTGCAGATGGCCGGTCCGAGTGATGATGTCACGGCGTATTTGACTAATAGAAGTAATTACAGGCTGGTAATAAAGATAGAGATGTTTAACTCCGCATTAATTAAGAAAACAAGCGTGTCGTGGCGGAGAAATCGCTCCGGATAGAAGATTTAGGCGGCTGCTACATAAATGTTAATTGCTTTATATGAAACATCTACTAATTATACCAAATATCATTAAAGCTGAACTCCGGGCTAATCAAATATTGTCTGCATGCAGGAGACATGTACAGTTGTGCTCAAAAGTTTGCCTCCCCCACGCCGAAATCTTGAACTGTTGATATTAATGATCATGCCATGTCATGGATGGTGATGATATCAAGCCATTTATTATCACATAGCTGTTTGGCTACTTTTTAAATCCTGATAGCAGAAATCCCCCAAATGGCCCTGATGATATGCCCCCCCCCCCCCCACCCCCAGAATGTTTGGCCTTGGTACAGACACACAAGGTGATGACACACGGGTTACAATGACAATTAAAAGGTTCATTTCCCACATCTATGGTTTTTTAGCTCTCATGTGGATACACTGAGCAGACTAGATACTGAGCCATGGGGAGCATAAAAGAACTGTCAAAAGTCCTGCGTAACAAGGTAATGGGACTTTATAAAGATAGAAAAGGATATAAAAATACGCCAGTCAGTACTGTTCAATCACTTATTTTGATTCAACGTGGACAATTCAGGGATGTCTTCATACCAGGCTAAGGTCCGGTAGACCAAGAAAGATTGCAGCCATAACTGCCTTAAGAATTGTTTGGGATACAAAGAAAACCCCCATAGGTAACCTCAGGAGAAAAAGAGTGTGGTTGCTTCAAAGAGCACAATACGACGATATTACAACAAAAATGAGCTGCATGGCTGAGTTGCCAGAAAGAGCCCTTTACTGCATCAATGCCACAAAAAATGCGCCATCTAAGAGTAGCAGCAAAATGTATTTAATAAAAAGGGGTAAAATCAACACTCACAAGGGTAGATAAAAACCAGCATGAATCAGTATTAGAATCATCTGCTCTGCCCCAGGGGAGGCTGTTATGGTTGCCATGGATCCAGCCAGGCTGGTGGCTCCCAGCCATTCTTATAGACTTGGCGGTACTCAAGGGCACCGGTGATGTAACTTCTGGGTAGGGGATCAGCAGGAGTGGCGCACACTCGGAGCATGAGCTCTTTTGGGGGCCATCTTGGAAGTGGGTTTATAGCGCCTCTCTCACATTTTTCAACATTAAAGGGATGTATCAATGCCGAAAATAGTTGTGTCTCACATGTAAACACGTGACACATGGTCAAAAATAATTCACATCTAAAAAGGTAAAAAATACACCATACCTGATTTCTATACATATTCCTCTGAGTACGCGGTATATTGCCTCACATGTCCTTGTGCCCTACTTCATGTAGGTCGTACTATACGTACTCTCAGAAAACGGTTCGGTGAACACCGGGGCCTTGTGAAGAAAGCCTCTGACAAACAGTGTCCCTAGACATATATATATATACATACAGTATCTGACAAAAGTGAGTACACCCCTCACATTTTTGTAAATATTTTATTCTATCTTTTCATGTGACAACACTGAAGAAATGAGACTTTGCTACAATGTAAAGTAGTGAGTGCACAGCTTGTATAACAGTGTAAATTTACTGTCCCCTCAAAATAACTCAACACACAGCCATTAATGTCTAAACCGCTGGCAACAAAAGTCAGTACACCCCTAAGTGACAATCTCCAAATTGGGCCCAATTAGCCATTTTCCCTCCCGGTGTCATGTGACTCGTTAGTGTTACAAGGTCTCAGGTGTGAATGGGGAGAAGGTGTGTTACATTTGGTGTTATCGCTCTCACTCTCTCATACTGGTCACTGGAAGTTCAACATGGCACCTCATGGCAAAGAACTCTCTGAGGATCTGAAAAAAAGAATTGTTGCTCTACATAAAGATGGCCTAGGATAGAAGAAGATTGCCAAGACTCTGAAACTGAGCTGCAGCACGGTGGCCAAGACCATACAGCGGTTTAACAGGACAGGTTCCACTCAGAACAGGCCTCGCCATGGTCAACCAAAGAAGTTGAGTGCCGTGCTCAGCGTCATATCCAGAGGTTGTCTTTGGGAAATAGACGTATGAGTGCTGCCAGCATTGCTGCAGAGGTTGAAGGGGTGGGGGAGCGGTCAGCCTGTCAGTGCTCAGACCATACGCCGCACACTGCATCAAATTGGTCTGCATGGCTGTCATCCCAGAAGGAAGCCTCTTCTAAAGATGATGCACAAGAAAGCCCGCAAACAGTTTGCTGAAGACAAGCAGACTAAGGACATGGATTACTGGAACCATCTCCTGTGGTCTGATGGGACCAAGATAAACTTATTTGGTGTCAGATGGTGTCAGGCGTGTGTGGGGGCAACCAGGTGAGGAGTACAAAGACAAGTGTGTCTTCCTACAGTCAGGCATGGTGGTGGGAGTGTCATGGTCTGGGGCTGCATGAGTGCTGCCGGCACTGGGGGGCTACAGTTCATTGAGGGAACCATGAATGCCAACATGTACTGTGACATACTGAAGCAGAGCATGATCCCCTCCCTTCAGAGACTGGGCCGCAGGGCAGTATTCCAACATAACGACCCCAAACACCTCTACAAGATGGCCACTGCCTTGCTAAAGAAGCTGAGGGTAAAGGTGATGGACTGGCCAAGCGTCTCCAGACCTAAACTCTATTGAGCATCTGTGGGGATCCTCAAACAGAAGGTGGAGGAGGGGAAGGTCTCTAACATCCACCAGCTCTGTGATGTCATCATGGAGGAGGGGAAGAGGACTCCAGTGACAACCTGTGAAGCTCTGGTGACCTCCATGCCCAAGAGGGTTAAGGCAGTGCTGGAAAATAATGGTGGCCACACAAAATATTCACACTTTGGGTCCAATTTGGAGATTGTCACTTAGGGGTGTACTGACTTTTGTTGCCACCAGTTTAGACATTAATGGCTGTGTGTTGAGTTATTTTGAGGGGACAGTAAATTTACACTGTTATACAAGCTGTACACTCACTACTTTACATTGTAGCAAAGTCTCATTTCTTCAGTTTTGTCATATGGGAGGGGTGTACTTACTTTTGTGATATTCTGTGTATATAATATAGGGCTCTTTCTGGTCTTATAGGAGCTATATTATTATTATTATTATTGTTATTATTATATCTTTTTTACTTTTATTTTTTTTTATTTTTCATTCATTATTTTTTTTTTTTTCTATTCTCATTAACCATTTAGGATTTTTTTCTATCTTTAATTTTATTTTTATATATAGACATATGGTCCATGTATATGTATCTTCTATAAATATTCTTTACATTCTATAACCCCCATGGATGGTACCATGAAATACTTATATTACATATATTTTTTATCATATTTTTATTATATATTTACATTTCTTGTTTTCTGGTCACGTTACTGAAAATCCTCATTTTTATATATATTTTATTGTCTAGGTAGGACCTCTAAGGTCCCTCCTACTCCACTTGTTACTACTGGTCGGATTTGTAAGTATTTCTATGATTGTATAGTATATTGTACATAATTGCATGCTATTCTGAGACTCAATTGGCTTGCAGCCACGATCTGTTATCTATACATTACTATGGCACCAATGTTCAGGGTCCGCCCCCCACCAGCACTATAAACCCACTTCCAAGATGGCCCCCAATAGAGCCTGATGAAGGAGCATGCATGCTCCAAACGTGCCCCACTCCTGCTGACCCCACACCCAGGAGTGCCGCCGAGCGCCGCCGAGTCTATAGGAAATAGACCCGTGGCAGCCATAACAGCCTAGACACACAGCACCTTCCCTGGGGCAGAGCAGATGATCCTACTAACCTTGTGAGTGTTGATTTTACACCTCTATATTAAACATTTTACTGCTACACCAAGATGGCGCTGCTCTTTGTCTACTTCTATGTTCCAGAGTTTCTCCTGGCTCCATTTCCAGCTGGCAGCCACTAAGGACAGAAACTTTCTTACATTTTATGGACATATATATTTTACAGACTTATTTAGACTGCTTTATACCAAATTGGTTATTATAGCCAGCCCTACCTAGAGTGTGCCATATATATTTGTCCATCCGGGAAGATAAGCCTCTAGTTCCAGTTATCCTTTCCTGGTCTGAGTTTTCCATCAATACCCAGGCACTCAATTTGGGGCAGCAGGCTTGTTCATAGATAGTGCCTTCATGTTGAAGCACTTGATCCCACTGCAGCCTCATGCTTTCCCACTTGCCATTGAGGCTAACGATGGTAAACCTCTACAGCCTGCCCATGTGACAATTGAAACCACTCAGTTGACCATGGCTGTAGGGGCTCTTCATTATGGGATAATCCAATTCCAAGTCATTTCCTCACCTCATTACCTCGTTGTCATTGGTCATCCTTGGTTACAGAGGCACAATCCCTCTTTTGATTGGCGTAGTGCCCAGGTTTTGTCATGGTCGCCACAATGTACTAATACATGTTATCAGAAAGTGATGAAGGTCATGTGCTGTCCTCAGTCTCTTCATTGCCAGAAGAGTACTGTGAGTTCTGTGATGTTTGACAAAGGTCAGGCCGGTATTTTGAGGCCACATAAGCCTTATGACTGCACAATTGACCTTCAACCTGGTGCTACCCCTTGCCGTGGCCGGGTTCCCCTTTGTCTGTCTTGGAAAATATGGAGAAGCATGTTGTGGATTCACCTGCAGTTTTCCAGGAATTTATTAAGAATGTCCTCCGAGATGCAGCAATGTGTGGTGATTTTACCTTGATGATTTTCTCATATATTCAAAATCCTTAGAGAACCATCACACAGACGTCTCCCATGAGCTAGACGCTAGAGGTGGAGACAGAACAATCTGTATTGCAAGTTGGAAAATTGCAAATTTCATCATAATCAGGTTACATTTTTGGGTCATGCAATTTTTACTGCAGGGTTTTTTATGGACCTAGAGAAACTATCTGCAGTCTTACAGTGGCCTCGACCCATAGATCTACATCCTCTACAACGTTGTCTTCGCTTTGCCAATTATCGGAAATGTATTCGTAATTTTTCTTCTCTGGTCAAACCCCTGACTGATATGACAAAAAAAGTGGGCGACCCACAGAATCGGTCCCTGGATTCCATTAAAACCTTTAAATCTCTAAAGGCCACTTTTGCTACAGCTGGTGTGCTGGAACATCCTGATCCTACGTTACCCTTCATTCTTGAAATTGACGTGTCTGAGACTGGAGTAAGCGTTCTCCACTCTCAACGTCCTACCTATGCATCCCTGTGTCTAATTTTCTAAGAAATTGTCTCCTGTAGAATGCAATTATAAAATTGGGGACAGAGGATTTAGCCATCAATTTAGCTCTTAAAAATTGAGAAATCTCCTCAAGGGAACCACTGTGCCGGTCCTTATTGTGTCTTGCCATAGAAAATTCAAATGTTTTCTGAGGCTAAACGCTTATCTCCCAGAAGGGCTCGTGGGCCCTTTTTCTGTCAAGCTTCAATTACATTTCTCATTCTTACCCGGTACAAAGAATATAAGGGCAGATGCATATCACATTATCACAGAAGTTTTCCTCCTCCACCAAGATGGAGTCAGTTCCTACTCCTGTGATACCTTCAGACTGAGTTTTGGACACTATTCGCAGTAGTCTCACTTCACCATTTGGGTGAGCGAATTCTGGCCTCTCAGATTCATTACCTCCTGGAAAACCTCATGACCGTTGCTTTGTCCCCGAGAACCTCTGCAATGCTTTGCTACAGACCTACCATTCTCCTAAAGCAGCTGGGCACCCAGGGAAGAATCCACTCATATGGTCTATGTCTTAACAATTCTAGTGGCCTAGTCTCCAGGCTGATGTAACCGCCTTTGTAGCCGCTTGTGCTCAGAATAAAACAACCTGACACCTTCCAGTGGGCCTCCTACAACCCATACCCAGTGGAGAGAGGCCTTGGACCCACTTGTCTATTGATTGGTGGTTGGCCGGTTTTGGAAAATGTCACATTGCATTCCGCTAAAGAAGTTGCCTTCGTCCATGGAACTGGTATCAATTTTCACTCAGGAGGTCTTTTGGTTACATGGGTTACCTAAAGTTATCATCTTGGACCGGGGCAGCTAGTTTGTGTCCAGGTTTTGACAAGCCTTTTGTGCTCAGTTGGGAGTTAAGCTTTCCTTCTCCTCAGCATATAACCCTTAGTCCAATGGGGCCGCAGAACTGGCTAACCAAGCCTTGGAGTAGTGCCTACCTTGCTATATTTTAGACCCCCCCATAACAACTGGTCGGACCTATTACCTTGGGCGGAGTTTGCTCACAATAGCGCCATCAATGCCTCCTGATTATCTCCATTTATGATACATTCTTTCTGCACGGAATTCCTGCATTAGAGGAACACCTTCGGGAACTCCGTTCCACTTGGCTGCAGGTCCAATAATCCTTGTAACACTACAGGGAGAGGTACAAACTTCATGCTGACCACTGATATCTACCTGCACCTCCTCCTTCCAAATTGGGGAGAGGGTCTGGCTGTCTTCTTGTGACCTCCAGCTCTGTGTTCCCTCACGAAAACTGGACCCTTGGTATATTGGGCCTTTCTGCATACCCAGTGGCCTACGCATTAGATCTTCCTTCCAACATGCATATTTCCAAGGTATTCCTTGTTTCCTTAATAAAACCTTTGGTGTGTAATCGCTATACCACCTGGGTACCACGCTTTCTCCCGGTTCAGGTTGACAACCATAAGGAAAATGAAACACAATCTATCACTGACTCCCATAGGTTAAGTGGTCACATACAATATCTATATCACTGGAGGGTTTACAGTCTGGAGGAACGCTCTTGGGTCTCATCCTTGGATGTACATGTACCTGCCCCACTCCATGCTTTCCATATACATTTTCCCATATGGTGCCCCCCTCGAGGGGGAGGGGTCGTTAAAAAAGAGGGTACATTTAAAGATGGCTCTTTTCATTCAGTGCTCAGAAGCTGCTCAACTGTTGGTCAATTACCAGCCACTCGTTACCACAGTGACTCACCTGCTTACCATTACCTTCCTCATTAGTCCAGCCTACAGTCAGCCCCTTTTTGCTATTTAAGCAGCTTAGCTCATTTCCTCCTTGCCCTTGCGTGGTCTATGTTCTCTAAGTGCATGCCTGCCTGTGCTACTGTGTATGACTTGGCCTGGTTGACTTCCTGTTACTGACTTCTGCTCCTGACTAAGCTGACTTCTGGTTTCCTGACCCTGGCTCTTCTGATTTCCTGCCCTGGCATCTGTTTTTTGACTGCTTTCCTGAACTATGTTATTTTTGCAATTTTATTAAAAGTGTAATTTTACCTGAACTTTCTGTCTCCATCTGGTTTCTGGATCCTGACACTATTACAGGGAAGTGAGGGGGGTAGGCGACACAGGACACCAGAGAGGGGGGGGGGGGGTATAATACCTCTTCTGTTACAGGGAATGGAGGCGAAGTAGGAGACACAGGACGCCAGAGAGGAAATATAATACCTCTTCTATTACAGGGAATGGAGGGGAGGTAGGAGACACAGGACCCCGAAGAGGGGAGCATAATATTTCTTCCTTTACAGAGAATGAAGGGGAGGTAGGAGACACGGGACACCGGAACGGGGTATATTACCTCTTCTATTACAGGGAATGGAGGGGAGGTAGGAGACACGGTACACCAGAGAGGGGGGGTATAATACCTCTTCTGTTACAGGGAATGGAGGGGAAGTAGGAGACACAGGACACCAGAGAGGAGATATAATACCTCTTCTATTACAGAGAATGGAGGGGAGGTAGGAGACACAGGACACCAGAGAGGAGATATAATACCTCTTCTATTACAGGGAATGGAGCGGAGGTAGGAGACACAGGACCCCGAAGAGGGGAGCATAATACCTCTTCTATTACAGAGAATGGAAGGGAGGTAGGAGACACAGGACACCAGAGAGGAGATATAATACCTCTTCTATTACAGGGAATGGAGGTGAAGTAGGAGACACAGGACACCAGAGAGGAGATATAATACCTCTTCTATTACAGAGAATAGAGGGGAGGTAGGAGACATAGGACACCAGAGAGGAGATGTAATACCTCTTCTATTACAGAGAATGGAGGGGAGGTAGGAGACATAGGACACCAGAGAGGAGATATAATACCTCTTCTATTACAGGGAATGGAGCGGAGGTAGGAGACACAGGACCCCGAAGAGGGGAGCATAATACCTCTTCTATTACAGAGAATGGAAGGGAGGTAGGAGACACAGGACACCAGAGAGGAGATATAATACCTCTTCTATTACAGAGAATGGAGGGGAGGTAGGAGACATAGGACACCAGAGAGGAGATATAATACCTCTTCTATTACAGAGAATGAAGGGGAAGTAGGAGACACGGGACACCGGAACGGGGTATAATACCTCTTCTATTACAGGGAATAGAAGGGAGGTAAGAGACACAGGACATCGGAGAGGGGGGTATAATACCTATTTTATTACAGGGAATGGAGGGGAGGTAGGAGGCACAGGACACCGGAGAGGGGGATATAATACCTCTTCTATTACAGGGAATGGAGGGGAGGTAGGAGACACGGGACACTGGAGAGATGAGTATAATACCTCTTCTATTACAGGGAATAGAGGGGAGGTAGGAGACACAGGACACCGGAGAGGGGAGTATAATACCTCTTCTATTACAGGGAATGGAGGGGAGGTAGGAGACACAGGACACCGGAGAGGGGAGTATAATACTTCTTCTATTACAGGGAATGGAGGGGAGGTAGGAGAAACGGTACACTGGAGAGGGGGGTATAATACCTCTTCTATTACATAGAATGGAGGGGAGGTAGGAGACACAGGACACTGGAGAGGGGAGTATAATACCTCTTCTATTACAGGGAATGGAGGGGAGGTAGGAGACACAGGACACCGGAGAGGGGAGTATAATACCTCTTCTATTACAGGGAATGGAGGGGAGGTAGGAGACATGGGACAATGGAGAGGGGAGTATAATACCTCTTCTATTACAAGTAATGGAGGGGAGGTAGGAGACACAGGACAATGGAGAGAAGAGTATAATACCTCTTCTATTACAGTGAATGGTGGCGAGGTAGGAGACACGTGACAATGGAGAGGAGGGTATAATACCTCTTCTATTACAGGGAATGGAGGGGAAGTAGGAGACACGGGACCCCGGAGAGGGGGGTATAATATCTCTTCTATTACAAGGATTGGAGGGGAGGTAGGAGACACGGGATTGTAGAGAGGTGGTAGATTACCTCTTCTATTACAGGGAATAGAGGGGAGGTAGGAGACACAGGACACCGGAGAGGGGGGTATAATACCTCTTCTATTACAGGGAATGGAGGGGAGGTAGGAGACACAGGACACCGGAGAGGGGGGTATAATACCTCTTCGATTAGAGGGAATGGAGGGGAGGTAGGAGACACAGGACACCGGAGAGGGGAGTATAATACCTCTTCTATTACAGGGAATGGAGGGGGGGGGAGGTAGGAGACACAGGACACTGGAGAGGGGGGTATAATACCTCTTCTATTAGAGGGAATGGAGGGGAGGTAGGAGACACAGGACACCGGAGAGGGGGGTATAATACCTCTTCTATTAGAGGGGAAGTAGGCGAAGAGGGACACCAGAGAGGGGGTTATAATACCTCTTCTATTGGAGGGACATTTCTTTTAACCTGACAGGACCCCTTTAATAGAAGGTTATAATGTAACATATAAGGAGAGTTCTGCTCGGGAGCCTCCTATAAATAAATGAGATGGGATCTGAGCAGGAACAGGCTTCCGTCTCTTTTAATTGCCGTTTTACGTACAATAATATATCCGCGTGTTGCCATATTCCTGGCAGCCGCTGTAAAGCTCGTTATCTTAATAACAGAAAATTCGTATCAGGTAAATTCAATAGAAAATAATAACTGGGAGAGGAAAGGCGTCTGTTTTCTGTTCA
This sequence comes from Pelophylax lessonae, assembly GCF_965119305.1. Lineage (NCBI taxonomy): Eukaryota > Metazoa > Chordata > Amphibia > Anura > Ranidae > Pelophylax > Pelophylax lessonae. The sequence continues at coordinate 688,213,336 of NC_138770.1, read as the reverse complement.
GGAGACAAAATCAGGTTGAAAATACAGAAATTATCTCCTCGTTCCGATAGAGAGAATTCCAAATAACAATCAGAGCCAATCATCACACAGATAACGCCGCAACAGATCGCCAACGGCAGCGGCCTGCTCCACGCTAATTCCAGGACACACAATAAATAATTGGAAGAAATTGGCGCAACAATTACAGCTAACAAAATAGAACGGCCAAAAAAATCGAATTAGGACGATCGTTTGGGGATCAGACATTCCTACCAACTAATCAGATTTCACATATCTGCGGAGTCTTCACCTTTCATTACATTTGTGTCATTGATGAAGTCCAGGACTTGTGTGACTAATGAGTGTTTGTATCATCTGAAAAGGGAAACTTTTCTTTATTTTTAGTGAGAGTGAATTTTATTTTATTATAATTATCTGTGTGTGAGGGGGAGGCTCATATTTTACCTCTCTGATGTTCCATATTTCAGCTGCTTTCTATCTGCAGAGCTGTAATTGCTGCTTCTAGAGGATTCATTCCTATCTCTGCATTAACCCCTCCCCCTTCTAAGGGTAAAACAAATCATAATGCATAAGCACAATTTTGCAACTTTGACGTGTTAGTAAAACGCTAGATATCATCTACTAAGTGCTTCCAGGTGGATTATACCATGTTTTCAGGACAAACTGGGCTTTAATTTGGTGGTAAATGGTAACGGATATCTCCCTCCCTGATTTTTTTTTTTACTATCAAAAGAAAACTGGCCCAAAATAGTAAAAAAAAAAAAAACGGAATTTTTGTAAAATCTTACCTGTAAAATTCCTTTCTCTGAGTCCTCCGAAAGTCGCCGCCACTTCATAATCTTCACTAATGGGGGTTATTGACCTTTGCTCCGTAGGAGTAGCTAGGCAACAAAATTTGTTAATATCAAAGCTTTTAGCATATCCCACCCCCAGGGGGTGGTCCCCTCAGTCAATACCTCCCTGCTTCCTGCATTCCCAACTCGGTTTCAGTAGCATAGCAGTAGAGTACATAAACAAACCCCAAAAGAGGGGCGGGGGCGGCGACTGTCGGAGGACTCAGAGAAAGGAATTTTACAGGTAAGATTTTACAAAAATTAAATTTTCTCTTACGTCCTCCGACAGTCGCCGCCACTTCATATTCATCACTAATGGGGACGTCCCAGAGCAGTGTAGACATGAGGGGTGGGAAAAAACGCAGCCGCGCCTAAAGCAACGCAGTACCCACATCAGAAAAAAAGAACCTTACCAAAGTAAGAAAAAAACAACTGGGCAACAGGAAAAAACGTGCTCAACAGGAGCAACAACCCAGGAAAAACAAGTAACCCAGGGGTAAAAAATACCCCAACAGCCAAGGACCCAAACAAGGGACTCTAAGGCACTGCCGCACTAAGAACTTTACGGCCAAAGGAAGCATCTGCCGATGCCTGAACATCCACCTTGTAGAATTTGGAGAAGGTGTGAACGGACGACCAAGTCGCCGCCTTACACACCTGGGCCACAGAAGCCTGATTATGACAAGCCCAAGACGTACTCAGAGATCTGGTAGAGTGCGCCTTCACAGGTAAGGGAGGAACTTTTCCCTTCAAAGCATATGCCTGCTCAATGGTCTGTCTGATCCATTTGGCGATGGTAGAAGCCGACGCCGCCATGCCCTTCCGAGGTCCCTCTGGAAGGACGAATAGGGAATCCGACTTGCGAAAAGGCTTAGTCGATGCCAGGTAAACCCTGATCGCCCGAACAACATCCAAAGAATGCAAAGCCACCTCCTTCGGATGTTTAGGCTTCGCGCAAAGCGAAGGCAAGACAATGTCCTCATTGAGGTGAAATTCCGAGATCCTCTTCGGAAGAAAAGACGGGTTAGGTCGCAAGACCACCTTATCCAAGTGAATCACCAAATAGGGAGAGCTGCAGGACAAAGCTGCCAGCTCCGACACTCTGCGAGCCGAAGTGATCGCCACCAGAAAAGCAACCTTCTTGGACAACAGAGACAACGAAATCTCCCTGATCTTTTCAAAGGGAGCATGTTGCAACACGGACAGAACAAGGTTCAAGTCCCATGGAGGCAAAGGCTCCCTCCTAGGAGGGACCAGGTGTCGCACCCCTTGAACAAAGGTGCTAACCAAAGAGTTAGACGCCACAGGGCGTTGAAAGAGAACGGCCAGCGCAGAAATCTGACCCTTAATCGTGGCCAACGCCAAACGCTGGTCCACGCCCGTTTGAAGGAAAGCCAACACTCTCGATACCGAGTATGAGCGAGGGGAATACCCCCTGGACTCACACCAGTCAAAATACGCCTTCCAAGTACAGTAGTAAACCTTCCCCGAAGAGGCCTTTCTAGCCTTGATCAAAGTGGGAATGACCTCAGGGGAGAGACCCCTATCCTTCAGGACCTGGTTTTCAACAGCCAGGCCATTAAAGCCAGCGACTGTAAAGCAGGATGGAATATCGGCCCTTGAGACAAGAGATCTTCTCGAAGAGGCAGACGCCACGGAGCGTCGACCGCCAGATTCACGAGGTCTGCGTACCAAGACCAGAAAGGCCAGTCCGGCGCCACCAGAATCACCGTGTGCGGTTCCGAGGCCAACCTGCGAAGGAACCTGAATAGCAGCTGAATCGGTGGAAAGGCATACATCAGACGATACTGACGCCAGGGCGCCACCAACGCGTCTGACGCGTCTGCACGAGGATCGCGTGTCCTTGCCACGAACCTTTCCACCTTGTTGTTTAGACGAGACGCGAACAGGTCCACATCTGGTGAACCCCACTTCGCGCACAACATCTGGAAGACATCCGGGTGAAGGGACCATTCCCCCTGGTCCAAGATCTGGCGACTCAGATAATCCGCCTGCCAGTTCTCCACCCCCGGAATGTGAACTGCCGATATCGCCGGGACGTGCGTCTCGGCCCAAGACAGAATGCCGGCCACTTCCCGAGCCGCGCGGGCACTCCTGGTGCCCCCTTGGTGGTTGATGTAGGCCACCGCTGTGGCATTGTCCGTCTGCACCCGAACCGGACGGCCCTGAAGCCTGTCCTTCCAACGCAGAAGGCAGAGATTGATCGCTCGCAATTCCAGAATGTTGATCGGGAGGGAGGATTCCCCCTCCGACCAAGTTCCCTGGGTGGACAGAACGCTCAGAACACCACCCCAGCCCGACAGGCTGGCATCCGTGGTGATCACCGTCCACGACAAGGGACGAAAGGACTTGCCCCCCGACACCGCCGGGGACTGGAGCCACCACAGAAGATGCCTTCTGGTGCGTTGGCTCAATGAGATCCTCAGATCCAGGGACTGCGGACGCCCGTCCCACATGGCCAAGATCTCCGCCTGAAGATCCCGCGTGTGAAACTGGGCGAAGGGAATCGCCTCGAAAGCCGAGACCATCAATCCCAGACACCTCATACACGTTCGGAGGGACGAGCACTGATTGTCCCTGAGGGACTCGACTTGGTCCTGAAGCTTCCGGAGCTTGTCTTCCGGCAGGAAGACCTTCGCTTGAACAGAGTCCAGGATCATCCCCAGGTAGGGAAGAGGAACCGATGGACACAGCGTAGACTTCGGAAAATTTATCGTCCAACCAAACTCCAGCAGAGTCTGCATCGTGATGGACAGGTCGTTCACCAGGCCCTGACTGGTCGCAGACCGAATCAGGATATCGTCCAGATACCCCAAGACAGAAATGCCCTGGGCTCTCAATAAGGCCAGAACCGGCGCGAGCACCTTGGTGAAAACCCGCGGAGCCGAAGCGAGACCAAAGGGTAACGCCACGATTTGGTAATGATCCTCCGCAATGGCGAATCGAAGGTACCTCTGGTGACCCTCGAAAATGGGGATGTGAAGATACGCATCCTTCAAGTCGATGGAGGCCATGAAATCCCCCGGAACCAGGGCAGCCACCACCGATCGCAGGGATTCCATGTGGAACTTGCGAACCCGCACAAAGAAGTTCAGAGCTTTCAAGTCCAGAATCGGACGAACCTTGCCCTCCTTTCTGGGCACAGTGAACAGATTGGAATAGAACCCCCGAAATCTGTCCCGATGAGGCACCGGAACCACCACTCCCTGGGCCCTGCAGGTCCCGCACCGCCAGGTGCAGATCCTGCAAGCGCTCCGGAGACAGCTGAAGATTTGAGGGAAAAAATCTGCTCGCCGGCCGAGAGAGAAACTCGATCTTGTAACCAGACCGAACGATTTCCTGAACCCACCTGTCCTGAATGCGGACCAGCCAGGGTTGAAGAAAACTGAGCAAACGTCCCCCCACCCCAGAACTGAGTGAGGGCGCCCCTTCAGGCCGCATTGGAATGGACGGCCGACCCGGACTTCTGCTTACCTGCCCACGGCTTCCTCTGGGAACCTTGGCCCTTGAAGGGCTTGCCCTTATAGTGCGACCGAAAGGCACGAAAGGACCCCTGAGAGGGTCTAAACGAGGCATTCTTCTTACCACGAACAAACTTATTCTTGTGAGTTTGGGGCAAGAGAGTGCTCTTACCCCCGGAAATTCCCTTTATCAGAGTATCCAGAGACTCGCCAAAAAGGCGAGAGCCCGCGTAGGGCAAATTAGCTAAAGTCTTGCGAGAAGATTGGTCAACAGATCAACATTTCAGCCATATCAGGCGATGGTTTAACACCGCCACACTAGAGAGACGCGCAGCCAAAGGGACTAAATCCAGGTCCGCATCACACAAATACATGACACCCTGATGAATTTGATCTACCATAGCCAAAGTTGTCGGCGGGGCAGAGTCAGCCACCAGGGTGCGCCTGAGCACCTGCGTCCAATCCGCAATAGCCTGGGCTGCCATAATGGAAGCAAAAATAGGCTTCAGCATAGAACCAGCAACCGTATAAGCATGACGGGCCAGAGATTCCAATCTCCTGTCCGTAGGGTCCCGGAACATCGGGGTATCCTCAGCAGGGATCGCAGTGGATTTATTCAAAACCGCCACCGCGTGATCCACCTGATGCGGAACACACCAACGCTCATCAGTGGAGGGTGTAAAGGGATAACGCAGCTTGAACCTACTTGGCACAGCAAAAGGCTTCTTTAAATTGCGCCATTGCTCATCAACCGCGCGCTGAAATTCCGCAGAGCAAGGAAAAACCTGCGACGTTCTGCGTTTCCTTTGCGTCCCATAAGAGGACATCAAAGCAGGAGGACTTGGTTCATCCTCCAAATGCAGTGTTTGCTTGATAGAAGCAACCAACTCATCCATGAGTGCAAGCTCTTCAGACGAGCCAGGGGGAGAATTATCAACCCCTTCTACCTCAGCCTCCCCCTCAGACCCCCCCAAGGTCTAGAGATGAGCGAGACCCCGAGAAGGGTACTCCAGCCATAGCAGCCCCATCGCCCTCTGAATCAGAGGAAATAGACACTCTGGGCCGTTTTGCGGATCGATCAGACACCAGCATCTGCACCTGAGCAGCCAAATTCGCCACAATAGCAGCCAGATCAGCCCCCTCGGGGGAAGCAGCAGCCCCTTGGCCCCCCACCAAGGTGGGAGGAAACTTGCAATCCTGAGAATCCATGCCCCAGCAACAGCAGAAAAAAGGAGTACTGCCCCTTTAAGATCGCGGCGAGCGCAGCCCAACGCACTCACTGAATACACCGACCCCCACAGGGATAAGAACACTGGGCAAGGAATACAGGAAAAATGGAAAGGTAAAAACCTGGAGAGATCACACAGGCTGCTGCCACCGATTGCTGTCCCAGAGCAAAAGGAAGTGATGCAATGACTGACCGCCCCTATAAAGCCTATGTAAGGCTACACAAACATGGCCGCTCGGCTGAGGATTCCTTAGGCAAATAGAAAATGGCGCCGACATGTGGCCTGATCGATCGCCGCCAAAAATGGCGGCGTTTGGCGCCAAAACGCTGCGCCTTACCACACAGGACCGGCCGCCACAATTCTGCCGCAAAAAAAAATGGCGGGTCGCCGCAGCGATCGCCGCACAGCATGTCCAAACCCAGACTGCTTCATGCATTCACCCAGCAGAGCGGGAGAGCCCCCCCCCCTCGCAGCCCACACACACACACAGCAATTCCACACAGGAACTGACAGGGAGTTCAGCAGCCACACAGACATGCAGGGTCACACAGTCCCAGACTGACACCCAAACAGACAGGTCCCCACATAGAGGTGCCCTTACCAGTCTGGATGACGTGGGGAGCCTGCTCCAGCGACCAAACCGCTGCACTGAGGACAGGGAGTGTCGCAGTCATGACGCATTGGAACTGCGGTGCGAAACCGCAATGGCGTCCAGTGAGGTAGCCACCTCACAGGCAGCATCCCTGCAGCGAACAGGGATTGGTCGTTCAATATGCCAGGGAAACCTGAGCTGAACGCTCGATGGCAGGCTGGGAAGCCCCTGGCCAGAGCCCTGGGATCCAGGGTGGCCAGTCCGAGACCCAGCTCCGCATGATCATCTTCACCTGAAGAAACTAACTAATGCTGAAAATCAACAGCTAAGTAAAAGAGAGAGAAAAAGACTCAAAATAAAATCAAAAAGAGAATAGAGGCTGAGACTGAGAGCCCCAGCACAGGAACAGCCAGCCTACTCCTAAGCTAGGCATTAAAAACTGAGTTGGGAATGCAGGAAGCAGGGAGGTATTGACTGAGGGGACCGCCCCCTAGGGGTGTGATATGCTAAAAGCTTTGATATTAACAAATTTTGTTGCCTAGCTACTCCTACGGAGCAAAGGTCAATAACCCCCCATTAGTGATGAATATGAAGTGGCGGCGACTGTCGGAGGACGTAAGAGAAAAATGTTTTATTTTAATTTAGCTGTATATTTCTTGCTGCTATCATAACCTTCCATCAAAGAACAACCTAAAATAAATTCATAAATTCCTGGTGTCAACAGACACCAGCTGACCTCATACAGATGTTGTGGAGATGCCCCAAATTATTTTTCGATATTGGAAAGAATTGCTGAGTATAATAAATAATGTATTTGATCTCCAGATTCCTACGGATCCTAAAATTTGCCTCCTCAGTTGTTTTCCAGATGAGATGATACGGCGGATATATTATTACATAGATTATTAGTCATAGCAGGAAAACATATAGCATTGAAATGGTTCTCCTCTAGCCCGCCTACTCACACTACTCCGACTCAGTCGCCCCAACTTTGAAGTCGCCCGTGCAGCACAACTTCATCGCGGCTTGCAAACGACTTCTCATAATAGAAGTCAATGCAAGTTGCTCCGACTTTACCCAAAAATAGTGCAGGAACCTTTTTCTAAGTCGGAGCGACTTGAGTTTGATTAGAACGGTTCCATTGCACAGCAGGGAGTGCTACTGGTCAGGCGACCAAATCACCTGACAAGTCGGAGTAGTGTGAATCGGCACTTAGAGGACCGGAGATTTCATGCAAATGATGTTCTGCTGAAGGAACAATAAATATATAAGAATAGAGGAGAAACTCCACAAAAGTTCTAGAAGATATGGAGGCCTTGGCTAGTATTTCTCACCGCTTCTATTATCAGGTCTAGTGTGTGAAGATACAAATAATATGGAATCTGGTCTGTAATGGAAGGATAGGTTCAAGGGGAATATTTTCTTTTTTTGGTTTGGTGGGTGAAATGTTGTATTCTATATGTTCATGTTGTACGGAAAAAAAAAATGTAATAAAGATTATTGTTAAAGAAAGAAAAAAAGAAATTCCTGTGCTCCTGATGATGGCAGTGATACGGCATGTGTATGTTATTTATTGTACAGCCTAGAAACAATGGTGTGCTTTTTCTTCTTCTTTTTTATTTTATTGTCCTACCTAAAACATGGCGATACTATGGGGTCTATTTACTAAAATTACGGAGCAAATTGAGTCAGAATTCTGCAGAGAAACCAATCATCTTCCAGATTTTATTGCTGAAGCTTAATTGAACAAGGTTGAGGTTAGAAGCGGATTGGTTTCTCTGCAGAATTCTGACTCATTTTTCACTCTCTTGGTTTAGTAAATAAACCCCAAACTGACACCGATACTGATACCAAAATATACTGACCCTGAACCTTTGACCCAAACACTAACCCTGGCACTGACCTCAATCAATAACAAGAAAAGACCTCCTTCATTACCACTAAAAAGGTTTATTAACCATTTCTGGACCGGAAGGATTTGCCCCCTTAATGACCAGGCCATATTTTGCGATTAGGCACTGCGTGATTTTAACGGACAATTGCGCGGTCGTGCGACGCTGTACCTAAATACAATTGATGTCCTTTTTTTCCCACAAATAAAGATTTCTTTTGGTGGTATTTGATCACCTGTGCGACTTTTATTTTTTGCGCTATAAACAAAAAAAGAGCGACAATTCTGAAAAAAATAAAATGATTGGGGAGTATTTGTGCTAGTAGGGGAATTGGTGCTGGAAGGGGGGATTTGGAGTGGGAAGGGGTAGAAGATTTGTGCTAGGAAGGATGATTTTGTTTGGGGGGGGGGGGGGTAGGAGGATGAGAGGCAAAAAGTTTTGCTGAGAGGGGGGATTTCAGTTGGGGGATGTATTTATCATGGGACGAGGGGGAATTTATGCTTAGGGGAAAAGCATGCAGATTCGTGTACAATTTTTGGGGTGGGGATTTTTGCTGACACAGAATTCTCATACATCTTGGGGGGCGCAGTTTAGCATGTTACCCTGGGCTCTAGATGACCTTGTCTCAGCACTGCCTAATTGCAGCAGATGTTCCAGAATTCCTCTTCATCTCAGGGTCCCGAGAAGGTGAGGCTCCCCAATAGCAGCAGATTTCTAGAATTCCTCCTCATCTTAGGGTCCCGAGAAGGTGAGGCCTCTAATGGCAGGGGAGGTTCCATAATTCCTCCTAATCTCAGGGTCCCGAGAAGGTGAGGCTCCCCAATGGCAGCAGATTTCTAGAATTCCTCCTCATCTCAGGGTCCTGGGAAGGTGAGGCCTCTAATGGCAGCAGAGGTTCCATAATTCCTCCTAATCTCAGGGTCCCGAGAAGGTGAGGCCTCTAATGGCAGCAGATGTTCCATAATTCCTCCTAATCTCAGGGTCCCGAGAAGGTGAGGCCCCCCAATGGCAGCAGATTTCTAGAATTCCTCCTCATCTCAGGGTCCCGAGAAGGTGAGGCTCCCCAATGGCAGCAGATTTCTAGAATTCCTCCTCATCTCAGGGTCCCGAGAAGGTGAGGCCTCTAATGGCAGGGGAGGTTCCATAATTCCTCCTCATCTCAGGGTCCCGAGAAGGTGAGGCCTCTAATGGCAGGGGAGGTTCCATAATTCCTCCTCATCTCAGGGTCCTGGGAAGGTGAGGCCTCTAATGGCAGCAGAGGTTCCATAATTCCTCCTAATCTCAGGGTCCCGAGAAGGTGAGGCCTCTAATGGCAGCAGATTTCTAGAATTCCTCCTCATCTCAGGGTCCCGAGAAAGTGAGATCCCTAATGGCAGCAGATTTCTAGAATTCCTCCTCATCTCAGGGTCCCGAGAAGGTGAGGCTCCCCAATGGCAGCAGATTTCTAGAATTCCTCCTCATCTCAGGGTCCCAGGAAGGTGAGACCCCTAATGGCAGCAGATGTTCCAGAATTCCTCTTCATCTCAGGGTCCCGAGAAGGTGAGGCCTCTAATGGCAGCAGATTTCTAGAATTCCTCCTAATCTCAGGGTCCCGAGAAGGTGAGGTCTCTAATGGCAGCAGAGGTTCCATAATTCCTCCTCGTCTCAGGGTCCCAAGAAAGTGAGATCCCTAATGGCAGCAGATTTCTAGAATTCCTCCTAATCTCAGGGTCCCGAGAAGGTGAGACCCCTAATTGCAGCAGATGTTCCAGAATTCCTCTTCATCTCAGGGTCCCCAGAAGGTGAGGCTCCCCAATGGCAGCAGAGGTTCCATAATTCCTTCTCATCTCAGGGTCCCGAGAAAGTGAGATCCCTAATGGCAGCAGATTTCTAGAATTCCTCCTAATCTCAGGGTCCCAGGAAGGTGAGACCCCTAATTGCAGCAGATGTTCCAGAATTCCTCTTCATCTCAGGGTCCCGAGAAGGTGAGACCCCTAATGGCAGCAGATGTTCCATAATTCCTCCTCATCTCAGGGTCCCGAGAAAGTGAGATCCCTAATGGCAGCAGATTTCTAGAATTCCTCCTATTCTCAGGGTCCCGAGAAGGTGAGGCCTCTAATGGCAGCAGAGGTTCCATAATTCCTCCTCATCTCAGGGTCCCGAGAAAGTGAGATCCCTAATGGCAGCAGATTTCTAGAATTCCTCCTAATCTCAGGGTCCCGAGAAGGTGAGGCCTCTAATGGCAGCAGAGGTTCCATAATTTCTCCTAATCTCAGGGTCCCAAGAAGGTGAGACCCCTAATGGCAGCAGATGTTCCAGAATTCCTCCTATCTCAGGATTCCAAGAAGGTGAGACCCCTAATGGCAGGGGAGGTTCCATTATTCCTCCTCATCTCAGGGTCCTGAGAAGGTGAGACCCTTAATGGCAGCAGATGTTCCAGAATTCCTCCTATCTCAGGATTCCAAGAAGGTGAGACCCCTAATGGCAGCAGATGTTCCAGAATTCCTCCTCATCTCAGGGTCCCATGAACATGAGACCCCCTAATGGAAGCAGATGTGAGAAACTGTGGAAACTAGACTCTTCTCTGAGGAACAAATGATGGAAATGAGTTGTGAGTTCAATGAATTACAAAGAAGAAATCAGGAAATTGTTTGGATTTTACAGATAAAATATCTCTATGAGGGGTTTGGAGGGTTTATACGGTGAAGTGAGTCTCTTGTAAGACCAACCCCCTTCATTGAAGTCTCCACATCCTCATCTCTGGCAGCCCCGTCTATTTCTTTAGTTTTTGCCATAGATAAAGTACGGTCAGTGCCAGGAACTGATTTATGTAGACTTGTAGCCAGGGTCACTTTATTCTATGCGTATCGGTCACATTTCATAGTTAAGGACGTACTCCGGCCTAAACATCTGTCAGATAATCACATGACCATTCCTGACCATGGTATACTGGGAATACGGAAATATCAGAATATATGACATGTTCCTGTATCATGCAGCCCTCCAGCACAACACAATATGTCATATTTCTCTAGATCATTGTTCTTCTTCTCCAGAGAAATTGTATATATTAGACGGGCCGGGCGCTGGGAGCCGGCGTGGAGAATGAAGATAGAAAACTTCACCAGCTGAAATGAGAAGTGTCCCCCGGGGGAAGATTTCATACCTCCAGGCTGGAAGATTTGCTTTGGCTGAGGAAAGTTTTCTCATGAAGGAACAGACTGTATCTCGGCGTGTCTGCGGACGCCGTTCTGGGGGTAAAAGAGATCCGGAAGAAAATAACATTTTATAGCATCCTGAATGATTTAAAGATAGAAGTATAAAGGAATACAACCAATATTTGTTGGAAAAGAGCAAATCATGTGTCGTGATATTAGAGACCCGGAACTTGGGGGGGTTAGAGGTCACTTTATAATATATACCGAGGAGAAAAAACTCCAATTACAGGAGGACCAAGCACAGCAGAACCGAGGAGGACCTAGGAGGACCAAGCACAGGAGGACTGAGAACAGTAGGACGAGGAGGACCAAGCACAGGAGGACTGAGAACAGTAGGACGAGGAGGACCAAGCACAGGAGGACTGAGAACAGCAGGACCGAGGAGGACTGAGCACAGGAGGACAGAGAAAGACCGAGCACAGGAGGACAGAGGAGTACTGGGCACAGGAGGACAGAAGGGGACCGGGCACAGTAGACGGGAGAACTACTAAGCACAGGAAGACTGAGCACAGCAGGACCAAGGAGGACCAAGCACAGCAGGGCTGAGGAGGACCGAGCACAGGAGGACTGAGAACAGCAGGACCGAGGAGGACTGAGCACAGCAAGACCGAGGAGGACCGAGCACAGCAGGACCGAGGAGGACCGAGCACAGCAGGACCGAGGAGGACCGAGCACAGCAGGACCGAGGAGGACCGAGCACAGCAAGACCGAGGAGGACCGAGCACAGCAAGACCGAGGAGGACCGAGCACAGCAGGACCGAGGAGGACCGAGCACAGCAGGACCGAGGAGGACCGAGCACAGGAGAAGCGAGAAGGACTGAGCACAGGAAGACCGATCACAGCAGGACCGAGCACAGCAAGACTGAGGAGCACCAAGCACAGCAGGACTGAGCTCAGGAGGACTGAGGAGAACTGAGCACAGGAGGACGGAGGGTGACCTAGCAGAGGAAAACAAAGCACAGCAGGACCAAGTAAAGAAGGACCAAGCACAGGAGGAATGAGGAGGACTTAGCACAGGAGGACCGAGCACACGAGAACTGAGCACACAAGAACTGAGCACACGAGAACCGAGCACATGAGAACTGAGCACACGAGAACCGAGCACATGAGAACTGAGCACACGAGAACCGAGCACATGAGAACTGAGCACACGAGAAATGAGCACACGAGCACAGGAGGCCCGAGCACAGTCTGACCCCCCCCTAAAGTCTTAGAACACTAAACTGTACAGGTCCTGCCCCTGCAGTCACACCACACTGTACAGGACCCACACCCACAATCGCACCGCACTGTACAAGACCCTCTCCTGCAGCTACACCGCACTGTACAGGACCCGCCCCCGCAGTTACACCACACTGTACAGGACCCACCCCCGCAGTTACACCGCACTGTACAGGACACGCCCCCGCAGTTACACCGCACTGTACAGGACCCGCCCCGGCAGTCACACCGCACTGTACAGGACCCGCTCCTGTAGTTACACCGCACTGTACAGGACCCGCCCCCGCAGTTACACCACACTGTACAGGACCCACCCCCGCAGTTACACCGCACTGTACAGGACACACCCCCGCAGTTACACCGCACTGTACAGGACCCGCCCCGGCAGTCACACCGCACTGTACAGGACCCGCTCCTGCAGTTACACCGCACTGTACAGGACACGCCCCCGCAGTTACACCGCACTGTACAGGACCCCCCCCCGCAGTCACACCGCACTGTACAGGACCCGCCCCCGCAGTCACACCGCACTGTACAGGACCCCCCCCCGCAGTCACACCGCACTGTACAGGACACACCCCCGCAGTTACACCGCACTGTACAGGACACGCCCCCGCAGTTACACCGCACTGTACAGGACACGCCCCTGCAGTTACACCGCACTGTACAGGACACGCCCCCGCAGTTACACCGCACTGTACAGGACCCGCTCCTGCAGTTACACCGCACTGTACAGGACACGCCCCCGCAGTTACACCGCACTGTACAGGACCCGCCCCTGTAGTCACACCGCACTGTACAGGACCCGCCCCCGCAGTCACACTGTGCTGTACAGGACCCGCCCCCGCAGTCACACTGTGCTGTACAAGACGTATTCTCTTTGTTCCTTTCCTTGGTGAGTTCAGGACTCAGTAAAGAAATTCTCTGATGAGAATTTTTTGCCACCCAGAAACACGTCGTGAGAAATGGTTTCATTATATCGCAATGTGTAATTCTGGGAAAAATAAAGAAAAAATAAAAACAAACAGAATATTATCACAGGAACAAACTGCGCTCGCTTACAGCCTAGGTTTGGTGGCTGAGGGCCGGCTGATGGAATCATACAGTTCTATATACAGTTTATTTTTACCATTATTGCGCAGTTTTGGTTAGAAATGCCGCTGCTTACAATCTTATGTAAATAATGTCACACTACATTTATAAATCACTAAAAATGCGCTGCCTGGGGAAGTGAGAACCCGTCATGTGTATATAGGAGACCTGCCTGGGGAAGTGAGAACCCGTCATGTGTATATAGGAGACCTGCCTGGGGAAGTGAGAACCCGTCATGTGTATATAGGAGACCTGCCTGGGGAAGGGAGAACCCATCATGTGTATATAGGAGACCTGCCTGGGGAAGTGAGAACCCGTCATGTGTATATAGGAGACCTGCCTGTGGAAGTGAGAACCCCTCATGTGTATATAGGAGACCTGCCTGGGGAAGTGAGAACCCGTCATGTGTATATAGGAGACCTGCCTGTGGAAGTGAGAACCCCTCATGTGTATATAGGAGACCTGCCTGGGGAAGGGAGAACCCGTCATGTGTATATAGAAAACCTGCCTGGGGAAGTGAGAACCCCTCATGTGTATATAGGAGACCTGCCTGGGGAAGTGAGAACCCGTCATGAGTATATAGGAGACCTGCCTGGGGAAGTGAGAACCCATCATGTGTATATAGGAGACCTGCCTGGGGAAGTGAGAACCCGTCATGAGTATATAGGAGACCTGCCTGGGGAAGTGAGAACCCCTCATGTGTATATAGGAGACCTGCCTGTGGAAGTGAGAACCCCTCATGTGTATATAGGAGACCTGCCTGGGGAAGTGAGAACCCGTCATGAGTATATAGGAGACCTGCCTGGGGAAGTGAGAACCCATCATGTGTATATAGGAGACCTGCCTGGGGAAGGGAGAACCCGTCATGTGTATATAGGAGACCTGCCTGGGGAAGTGAGAACCCGTCATGTGTATATAGGAGACCTGCCTGGGGAAGTGAGAACCCATCATGTGTATATAGGAGACCTGCCTGGGGAAGGGAGAACCCGTCATGTGTATATAGGAGACCTGCCTGGGGAAGTGAGAACCCGTCATGTGTATATAGGAGACCTGCCTGGGGAAGTGAGAACCCGTCATGTGTATATAGGAGACCTGCCTGGGGAAGTGAGAACCCGTCATGTGTATATAGGAGACCTGCCTGGGGAAGTGAGAACCCGTCATGTGTATATAGGAGACCTGCCTGGGGAAGTGAGAACCCGTCATGTGTATATAGGAGACCTGCCTGGGGAAGTGAGAACCCCTCATGTGTATATAGGAGACCTGCCTGGGGAAGTGAGAACCCGTCATGTGTATATAGGAGACCTGCCTGGGGAAGTGAGAACCCCTCATGTGTATATAGGAGACCTGCCTGGGGAAGTGAGAACCCGTCATGTGTATATAGGAGACCTGCCTGGGGAAGTGAGAACCCGTCATGTGTATATAGGAGACCTGCCTGGGGAAGTGAGAACCCGTCATGTGTATATAGGAGACCTGCCTGGGGAAGTGAGAACCCCTCATGTGTATATAGGAGACCTGCCTGGGGAAGGGAGAACCCGTCATGTGTATATAGGAGACCTGCCTGGGGAAGTGAGAACCCGTCATGAGTATATAGGAGACCTGCCTGGGGAAGTGAGAACCCGTCATGTGTATATAGGAGACCTGCCTGGGGAAGTGAGAACCCCTCATGTGTATATAGGAGACCTGCCTGGGGAAGTGAGAACCCATCATGTGTATATAGGAGACCTGCCTGGGGAAGTGAGAACCCGTCATGTGTATATAGGAGACCTGCCTGGGGAAGTGAGAACCCCTCATGTGTATATAGGAGACCTGCCTGTGGAAGTGAGAACCCGTCATGTGTATATAGGAGACCTGCCTGGGGAAGTGAGAACCCGTCATGTGTATATAGGAGACCTGCCTGTGGAAGTGAGAACCCCTCATGTGTATATAGGAGACCTGCCTGGGGAAGTGAGAACCCATCATGAGTATATAGGAGACCTGCCTGGGGAAGTGAGAACCCCTCATGTGTATATAGGAGACCTGCCTGGGGAAGGGAGAACCCGTCATGTGTATATAGGAGACCTGCCTGGGGAAGTGAGAACCCCTCATGTGTATATAGGAGACCTGCCTGGGGAAGTGAGAACCCCTCATGTGTATATAGGAGACCTGCCTGGGGAAGTGAGAACCCGTCATGTGTATATAGGAGACCTGCCTGTGGAAGTGAGAACCCGTCATGTGTATATAGGAGACCTGCCTGGGGAAGTGAGAACCCCTCATGTGTATATAGGAGACCTGCCTGGGGAAGTGAGAACCCGTCATGTGTATATAGGAGACCTGCCTGTGGAAGTGAGAACCCGTCATGTGTATATAGGAGACCTGCCTGGGGAAGTGAGAACCCCTCATGTGTATATAGGAGACCTGCCTGGGCAGATGCCTAATTCCCGGCGCTGGCAGCGAATTTACATATAAATAATGTCACTTGATCTTCTCATTGAACTCCATCTGGGAATTGATAAAACTGACTGCTTCTGCCTCCAGTGTTATTGTTTATGGAATCACCTGTGTCCTCGCCATTCATTTCCACTAGAGGGCGCACCTTATAACCCCTAGCACTCTGGGGACCCCGTCCTAAGAGTGGATGTCCATAGGTGCAAATTTTTGGAGCCAAAGACCACCGGCGTCTTTAACAATAGCTGGTTGGTAGGGAGTGAGCTGGGAAGCATGCTGCCGGGTCCCTAACAACAAATGACTCATCAGCTGTCAGCTGGATTTCCCGCTGACAGCTGAATGTAAAAAAAAAAAAATTGGCCTTAATAAAAAAATTCCAAGTCCAAGTCTGGTACGGATTTTAGATGGAACCCCACGCCAAAAAAAAAAAAATGTGGGCATGCCGCCCCAAATCTTTACCAGTCCCTTATCCAAGCATGCAGCCTGGAAGGCCAGGAATGGGGGGGATGAGCGAGTCCCCCCCCTTCTGAATTTTACCAGGCCACATGCCCTCAGCATAGGGGGTATGCTTTGGGGCAACCCTAAGCACCTTGTCCCCATGTTGATGCCCCCCCCTCCCCAAATGTTGAGGGCATGTGGCCCGGTGTGGTTCAGGAGGGGTCTCACTTGCCCCCCCCCTTTCCTGGCTTGCCAGGCTGCATGCTCAGATAAGGATCTGGTATTGATTTGGGGGGGCACAGCATTATTTTTTAAATATTGGCGTAGGGGTTCCTCCTAAAGTCCATGCTAGACCTGAGGGTCTGGTATAGATTGGGGGGGGGGGGGGCACCCCATGCCGTTTTATTAAAAAATATTTTTATTTTTTTATTAAGGGCCTGGTATGGATCTCGATGGAGGGGGGCAAGCAATTTTTTTTGCATCAAATTCTCGTTTAACACTGATCAGATGTGTTCCCATAGAAGGCAATGAGCCTGGAATTTGTATCTGAATTGCACCGCAAAGCTCAGAAAACACACCGGACTGCCGCTGCACCCCATATAGAGCCAGTTTGGTTCATATGTCATGCGAATCCAATGCGGTTCAAAATGTTCAGTTTGCATATATATGTGAACGCAGCCTTACATTCGGCTCCTCCCATGTGGTCATGGCGTCATTACTCCATGAAATGGTAGTACCTATCATACAGAAGTCACTATCTATGAATAATCAATGTAGAGCCCAGTTTAGGGAAGTAATAAAATAACTTAATATTCCCATCCAGAACATTATACTTCCCTGGAGCCGATGTTCAGCTTCCCTATCACTCTGAGTAAATCAGATCTGTGAGGAATAGTTTCCTTTCAAACATATTTCTTCATTACCCAGGACAGCGCCGGATCACCAAAGGGAGGAAAGCCCGCAATTAAGCTTCAAATATTATTTTAATGCCATTTTAGGGAACCCTCCAGTGCATGGAGCTCTGAATAAAGATACAGCAAAGAAAGTTTCTATGATATATAACTGCCAGGAAATCGGCAACATCAACAGCTGCCTTCAATATAGGGTGCAAAATGTTACAGCTAAAGAATTACCCCTCTATTTGTCCTGTGTCTGAACAATGTTTATAAACAATGTTACTTTGTATCTCTCTATTACCGGTCTGATCAATGTTTATAAACAATGTTACTTTGTATCTCTCTATCTCCCGTCTGGTCAATGTTTATAAACAATGTTTCTTTGTATCTCTCTATCTCCTGTCTGATCAATGTTTATAAACAATGTTACTTTGTATCTCTCTATCTCCGGTCTGATCAATGTTTATAAACAATGTTACTTTGTATCTCTCTATCTCCCATCTGATCAATGTTTATAAACAATGTTACTTTGTATCTCTCTATCTCCCGTCTGATCAATGTTTATAAACAATGTTACTTTGTATCTCTCTATCTCCGGTCTGATCAATGTTTATAAACAATGTTACTTTGGGGATCTTGATAGCAATCATATTCTGGAATGGGTGGGGTGTTGGGTGGTAAAGGAATAAATGAACAAAGAACTTCACATTCAGTACAGTCACTGCTTTCTCTATGGTGAATAAACCTCGTCCAATCTACTGCCAAAATATGACTTGAAAATGGTTACAATCAGCAAAAAATGATCAATTTATGAGCAGATTGACAAAGCAGAGCGAATCAATTCTTATTGATCAATCACCACCCACAGTACAGCTGTAGTGATTCTAAACCAGCGCCTCTAACAAAACTCGCCGTCACCACAAACATATCGCACCAATAGATCAATGGAACACTGAAGCTGATCTGCATCAAAATCCACAGCAGCTAAAAAATTGTAATCAATCATCCAAAATCCTTCATCCACAATTTCAGAAGACAAACATGCCAGTCGGATTGGACAGTTGGTGGCCGATGTCCAACTGGAGACTTCCCAGGCAATATGAGAAGCCCTCCATACACAAGGGCTGCAGAGCAACGCAAAGGTGGCCATAACCTCACATAGGTGGTTCAAATGTCACATGTTGGTGGAATAACTCTTCCTCTATAGGGGCTCTCTCTCTATAGGGACCTTTCCTCTATAGTAACTCTTCCTCTATAGGGACTCTTCCTCTATAGGGACTCTTCCTCTATAGGGACTCTCCCTCTATAGTGACTCTTCCTCTATAGGGACTTTTCTTATTTTTTATTGTAATTAAATAATGGATTCCAAGCACAAGCAGTGTGCTGTCATTGAGTTCTTGATGAAAAAGGGGTGGAGTCTGTCCAACATCCACAGAAGGCTACAGAGTGTTCATTCTCCTTCCTTCTTCTCCTCTTTTCTTCTTCTACTTCCTTCTTCTTCATTCTCCTTCCTTCTTCTCCTCTTTTCTTCTTCTCCTTCCTTCTTCTTCATTCTCCTTCCTTCTTCTCCTTTTTTCTTCTTCTCCTTCCTTCTTCTTCATTCTCCTTCCTTCTTCTCCTCTTTTCTTCTTCTCCTTCCTTCTTCTTCATTCTCCTTCCTTCTTCTCCTCTTTTCTTCTTCTCCTTCCTTCTTCTTCATTCTCCTTCCTTCTTCTCCTTTCTTCTTCTCCCTTCTGTATATTCTGCTTTTTCTTTCTTCTTCATTCTTCTTTCTGTTTAACATCCACAGAATGTTTATGGAGATGACGCCATTGATATGAGCAATGTCTTGTCACTGGAGACTCCTCTCAATGGTGTCATCTCCATAAACATTCTGTGGATGTTAAACAGAAAGAAGAATGAAGAAGAAAGAAAAAGCAGAATATACAGAAGGGAGAAGAAGAAAGGAGAAGAAGAAAAGAGGAGAAGAAGGAAGGAGAAGAAGAAAAGAGGAGAAGAAGGAAGGAGAATGAAGAAGAAGGAAGGAGAAGAAGGAAGAAGAAGAAGGAAGAAGAAGAAGAAGGAAGAAGAAGGAAGAAGAAGGAGGAAGAAGAAGAAGAAGGAAGAAGAAGGAAGAAGAAGGAAGAAGAAGGAAGAAGAAGGAAGAAGAAGGAAGAAGAAGGAAGAAGAAGGAAGAAGAAGGAAGAAGAAGGAGGAAGAAGAAGAAGAAGGAAGAAGAAGGAAGAAGAAGAAGAAGAAGAAGGAAGGAGAATGAAGAAGAAGGAAGAAGAATGATTCCAGCATGTGATATCTGAATGACCTATTAGGGGTAATAAAACCTTTGCATTAGTTTTGGTACCCCCCCCCCCTAAGTTGTGATCAGAATGGAGGTCCTCCTACCTGTTGATGAGTTCTGGGAATGATCTTCTCCTGGGCCGCTCACAGTTCCATGTCTCAGTAACTCCTCTGCGCTGCTCACTCTCCATGAGTTGTTATTTTGGGCAGAAGAATATTCCAGACTGCAGGGGGATTCAAAATTGCAGTCAAAATCTAAAACAAAAAACAAATGGAGAAGAATCTCAGTGTGGAGGGAGAATCTCAGTGGGGGAAGAATCTCAGTGGAGGAAGAATCTCAGTGTGGAGGGAGAATCTCAGTGGGGGAAGAATCTCAGTGGAGGGAGAATCTCAGTGGGGGAAGAATCTCAGTGGAGGGAGAATCTCAGTGGGGGAAGAATCTCAGTGGAGGAAGAATCTCAGTGGAGGAAGAATCTCAGTGGGGGAAGAATCTCAGTGGAGTCCATATGACGCACAGATAAACCGTATGCTGGAAAAAGAAGAAATGTGTTTGATATTCTGGTCTTCCCCCCCATAGGGACGTGGTGTACATTACAATGTTTGGAATCCCAGGATACCGACATTGAAACTGAAAACCAAAGTAAATCTATGGGAATTTCTGTCCATTCAGCCAAAAGAACATTTGTGTTGTCATGTACTGATGTTGGATGAGAAGACCTGGCTGGACCAGGTGGCTTTGTACAGCGGGGGGGGGGGCGGGGCACATTCATGTGTTTATGGAGCTGGCTTTGTACACGGGGGGGGCACACAGTCATGTCTTTATGGAACTGGCTTTGTACACGGGGGGGGGGGGGCACAGTCATGTCTTTATGGAGCTGGCTTTGTACACGGGGGGGGGCACACAGTCATGTCTTTATGGAGCTGGCTTTGTACACGGGGGGGGGGCACAGTCATGTCTTTATGGAGCTGGCTTTGTACACGGGGGGGGCACACAGTCATGTCTTTATGGAGCTGGCTTTGTACACGGGGGGGGGCACAGTCATGTCTTTATGGAGCTGGCTTTGTACACGGGGGGGGGGGCACAGTCATGCTGGAACAGAAAAGGGTCTTCACCAAGCTGTGACCACAAGGATGGAAGGACGATAGCCTACAATGTGTTTGTATGATGGAGGATTTCCAGGATCCTTTACTGGAAACACCGAACAATAGAGATCCCTCAAAGGACCTGCAGACCCCCACAGCCACCAGCCAGGGTTGTGGGGAAGAGGCCTTTGTCCTCATTAACATGGGAAAAGGCGTTTTGTCAGGGCTGAGGGCACGTGTCCTGGTATGGATTGGGTGGGGGGGGGGGCACAGTCAGGGCTGAGGGCACGTGTCCTGGTATGGATTGGGTGGGGGGGGGGGGCACAGTCAGGGCTGAGGGCACGTGTCCTGGTATGGATTGGGTGGGGGGGGGGCACAGTCAGGGCTGAGGGCACGTGTCCTGGTATGGATTGGGTGGGGGGGGGGGCACTCATTACCCCCCTTTTCCCGACCCTTTTGGCATCCAAATGTCTTTCACAGAGCAATGCTAGGTGGTTCAATCATCCCTATTGATGATGGCCTGTGTGTCCTCAATGCTGGGTGTTCAGTCATCCCTATTGATGATGGCCACTCGGGAGGTCCCGCCCTCCTAGAATACACATTTATTGTTTGATCTATATGGAATGACAATAAAATGTGAAATCTGAAGTGAGATTTTAGTAATTGGGTTGATTCTACTTTTCGGGAACAATAGTGAAAGGATTTTCCATTGAAGAGAGTTGTAGGCGGCGGTGCGGTGTCAGAAGGTCAGCGGACTGAGCGGATCACAGAGGATCCCACAATGGAAATCCATTACTTCCAAATGGCTTCTCCTCAATTCTATTGGCGAGCTTTTACCCCCCCCCCCCATATCCATCAGCGATCAGCGGAGCCTGAAATCCCAGCCATTTTACGGCAACCCAATAATTCATATCCATCGGCTGTTCCGCCTGCCAAGGTTCCCCTTTAACCACTTCAGCCCCGAAAAGGTTTTACCCCCTTCCTGACCAGGCCATATTTTGCAATTCAGCACTGCGTTACTTTAACGGAAAATTGCGCGGTCGTGCAACGCTGTACCCAAATAAAATCGATGTCCTTTTTTCCCCACAAACAGAGATTTCTTTTGCTGGTATTTGATCGCCTGTGTGATTTTTATTTTTTGCGCTATAAACAAAAAAAGAGCGACAACAAAAAAAAAATTAAAAATCAAAATGTTTTTAACATTTTAGGCCAATTTGTTTTCTGCTACATATTTTTGGTAAAAAAAAAAAAAAAATCGCAATAAGCGTATTTCGATTGGTTTGCGCAAAAGTTATTGCATTTACTAACTACAGGAAAGATTTATATCATTTTTATTTATTTTTTTTACTAGTAATGGCGGCGATCTGCGATTTTTAGCGGGACTGCGACATTGCGGCGGACAGATCGGACCCCTGACTGACATTTTTGACACTTTTGGGGGGACCAGTGACATTACTGCAGTAATCAGTGCTATACATATGCACTGTCACTGTACTAATGACACTGGCAGGGAAGGGGTTAACATTATGGGTGATCAATGGGTTAAATGCGAGCCTAGGGGAGTGTTTCTAACTGTGGGGGGGGCGTGGCTTCTTCAATGACCACAGAGACATGTGTTCCTATATAGAAGGAGCTCTGTGATCATTCCAGGGAGAAGAACGGTCTGCTGTGTTTACAACATCCGATCGTCCTTTTCTCTCAGCGGGGAACGATCGCGGGTGTCAGGCAGCAATTGGAGCCGCCTGCCCGCTGCATTGGCATCCCCGCTGATGAGCGGCGGCGGGAGCTGGCGGCGCACGCTTGCACCCTAGACTCCCGAGAGCGAGCGATGTACAGCTATGCCGATTCGCCTGGGAGTGGCTGCCTGCCGCCGTATAACTGGAGCGGGTGGTCGGCAACA